>NC_137696.1:33432144-33789644 GCF_964034855.1 Anser brachyrhynchus
TTTGCTCTTTGCTCCAGTCTCTGTAGTGATGGCAGGGAGGACTTATTAAAGTTGACCTTCATACATATTTTCTCTACTCCCCCTACATACCTTTCTGATGTCTTTTCATAAGCTGACATGATACTTTCATGTGTCTGTTTTTATTTCCAGACTCTTCAATTATTTTCAGTCCAGCAATTAAAATGTATGGACTTGAGCTGCAGAATTCAGACAGATATCCAGGGTTCAGGGGTTATTTTAGCCTGTTGTAGAGAAAGGGTTTTTGTCAATGTTCATATCTGCATCTGAATTTCACTTAAGTCCAGAGATTTTCTGTAGTGTTCTACAGTGTTTCAGTTTCACATTCTGTAAGATCTGTTCCTTTGGCTCCCCATCCAAAGGCTCTTTCTGTGAATCAGCATTAGCTGAGCTGTCTGTTATTCTGAAACATTCATCAGAGGGGGAAAATTAACTGAAAACACCTGATTATGTGTGTAGTATGAGAGCTGTTGTAACTATGAGAAGGTATATGTTTGACAGGGGAAAGGGAGAAACAGATTTGATAGAGTCTTAGTGTGTTATCTCCTGTGTGCAAGTAGTGAGATGTCTAACTCTTAATGTCATACGTGTCATTCGTTAACCCCACACAAATGCAAACACAGAACTGGGCTGTAGGTGTATGCTCTGCATTTTTGTGAATGTAAGTATAAGGATGTTCAACACTAGTTTCTTTGCTATAATTTTTATGAGGCTGTTTTCCTGAGCCTACCTGTTAATAGTAGGCATCGTGGCTTATATTTTTCTGCAGTCCATTTTTTACATCTTTCTATCTAAAGTTTATCTTTAATGCCATTTTAAACCTTAAAAAGAGAGTTGAATCCATTAAATAGATTTGCACTATAATATGAGATTACTCCTCATTGGGCAAAATGTCTTGATTGGCATAAATTGATAGAGTTTAATGGAACTTTGCCAGTTTATGCCTTGAAAAGAATGCATTTCCTTACATTTAACAACCTGCTGCCTATGTAGCTATGGTGTGAAACATGTTTAAACCTTGTGCTCTGCATCTGATCCTTGTCCACATTCTGTTAAATGAAGAACAGGAAAAACAGAGGAAAGAAAGAGGCGTCTATGTATTTTACTGCTGAATGCTAGCAAGGGATTAGCTTTGGAACACTTCGTTTCCTCACATTGTGCTTTGAGACAGTTTCATTCTTTAGAAACTGTGTATTTTTACACTTCTCCAGGCAAGATGTAAGGAGATTTTAATAACATGACATTCTCATTATCAAGTAACAATGTTTCCTTATTTTCTGAAGAAACACTTTTCCCATTACTTCCAACAAAACACAAACAAGGATAATTCAACAGCTCAGTATTACAAGGCAGCAACAAGTAAGTGTTGCTTATCCCATGAAGTCCCAGGAATCTTACTAGACTTCTTTCTGTGAATTGACAGGAATTGCTATTTAAAATTCTTTCCTGTCTGGTAAAGAAAACAATTCTTCATTGAAATTAGGTCTGGGCTTCTTTGCAAGTGATGGAGGGAGGTTGTGTCTTCAGTGTGTGTTCCCTGCATATCCCGATGACACAGATCTCTGGGTACAGAGGCAGAACTGTTTTTAAGCACTGATGCTTATTTTAAGAAGCTAAGTTTTGGGAGCCTAGCAATCTTTAATTCAGGCCCCAAGTTACATGGCTATCTCAGCAACCTTTTGTCCTGTTGTCATTTAAGTTGGTCGGAGTTATCTTCAAAGGCCTCACTTTTTGTAAAAGGAGACTCCTGTCTTAGTATAGGCAGCACTTGTGGCTGTGGCCATAAGTGTTATAATAAGTATAATAAGCCCCATTGGCAACTGTCTCGTCAACACAGTACAGTTAACAGCTGTCTGTGCACTGACAGTAGCATCGTTGTTGATGCTGTTGATAAACAGGAAGTAAATGTCAGCTTATGCTTCAGAAATAGAAATAAGAGGTGAAAAAGAGCAATATTTATCACAGGGGATAGAATTTATGGAATTCAATGTTCACTTCAGAATTCTGAGATTACTGTATCATATTTGCATATGATAATTTTTTTTAATTGTTCTTAAAATTTGTTCTCCCTCATCGTCAACTTTCAGGTTCATGAAGTACAGTACTAAACTGTATTATCTAGTAATATTTTCATGTCCCAGGCTTCTTAAAAAGGACATGTTCTGATTTTTCCCTGCCTCCAGCTTAAAACAAAGATAGAACATGACGGATACTGGATCAGAGTTTACTTCTTTGCTACCTGGATTATGTGATACAAAAAGCATATTCTGTAGTTGCCATGTTCTGCTTCTGCAAAGTGTGTGGCTGCTGGTTCCTGGCCTGCTCTCTCGCAGTCACCAGAGGCTCCTGGAGGTGAAGTAAAGCAGAGGAATGTAGGAATGCATTTTGTGGTTTTCCAGGAGACCTCACCAAAGTGTAGTAATCCTTTCAAAACCTTTTTTTCTCCTGCCCATAGAAAATATGGCCTGTAATTTAGATATGACTTGCCCACTTGCAAAAAAAAACTTGCAGAACAGTTGAACGCTAGACCAAAGGGTCATCTTCTGAGTGGCATGCATATAGCAGGAACTACAGAAAGAATCATCTCACTGATATAAATTATATCTTTAAAATGATAGCAGTGGTATTCTCCTGTGGATAGTTGATCTAGCTATCTAAAACCATCTTAAGGGCTCCAGTAGCTACTTATGTAATAACTGCTATATTAAAGCAAGGGTGTGTTAGTGATTTTTTTTTTTGCTAAATTATTTTTTTCTACAGATGTGTAGAATAATGTAGTACTTAGGTTAAAAACTCGCTAAACATTCATCACATTTTGTTTCATTTGTATACTATAATTTTTTAAAAAAAATATAATAATGGCTGATTATGAAGTCATAGGAAAGTCTGAGGTAATTCTGTAGTGTGAGTGTGCATGTGTATAGAATAGCATTCATTCCTACTTGAATTGCAAGAATTCTGTGTCCACATGCACTAGGATATGAGTAGAGCAATTGCTAATAAAAGAAAGAAGAAATAATAGAGCAGAATCAGAAAAAAAAAATCAGTTGCCATTATTTGATGGTGGCAATGTCGTACACAAGTTTTGCTGAAAGGAATAGTAAGAGTTTAAAAATGAGAAGTTTAGAAATTTCCACAGACGAGATCAGTTAGTTCCAGTTGCTGTCACTGATTATCCTGTACTAAAGATTAAAGGGAAGGTGCAAGTAACGTCATGGTGCTTCACAAGGGAAGCTTTGTGCTGTTGCTGATCACTCCATGTATTTATTGAAATGTGTGGTAATGGCAGAACTCTGGTAACTCACATAGCTGAAGATGCTGTTCTCATTCATATGAGAATAAAATCCTAGAAGTGCATGAGGAATCGTGGGCCTTTCATGTACGCTTGAATGAAGTGTATCTATACGCAACCTACATATCTAAAGAAAATAAAAACCAGCAAGAATAATATGTAGCCCCTAACCCCAAAATTACTAGGTAAGGTAGCGCAAATGAGGTAAAATAAGAGTTATCCTAAGCATTTATTATAAACTCCCTCTGGAGGTTTTAATATTTTCTTTCTTTCCTTTAGTATTTTTGGCCAAAGCTGGAAGCAAAAATACGGAAAGAGAATCTCCTCCTATAGTACTTCTAGCCAGGTGGAATTAGGAGGTCTGAGAAATTAGTTGAAAGAGCTTCCTACAGGAAACTTGCACTTCGGTCCCTGAATCTTCTGGTTTGGCTGGAACCTCTGAAATTTGGAGAGGCCTCCTTGTTTCTCCTACAGGAAAAATAACCTTCTGAAAGGGGGCTGTCTCTAAAAAGTAGGCGTTAGGAATTGTAATGTCTAATTAAACTGTAAATGGTTTCCAGCCATTGTCATTCGTGTTTTAACTTCTTCCTCCTCTCCCTCCCCCACCCTGTAGTTCATGACAAAAAATCCAAATAAGCGACTTGGCTGTGTGGCATCACAAAACGGGGAAGACGCGATTAAGCAGCATCCGTTTTTCAAGGAAATTGACTGGGTTCTTCTAGAACAAAGGAAAATCAAGCCACCCTTCAAACCTCGGATTGTAAGTAGCAGTTTACATAACTTGCATAACTACATAACTAGTTCCTGCTTTTCTGAGGCTTGAAATACCTTGATGCAACATTTG
Source organism: Anser brachyrhynchus (assembly GCF_964034855.1). Taxonomy (NCBI): domain Eukaryota; kingdom Metazoa; phylum Chordata; class Aves; order Anseriformes; family Anatidae; genus Anser; species Anser brachyrhynchus. Next base: position 33,436,299 of record NC_137696.1, read on the forward strand.
GGGGTTTAAATAGCATAAAAAACAAGTGGAAAAGATTACCTTGTCAATTCTTCTGTGAAGGTAAGTGTCAAGAATAGATTCAGTGCACAGAAAGATGCCCATATTCAATCACATAAATCATGAGAAAGTTCAAGGCCCTGTTTTATTTATTTTCCTGTGCTCCCAAAGATACCTTGATCAGAAAAGACTTTGATTGGGTATATACTTTCGGTGCAAATCCTTCATTGCTGGTGGTCCATGGAGTTTGTAGTGAGAGACAAAGGAAAAGATTTCTGATTAACAGTATTTAACTGAAGATGCTTGAAAAAACAGTCTCCTGAGGGAAATAAATATACATCATGATCAGAGAAGTTGATTTATTTACATTTTGCTAAGTAATAATTAAGTATTTGTATTTGAAACTGACAGAAATACACAAATAGTGGTCCCACATGTAGATGCTACAAAAATACTTTTCTTAATCTTTTCTTCATCTGGATGAAAATACTCAAAAATGGTGCACTTACAGTTCACCAAATGTCAGTTCTTCAGATGAGAATATGTGCAGTAAATTTTGTACTTGAACAGTATCAGAGAATAATTTTATTACAAATCCTTTGAGATTGCCTTGCATCTTTTGACTTTGCACATTCCTAATAATAATGTTTGATTTGCCTGTAAATATGGTTATGGTACTTGTTTCTTTCTTTCTTTCTTTAGATAGTGAAGGTAATATTTTATTTTATTTTTTTTTAAAAAGGCAAAATGAAACTCAACACTGAATACTAACTTAAAGTTATAGATGAAAAAGCCCCCTCTGTCATTGCAGAATTAGTCTGTTAGATTTAATGCATTTACTTTAAGTTTGGCAAGATGCATTTCCCTGAGTTCCATGTGTAGGCAGTGAAAGTGGGGTTGCCTGTGCAGGGAACATCTGGAACAGGAGCCTGAAGTAATTCCTCTCAGTCTACTCTTGGATAAGTGTCTCTCTCTCTGTAGCTATGAAGGAAGAACCCAAAAGGACGGACAACTGGATGTGAAAGTTATCCCTAACAAATATCTTTCTAGGAGTAGTTTTGAGGAGTAAGATACAGTGTTATCATGGGAATATTTTAATATATTTCTTGGAGAACAGAAACCTTGTACTGCAGGAGCTACAGGCCCAGGGCAGCCTGAGCCAGCTCCTCTCCTGGAAAGGGTCCAGCCAGCTGGGCATGCCGGCTGTTTTACCCTGCTGCCCAGCTCTGCTCTGGAGGTGTGGCTGGATTGCACCTTGTGCCTGAGCTGATTTACAAATCTTTGCACTGCTGCGGGAAGTGTAAACCCAACATTAACCCCGCTAGTATCTATTTGAAGCCTGTTTAATACTCCGACTGCTGCTCTCCAGTCAAGTTCCTCAGAGAGCTCCAGACAGCCTTATTCATTGTTTAGCTGAGTTGCATGTGTTTAGCTCTTTTCCTGTTTTCATAAGAATTTGGCCTTTCATCTCATAATATTTTTTGTTGCTTTGCTCAGTATTTATCAGTGTTTTGGTAATACAGGTATCAACCAAAATGTACAATTTCAAATTAGTTTTCACTTAATGCCTACATCTAGTAAGTCTCAGATTCCTCACATCTTCATTGCCTGTTTTCCTTTGATGATCAGAGATGCACATTCACTTTAACAAGAGGTATTTTTATAAGGCCCTTGTTATTTTCATAGGTATTCTTGTTGTGGTAATTCTGAAAAGTCAGGAGGGATTTAGTATGTCAGACATTTTTATTCTTTGTCTTCTACCTTCTCAGTGCAGCTTCTATCTCGTTCTGGTAATTTCACTGCTATTATATTGTAAAGCCATTCCTATTTTATTCATATCTGCTATTATGTTCCTTTTCTACTTTTCTGTATCCTTTAATGATAAATTATTCGGGTATTTCAGTTTTAGTAGTGATTTCAGATTATTTCAGAGTAGTCCATTGTAAAATTTTAGTAACAGCTGTTTGCTCTTTAATAATTTTTGGGATGATTTTATACATCGTTATTTACACCTTTTTTTTTTTCATTTTTCTTCAGGCTGCTTCTATAATGTTGGATTTTTATACTATCTATTTCGATATTGTATATGTCAACTTTCTATATTCTACCAGATTTGATTTCTGCAGTCTAGTAGTTCTGTATGCTATCTATTTTCTTAACCCATTTTTATGGAGGTAAATTCGGATAGCATGTAGTCTGTGTTACAGGCATCCCTATTATTTTCATGTTTTCAGTCCTCTGTCTCTATGGTATCTATAACCCTGGTGGCCTGGTCCTTTCAATTTTACTAATAACTTTTCTACACTTTGAAAGGGCATACATTATATGGTTACACTATGTTTGTGATTCATCAGCTGGTTTTGTACCAGCTCTGTAAATTTTGCAACAGTTTGAATTTTGTTGTATAGAAATCTTTGAGGAAGATCATACCAAAGTTTTTGCTTGTCCTCTTAACATTTCTTGATTTATTAGTAGGAAATTAAGGTGTGATATATGTCTAGCCTGGACAGAAAGGTCACACAAATATAAATATTAATTATGCGACTTCAGAAATTGTAAAGGATTCTACAGAAGTAAATTTGAATGTCTTTATAAATGCTGAAAAGGTGATTTTGGATATTTGGCAATCTAGAAGATATTGCACTCACTTTGAAAAAATGCCCCCTCCTCCAACCCCCCACCCCCCCCCCCCAAAAAAAAAGTGAAGAAGTTCAAAGCTAATTAAATAAATTGTACTTTAAAATCTACATAGATGGTTCCTCTCTAAATTCAATTGTGGGAGTAGCAATGAGATTCAGTGATTTGGATTAACAATTGCAACAGTTCCGTAGCTATGGATTAACTGTGGAATAAACACAAGAAATGCCGTGTTTGGAATGTTTTGGGAGTTTTAACATCTTTCAATATTGACAAAGGGCTGTTGATTATCTAAAAGTGATTTATAATTATAAAAGAGGATACAAAAAATGTATTTAATCTTATATTCAGGAGAGCCTAGGTCTGTGGAAATAGCTATGAGAAGAGAGGCCAGATTAGTCAGAAAATAGACATTTCTTGCATGAGTGTATACACGTGTAGGAAAGAAAGCATACAATGCATATATAATCATTTGTGCATTCAAACTGGGATTTGCATGCACATGTAAAAATTTACTCATGCAAGAATGCATATGTTTATACAGGTATTCATCTATTTTCTGACCAACATTTAAGATGACTAACGGGGGAAATTTATAATTACTGTGTCATATACACTTTAAAAAAATTAAAACATAGAGTCTTTTCAAATGGGCTCTGGACAATGTAAAACCCTGAAAGTAAACAATTAAAGCCATTAGGGAAAATGGTCAAACACTGAGGTCCCATCAGGCAATTGAATAACCTGCCAAGGGAGGTCATGGAGATGCCAGGGCGGAAACAAACATTGCTTCAGTTCTGCCTCGTTACTCTACTGATCCCAAAAATGCATGGGTTCTATAGTTAGCACAATAGTCTTTCCCTTCTTTTACTTCTAATCCTTGCTCTGCCAAAATAGGTTTTCTGAGGAGCTATATTACATGTTACTGTAAACCTGTGCTTCTCCATAGTTCAGGTATGTCTCTTCAGCTTTGCCAGCCTGAAATTTCTATTTTTCAAGGGGATTTGGAAGAAATACCACATGGCTATTTCTTAGTCAGACTTTTGAGGGTTATTTTTAAATCTCATTCATGCTGTCGATGTATTCAAATACATTCCTCACTATAACAGAAATATACCATTGATATCCTTCTAGTTTGGGAATGATATGTTGATTCTAATGATGCTCTGGAAGCTGAAATTTCTTTCCTAACTGTCTTCAGCCTTGGAATGAAAATTACTGAAGTCCAAAAGGTCCTTGAAAATCTGACTGTGTTTTCTGAAGGCTTGCAAGAGAGCCCAGGACAGGGCACTCAAACAAATGGTTAGATTGCTAAGCAGAGACAGAAGTGAAACACCAGGTTGTGCTAGGTAGTAGAGACAATGGAAAAAGATTTGATGGCCCCAAAACCAGCTGTGAAGGATCTTTGGCTGCTGCTTCACCGTGCTAACTTGGAAAAGAGAACATGAAGAAGTGAAAATGCAATATACTGTGATGCCTATTATGTACCAGCTGTTCTTTTCATAAATACAGAACTATGAGATTTTACACTGGTAAAATTAATTTATTTTTTTTATATATATTATAGTTTATTATACCGAGGATTTCTCCCATGTGGAGCTATTACAAAGGTTAAGCTACTATAGAAAAAGTAACAGCTCTGGGGCATGTATGTTAGAAATCAAGCAGACATTTGAACAGATATGAAGAGGATATTTATTACATCTGAGCTCCAGTGACTTTGACGGTATCTTTTGCAGATCGTTTCCTCTGTTCTTAAAACCTAATTCTTAGTCTTCACAGACTGTCTGGAAATTTTCTTAATAATAATATTCTTACCTGCTGCTTTAAATATAGACATGGATTTGTAATTACATATGGAAGAAATAAGTATAGTTTTAATACAAAAAGATATCAATTCTCCAAAGTAATTATTACAAGATAGAACTCTCTTTAAGGCACTTTTTTCCTATGTTGAGATATTTTGGGGTCATAAATTTCCCTGGAATTATTTTAATTCAGAGAACAAAATTCCCAAATCACTAGCCATAACACCAGGCTATGGTTTCCAACATAATTTGTTGCCCAAGAACCACAAAGGCCTTGATAGTATTCAGTGATTCTCTGCTCTGCGTCCCTCTTTGTTTCTATGGCTCTGCTCCTGGCTTGGTTAAATCGGATTATCTCCCTTTTCAAAGCACATTTGCCATATTACTAATGAAAACAAGGGTGCCTTTGATTAATTTCTTACCAGAGTCACTGATATTGTGGTAAGTGTGGTAGCTCTTGTGTAGCAACATGCTGGGATGATTTAGTCTATCCCATAACAAATAATAAAACATGCATTAAAAACAATGGGTGAAACAGATTATTGCTTCACCTTGAATGTGTTTATAAAATTTTATTGTCCCATGTTGTTACTCAATGGAAAAGCTTGTATTTGAAACAGTGAGGCAAAAGTGTATTTCGACATATTTTGTTTTTTCCTTAGTCTTCTCCATATAATTTTAGATCTCCTGCAAGAAATTCTGTTTTATTGTGCCTGGACGGCTGCACAGGCTGAACTTCTGGCTTGTTGACATGCCACTAACATCAGCAAGGGAAGCTCACAAAGAGGTTTGCACAGGTGCCTACAGGTTGATACTAATATCCCAGACCCACTTGCCACGGATATAGGAATGCTACTGCCCCAAATTTGTCACTCATTTGTCTTCATGTGAGCCTCAGTTTCTTCTTGTGTTTTTGTTTGTTTGTTTGTTTGCTTAGAATGAGACCAGCACAATAAAATTACTCTCATGTTTTTTACACTGTTGGTCACAATGGCTCAGTGTGCTGTGAGGAACCATGAGGCTGTGGGAAGCTGTTAAGACACTGGGCTGCAATGACGGTCTCAGCACCTGCCCACTCCTGTCCTTTCAGGCTGTTTTCTCTGCCAACCCTTGAAACACATGCATGCAAGCAATAAGACTTGTCCTTTTTGTCTATCCTGTTGTAAATATCAGAGTTGGGAAAATTTGAGACTTTGACTAAGCCATCCTTGAGATGAAAAAGCTGAAGAACTTTGAACCAGAAGGGAATACAAAGGCTGGTAAAACAGATGTTTGCCATATGTATTTCTTTTTAGCAATTAAGCCAAAGTTTCATCTCTAATGGTTTTATCAGTGCCTGTGGCAATCCATTCTTAGTGTGGCTGTATGAAGATAAAGTTAACAAAATAATTGCATTACGATGATTCACTGTGAACACAGCTTTCACAGAACAGTACATTATTTTAATTTTCTCTGTGCATTCACAACTTCTTGGTTTTACATTTTAAAAACTCGCTTTCTTCAAGAGCATTAGAGAGAAAATGGCCAAGATGGTCTATTGCAGAATTTTATCTTGCAGTATGAAGTCTGCTGCTGCCAAATGGGCTCATTTAGTTCATCTAATCTGCCTCTCTTCATTTTGCAGACTCTTCCATTCCTGCCATTGTGTCACTGAGAATGTTTTCTGAACATTTGTACATAATTTCGTCAGTTCTGACTTCTTAGGGGTAGAAGATTGGTTTAGCAACTAAAACCAGAGATCTGAGAAGTGCAAGATACATAAGTTCTGCTAACAGCTTTTCTAGAAACTCATGGCATGACCCAGGATTCATCACCTAACCCTTTCATGCCTCAGTTTCCACTGTCTGGTAATAGTATCTCAGCATGCTTAATGCAAAGTTCAGTGACAGTGAAGAAATATGACTGAGAAGTGTTAAAATCCAAATGCTCCTGATCAGCCAGGATTTAAATTGACCGAACGTGTGGCACTTCCCTTGGAAGAGTGTTCTATGCTATACCAGACCTCAGTGTTAGCAGATTGCATCTTGATCTTCAGTCTCAAATTTCCTTCAGTAATCTGCATGTCTCTTATCTCCTGTAACCCTAAGATAACCATAATCTGTTATTGAAATCCCTCCCCCCTTAGTTATCACTATCTGAGCCACGCTGTCTGTATGCAGTTTCCTCGTGAACCTAAACTCCCTTGTTAAGTCTTGACTTAAGGATGCCAGCAATGTGTCCTCTTTCAATTTTGTGCTGCAGCAAAGGTTTGAAAATCAGCCCCCTAAACCAAATTCTAGGGTCAGCAAAAGATTGTGATACAACTGGAGTCAGTGAGCACTGGTAATTTTCTTTTCCCTCTCCCCCAAATGAGTGAAAAACTGGCAAAATTTAAGCAGCCCTTCCTTGATGACTTATGACTAGCCAGATGCCTGCAGTGCTTGAAAATTGGGTAATAAATGGCAAATACAAATCAGCTGGCCTATTTGCACAGGCAAGCAGGCAGAAGCCATACCTGCCTAAATAGGTAGGTGCCTCACTGAATGGCTCCCAAAAATGTGCTCAATGAGACAGGTGTGTGTTTAAATTGCTGCAGCAGCTGTCTGCTGACTGTGAGATATGGCTGGAATCCTTAAAGAGGGACCGCGTTTCTGGAGAAAACTTCCAAATACGTTAGCCTGAAACATGACTCTTATAAATCTTCCCATGTTTTCCGATCTGTTTTCATACATGACTGCTAACAGGCAAAGATATTTTTTATTTTTTAGCAAGGGATTTTTAACCTGCTGTTTGGGAAGTCGTGTTACTGTTTTTGTGGGGTTTTTTTGGCACACCTCTGTTTTTGGTGGCAGTGGGTTGTATTGTCATAAGTGCAGAATTATGACTTTACCTTTACACTGTGGGGAAGAAGCCCTGTAAAATGCAGTATCTTTCAGTAGCACCAAATGGAACATAGGAAATTACAGGCCAAGTAAATTTCTTTTTGTATAAATGTTCTCTCTTTTCAAGTTTGCTTCAGTGTGAATGTCCCTCTTTAAGGTAAGGCCTTCAATATGGGGAAAATGTCAAGGTAGGTCAATTTTTAGGCCTGATAACCTTGAGGTGTCCCTTCAGTTCCATAATATATTTCCATACGGTCATCAGTGCATGGCAATGAGCATTTAGCAGATGGGCACGCAAGGGGCTATACTGCATGCTTCTGCATGAAGTGTTACCGCTTAGACAAAACACCGGGGAGGGATCCTGAGACCTCAGACAATCATATACCATTGTTAAACATTGCACATTATGTATTCCCCACTTCCCTGCAGGTGTCTCAGGCACAGGAAAACAGTAGGCTTTCTTCTGAGAGTGACGCTGGCGATTAACACTGGTGTACAAAGAACGGTTAGAAATAGGGAAGATTTTATATTTTTCAGAACTGCTAACATAAATTCTTTAGAAAAACTAAAGAAGAATGGATGTGGGTTGCCAGGACTTAGCCTTTTCATAGCAAACAGCCATAACTGCTGGAGTCCAACACTTTTTTTGCACGCTGACCCTGCCACAGGGTATTGTTAGAACGTTTAATGTGAGCTGTTTCCTAAAAGTACCAATTTCCTGCTACTGGTTCAAGTGTTAGCCACTTTGCTACTGACAGAGAAACATTGGCTGTTGATGGGTGATGAAGTTCATCATCTCAGTTTAGCTAGCAATAGGCAAACATGAGCAATGGTACCACAACTGCCGGCAGTGGAGCTTGTAGCAGTGGGCCTAGTAGGGCAGTTGGGAAGGGCAGGGCAGAGAAGTCTGGCCCACTTCTGCCTCTTCCCTCAACAAAGTAAAGACCTTGGTTTCCAAAGCACTTTGAATAGTTTGGATCTTTGCACAACTACTAAATACTCTCAGGATGTAAGTATATACCTTTTGAGGAGCTTATGTCCAGCTTGTATCACAAGCTAAAGACATCAAGAGTAAGTGAGCTGGTATTTTTAAGGGATTTCAGCATTGTTTGCTCAGATTAACAAGGTTCTGTTTTTCCAGAATTTGTTCATCTGGTTCGTCTTATTTTTTGTTTCTTATTCTCTTCAGCATCAGTGCCTGCAGCAGCTGTTTTTTAGCTGTGATTATCATAACAGTAGAATAACAGGAGTTTGAAAGCTACTGCAGGTTCCCAAATATTTATAAGTTAAACAACTTTTTATTATGCTTCTTTTGATTCTGTACTGGGGATCCAGCAGTATTTGTTTGGGTTTGCTGAGTCCTTGTCTTATAACGCTAAAACCCTTTCATACTGAATAATTAAGTTCATTTAACCAGCTGTTAAATACACATTTTTAAGTGTTGCCCATTGGGATGGAGTGAAAGCAGCCAGAGTGTTTCTGCTTTCCTTTTGGTCTTCCCCAGAATAAGGCAGATTCTGTTTCACTTTTTGGCTGCTTTAGTCTCTGTTGCTATTTTCAGAAAATAAAACATTAAGTGAAATTGTATTATCATAGCTACTTACAGTACATTCTTAAGCATTCAAACAGAAGCATTTTATTTTTATATTAATATAATAGTAAACAATATTCCTGGGTTGGGCCTGTTTCTGTTGTCCTTGAAAGCTAATGGTAAAACACGAGGTAATTTAAGAAGCAGTGGAATCTGGCTCTTCGTCAGACTGTAGAGAGGAATTTATCAGAAAAAAATTGTAGACTTGTCTAAGACTGACAATCCATGACTTGTCCCATTCACAACTGAAGTCTGATGAACATGGAGTATATGAAGAGCTTTAGCTTTGGGTTTATTTCTCGTGCAGAACCTTTTGTTTTAGCTAATGCAAGCATAAAGTTAACAAAGGTAGCTTAGTGGGCTGTTCATCTGAAATGGGCAGCAAAAATTTGTTGATGTACATGCTTACAGCTCAGAATCGTAGTGCAAAACGTAATTGCATTGGCATATGCAGATGCAGATGGTGTACTGAAGCAGCTTATCATAAAAAGCAGGACGGAAGGCATTTTGAAATGGCAAGGAATCCTAGCACTTCAATAACTGCTGCTTTCCTGTTGTTATGCTGTTGTGTTGTTACAAGGGAGCTTGTTACTTGTCTGTAACACAGACCTTGTACTGATCCTCCCAACAGCATCCTCCAGGAGTCATACACTTAAATTATGCAGCACAGGGGGAACGCTCAGTCTAGATATTTACCGAATGCTTAAGTGGAGATCTTGTTGCTTGATTTGCAGGTGTTTTAGCATGTGGCAGATGCACCTGCCTGACTACTGTAATAACGATGGCTAAAATACAATTTCAGGAGCACACAACTAAAAATGGACTATCTTGGATATGTGCCATGATGTAAGAGGGGAGGTGACATTCAGTGATCATGACCTTAGAACAGCTGAGGGATACCAGTGGAAGCTTGCCAATAAGATGTGAATTAGAGAGGCACCCATATAAAACCTGCTCTGCAGAGTGGATCGTAAAATCTACAACAGGAATTGTATTGTGCAGATGAAGGGCATTTGAACACAGTTCCATTTCTTTCTCTTCTCCTATTCTTTCCCAATCCCACAAAGAAAATATTTTCCTATGTAGCTGAACCCTCTAAAAGCTTACCATAAGGAAAAAATATGGCATAGAAACCCAAAAGATAGCAGTTTTCCTCTGCAACTTTCTTCACTCTAAAAAAGACATATATTTTACCATAGCATATCTTTTGTGTGGTAGTTATGTCAAGATTAAGTCCTATGGAAACAAGCTCGGATAAGATGGACAAGATGCATCTTGGTGGTAAAGGACTAACCATGGGCAGGAAAATATAGTGCTGGCCTCCCCTGCAGCTCCTGTGAATTGTGCCTCCATTGGTGTTTTGCACAGAGGCAAGTGTTGTGCTTTAGCAATCAGGCTATGAGCAGAACAGGTTACATATATATGTAGTGCTGCATGCTCAGCTGTGCAAAAACCCAAGTATAGCCATAGGGAACAATGGTTTTACAGCACCTTCTTCTGGGTGAGGTTCATTGCCCAGACTGTGAGCACAGGCTGATTGTCAGCGAACTTGCAGAGCTTTGGTTTTGTTTGCTTTGCTGTTTGTTTTGCTGTTGTGTTGTGGGGGTGTAGAATAGCAGAAGGGCTTTGCAGAAGTCAAACAGTAAGGCTGGCATCCTGGCCACGTAATCATTAAATGTTTGTATCCCCTGATTGTTTAGGTTGTTCTTCCTTCCTACCTGACCCATTTTACATTCCTAGGAAAGATACATACTGTTTCAGTACAAAGGTGGTTTCAGTTTACTGGATCACAAACAATTCCTTTTAAAATTCATAGTTCTGTGAATTAGGTTGGTGTTTATTAAATTTCTGTATATTTTGATAACAGATTTGATTACAGCCTGCATAGGTTGCCATGCTTTTCAAAATATGGTTTCACTATCTATTAAAATCTTTATTGAATATCTTTTTAAATCAATTTCTTTCTCTTAATTTGGTGTCCTTCACATCTAATGAAAGAATAAATAACCTAAGAGCACAAAATTTCAGCCTCCACTTGGAAGTAATGAATGTTGGTATACTTGTAAAAACTACATGGATTCAAAACCCTTGTTATCGTCATAGCCTTTAGTTGATGCACTGCAGTTTATGTTTGATCCATTGTAACTCTTCCTCGGGTGACTAGAGCAATTAATATACTGAAAAAAATACAAACTTGTAAAGTACTCTGATAACTTATGTTTCATATGTTCTGGAATAAGATATTCCAGGAAATGCTTATAATACTGGTACAGCCTCTCTGTGCATGCAAACACTGAGAAGAGGTATCAGCGTGATAAATAGAAAGACGAGCCTGAAGTATTTCGCTTCTCAGTCCGTTTCTTTCACAGTATTCATTACTGAATTTCTGTACACACACAGTGAGTTATGTGTGAAAGTGAGTGCTCATTACAGTTGTTCTCGACTCATTAGATACTACTGCACCTTTATGAAGAGAGATCCACTCATTGGTGCAAAGTGATCTCTGCCTGTGTTGCGGTTTTTCTTATCACAATAGAGAGAGGTGAATGAGAGGATGGTGATATGTGAGGTTAGCCACATAACCTTGTGCTTCAAACCGGTTTGTTTGATGTCTTTAGTTTCCATTTGTCTTGAACAAAATATTCTGAAAATCTTGTCAGGAACAAGGTAAATACAAAACACTCAAATGCTCATCATCCCAATCTAAGTATTCTTGATAATATTGGGTTGAACCTGGGAACCATTTATTTCTTATTGAAGCAAAATTCTGGGTAAAATTAAATGATACTGTCTAACTCCTGCAACTCTTGCTGCATATCCTGTTCATGCTGCATTGCTGTCCCATGCCCCTGCAACTGCACACCAAAAGCTGTAGCAGCTTCCTGCCCTGATTTAACGTTCCTGTGGTGTGTTTGATATGCTGCTGATACCACCATGTACAGCTCTGGAAGGGCTCTCCGATGAAGCTCCCCAAAAGAATGACAAACTCCAGAATTTCACTGTGAGCTTGAAAATATATGATGAGGAGTCAAGTGCCGCTGTTGATAGAAAACGGCAGTGGAGTAAAGTTAAAATGTTTCATTCAGTGATATGGAAGGTCCGATCTGTATCTGCACTACAGTGCTGACAGTATCTCAGACTGAAAATCATGACCTTTGTACATGTTTTGTGTCAAAAGGTCCACTTACTGAAAAATATAACAAAGTTTTTCTAGTAACACATTAGTTTGTTATTATAATGATCATTCCTGGCCTCACCCAGCCAGTATTAGCTGTCTGTTCTGGATTAGCTCCTCATTCTACTAAACTGAACAGAAACCTATTAATTGCTTTAAAGAGGATTCCTACAGTTATACTTAAACAGCATCATGTGAATTTATATTTTAGTCTGATTTTGCTACAAAAATAAGATTTTGTGGCACTATTGTTTTCTAGTCCCCACCTCCATCTTTCTTTCATCTGGTCTGAATAGCCTTTGAACCTGCTAGACAATTCCCACCCAGTTTAGGGGAGTCACTGAGTTTTCAAAACAATAGTAAGAGTTTCAGTGATTTTCTGAAAATGAAACAAAAAGAAATAATGAAGTAGAGACAGATGCTTCTTAATGCCTCCAAGCTGTAGAATTAATTTAATCCTTGTTAGGCATCAGAATCCACCGAGCCTCTTGGCCTCACAGCACAACTGAGGAGGTGCCCAAGCTTTGCCAAGTTCCCTGGTTTGGACCACCCTCTGCCAAGTGCCTTCTTGCAAGGAGTTCTATGGAGTTTCAGTTCCAGTGGCTCCTCTCATTCATGTTTGCTTCAGAAGTGTAATGAAATTAATGCCAAGTTCCAACCTTCTTAATGTGTTTTCGGTGATAAGAACATCAACTTGGATTTCTTTCTTCTCTGTTGCAATTCATATAGTATCTTTTAGTAGTCATTAACAGTCAAGGATGGTAATCCTTGACTTTTTAGGCATGTTTTGGAGTTGTTGTTGTTGGGTTGTTTGTTTTTTTAACTTGAGTCTGTGACTGCAGGTAGAAAATTAACTTTTCATTGAAATGGTGGAGAACACTAACCATTGTTTGATGTGTGCTTATTAATAGCATATGAAGTTCCTTTTAGTCTTTTAATAATTACATGAAGAGATTTAAGAAAAAAAAAAAAGGATTTTTGCTCATAAAATTACATTCTTTGTCCAAATCTGTACTGGCCAACTGTGAAAGCTGATTAAATGGTGTTTTATGAAGAGAGCCTCTTAAAAGTTCCAGTACCTTTGGCTCTTTGAACAGAAGTTGTAATCTGAGAATAGAATAAAACATGACTTTTATTTTAAAATGTCATCTTTGGTGAGATTATGTTAATGTGATGAGGCCATGTTAGTATTTATTAATTCAAGATGTTCTATTCCTGTGGCAGAAGTGTTTGATCTGAACAGATAGTATCAGCCATGTGAAGCAGGCTCATCATATCTACCAGGATAAGCAGGTCACACGCTAGGTCAGTGCTTAGATGGGAGACCTATGAAGCGTTCATGCTGCTGGAGGAAAAAAATAATAAGTGATCAACTAGCTGGCACATTTCCTGCACAAGAGTTAGTGAGTCACTATTCCTTCTCACTAGCAGAGACATTGTACTGGTGGAGAAGCCATCTTTCATATGGGGTATAAAATTGGAGTCATATCATTTGTAGTCATTAAAAGTGCCATGGTGCTGCTGCTGCTCTTTGTCAAATAGAGAGTGATTGCCTACATGCTGCCTGCAGTAAGGCAGTTTCAGTGCAGCATGGAATTTGGCACCCACTGTTGAAAGCAGTTGGGAAGTTGCAGTGCCCCTGCCCTCGTTTAACACTGACACATGCTGAACACAAGTTGTTTGGGTAGCGACAAAAAAAGGAATCTGAAGTCAAATCAAGTTTTTTTTGTGTTTGAGTGGACAGCCTGGAGGGGGAGGGAGAAGGGTGTCTTTTTTTCCTAGTAACCACAGTTTCTTCCGTCTTCTGAAATGAGAAGTCTGGAAAACTGTTTGAAAACATGAAAATAACATGTCCCAAAGTCTCAGAAGCTTTAGGCTAAATAAACAGAACCCTACCCATTTACTTACTGCTTTGTTAGTGATGCATTTGCCAGCCAGTCTACAGATTTTTCTGCTTTTCTTCATGATTTAGTTTTTTGTTTGTTTGTTTGTTTTTAATATTCAAAGTTGGATAATAAACACAGTCTGTTTTCCTTGTATTACTCTCCTTACCTTGCAGATCATCTTTCTTTTCTCAGCTTCTCTGCTAGGGGACAGCCACAGCCCTTCATACCTTCATGCTGAGCCTTCATGCTACAACTATATTTTGGTCATGCTGTTGACCTACAGAGTATTCACAGAGCAAGTACATTAAAATAGCAATAGTAGCAGAAATGTGGCCAGACCTGTTCTGTATTATGAGATGCTGCCTTGCAAAATAGCCATAGCTTCAGGAAGAAACTGACTAAGTTGCTAAGGAGGATTTCTCAAATAAATCTTTCTGTTGAAAAGAGGCACTTGTTATGACCTCTACCTTTTGAATTTTATGGCTTAATCCATTCACTTTTGTGCCCTGTGGTTTATTTAATCTCACTTGATCAATTGGTTAGTTAGAGGCTTGCTAGCATATCCTTGCAATCTCAGGTTGCTCCATACTTGGCCTGTTAATAAACTGGGTGATTTATATCTATGCTTCCAAAAAGACAGGGGATTTCTTCCAAGTCTAAGAAAGTTAAAACTTTTATCTTTTTCTTGAAGGCAGACTTGAAGAAATGCTAGGCTTTCAAATCTAAGTGAATACCTTTCTTCGTTGTTTCAGAAGTGTTTGGGATTCACAGTTCTATTGTAAGTTCAATTATTTGTAATCAATGGGATTTAGTTTTTTTTCAGAAGTATTCATCCTCACTCCTTTGACCTAACACCGTTACAAATCTCAGCAATGGTTTTCTGGAAAAAAGTAGCTATTACAGGGTCTGAAGAGTTTACCATCTTATTCTTTTAGATTCCGAAAGCAAATAACACTTTTCCAAATATGTTCAGTATGAAAAGCTGAAAACTATTTGGCATGCATTTGTTCTCAGCTAGTGTGGAGCTTATTTGCCCTGGATAGCTAGTGGTATAAGCATGTGTCAGTATAGGTAGGTTTCTCCTGAACATAGCTATAGTTCTGATTTTGAATTCTGCTTTCTACAAATGTTCACTTACCTCCTTCTGCTTTAGTGACCATTCTTGTAGCAAATTCATTGTATGTGTGAAAATACTACGGTGGGACATGGGAAAAAGGAATAATATAGACATAGTTAAAATGTAATATATTTCAAAATTCCTGTGGAATTTCATTCTTATTTTGCAGTATTTGCCCAAATGACTAGGAAAAAAAAGCCAAAGCCCTGATCTGTGTCCCTTACTCTTTATGCAGTTTAGAATGTATGGGTCACATATGCTTTATGTGCAGTCTTTCTGTACAAAGCAATTACAAATGTAAACAATATAAACATATATAACCATATACATATATGGTTATATATAGTTTGTTAACTCCATATTCCTTTCCTTTTAGTGAAATTCTGTAGATAGAGAATGTATATTTTTGGTTACTTAAAAAGTACTTTGTACTTAAAAAAATACTTGGTTTACAACTGACAGAGTCTCTTGCATTTCTATAGACCTTTTTTCTGCATCTATAAAGTTAGTTGTTATAGTTGTATATAGTTGTTATATTTTTAATGCCTTAGTGGAGCTGATGAAGAAAATACAGTAATATATATATGTGTATATATATATACGTATTATATAGCAAAATGTATCTGCATTGAGAGAAGGCCTGTAATCCATTTAGAATTCATCAATGTACTTATTTATGATGTACCACTTCATGAGTTTATCATTTAACTTTGCAAGTCAAATAGCCATTGTATTTCTGGTATCATATTTAGCCCAAATGTGCAGGATGGATACAAAGACTTTTTTTAGAGTGCCAGCGTGCCTCCATTAAGTTTCAGAGAAAAGAGAGACAAAAAAGGAGAAAGGAAAATGTTTATTCCAATTCCCTGAACCTGTACGAGTCTGAAATACGCTGCTAACGTGGAAAGCACAAACTGTGCAGGTGTCAGGAGAATGGCCTTGAGGAACATTTTCCCCTGTATCCTGCTGTTCTTTACACCTAAGTGGTTACAGATAGTCACTGTCATGAGCGCCCTAAGGAAAATGAGCTGGCCTTCTCAATTCTGTCTCTAGTTAATACATTTTATCAGAACCAGAACATGTACAATTGCACCTTGTTAGGCCAACTTCACTGAAAGACTGAGGTGCTTTAGTCTTCAGCGGAGAAGTCCTGGTGCCATTGAAACGAAGGAGAGCTCCAAGATGGATTTCTCTGGAGCCAGACTTTCACACTTTGCCATTCTGCTCTGAATGATATTGGGCTGCATTAAGAAATCTGAGTTGCCAACGTTGAGTTCAAGGATTTTGGACTGAGATCTGGTGTGATCTAATTTTAAAGCCAGGTGTAGACAGATGCAAAGAAACAGCTTAGAGTTGAAACAGTAGGGTATATTGTGGGGAAATCAAATTCACTCTGTGCCTCTCAAATGAGAAATTGTTATGTTCAAATCTAAGATGAAACTGCCATACCACCTACTATGCCAAAGCCTTTAAGTTAGTCCTGATCTCAGCTTCCTGCTTTATCATCATACTGCTATTCCTTCGCCTGTCAGAGACCAGCGAGTCTCTGGGAATTCATTTATAGTACTGCTTCTGTGGCCTCTCCTGAACTCATTTACAGTATTTGCTCCTGTAGCTTCTCTCATATGTCTGTTATTCTTTGTGCCAAGTAGCTCCTCTTTTATTTCAATCATTCCAGAAAATTCAGCCTTTTGGGGATGGGGGAAGCAGGACCTGTTATTTTATTATGCTATTTTACCATTCACATTATTTGTATTTTTCTTCTTAGAAAACCAAAAGGGATGTAAATAACTTTGATCAAGACTTTACACGAGAAGAACCAGTATTAACGCTAGTGGATGAGACAATTATAAAACAAATCAATCAAGAAGAATTTAAAGGGTTCTCATATTTTGGAGAAGAGCTACTGCCATAGACAACGGTAGGCTGACAGATGAATGATGCTGCAAGAAGTGATTCTGAAGAGATCGACAAATTACTGAGACTCAGTAGATCAAGAACTACTTCTCTTACCCTGAGCCCATATCCCTGATTTAAGTATATATTTATTGTTTTTTTTCTTTAATCTTCTGACATGAAAGCACTCTTAATTTCTGTCTCACAAAGCAATGCAAAACAATTTTGTATCAGAAATTGTAGATGTAACACACTGCCGTACATTTGCAACTTTTCTTTTATTCCTAAGATTTCCCCAGAGGACAGAGTTGCATCTTTTGCATCGAAAATGGAGCTCGGCGATTAAAAGCGATTTAACAGACCATGTCATGTAATTGTCGTATGCATTTAAGCTAAGAGGATGAAACTGTTTCTTCTGTACCAGTGGTTATGGTGAGATCTGTACTCAATTGTGGAACAAATAAGTAATATATTGCTCTTCGGAATGCAAAGAAGTCTGCCTTCTTGGAGGTGTAGTCCTCAGTTATGAATGTCTGATTACAGTGAGGTACAAACATGAAATAAAGCTGTCCAGAAGAAGCAGCACATCAATTAAGGCTTTTGATGAAGTTCCTCATAAAATTTAGGGAAAACATTTAGGAATAAGAAGAGTCATGAAGATAAATGAAAATTTATTTAAAGCAGGAAATAGTTACTATTTAGATGGATATTAAAGGGCTAAGGAATAAAAAGCCTATAGTACTTTATCACAGCTATTTATAGGCATTTTACAGTTTTTCAGGCAATTGGGTATACTATCCATGTTACTAAATTGAATATCCATTTAAATGAACCATTAATGTGATGGCAAGCTTGCAATTGTTTACAATTAATTTTACATTAAAAGTTAATTGTAAACATTATAAATTTGCCTTTTCCATTGTAGCTAAGTTGATAAATAATTTCTTATTTATATTTATTTTGTCAGCAGTGTGTTACTTTTGCACACTTTTACAAAACCATAATACTACTGTGTTTGTTGTTTCTATGTTTAAAATCTAAAAGAAATCTGCTTTTAGAAGACACAAAATAAGGCTATACGTGCATTATGTGGAAGTGTGTTGAAAAACTGAAGATCAAACATTCACAAACTGACATTATTGAAAGTTGTAAATTGATTTTTTTTGTGTATTAATTGAAATGGTAACTCATGTGGACAATATTACTAGTGTGAAGTTACCTCCTGTAGATATGCTAACAGTGTTATGTACTTATATTTCCAGGAGTACCCTGTGGTTTTTGTTTTGTTTTGTTTCTTTTGTTTGGTTTGTTTTGGGGGGGGTTGTTATTCTTTTTTTTTTTTTTTTTGTGTACATGTATCGCTGAGGTCATTTTATTATATATTTTACTGGACTGAGTGAGCGGTCATTGGAATCCATTTTAATTGTTGCACATGGATTTCCAGCTGCACAAAATATATATACTTGTGATTGGCAAAGTGGCACTAAAGAAGCTTTTTTGCCTTTTGTACAGGTGAGATTTTGTATATAGTGTTTGCTGCAAGGCCTGTGGAATTCATTGAATATAGAGGTATCAACTGCTGCATGTTCAGGCATACTATTAAAATGTTAGTCTATGAAAGAATAATTATAATAATGTCCATGTGCAATACTCTTGTATGTGTATTGGTTCAAGTTACTGTCAGAGAGATGAGGTTTTTGTTATAAAAAGATGTAGACATATATTAAGCTATACTAAATTTCCTGTATAGTTCTCTTCAACTCTATTATGATATGATAGAGCTAAGAAAGAGAAGGAACGTTACAAATTGTGGTGGACAAAGTGTGAATCATTGGCTTTAAGAGATAATCTTGGTCTGAAGCAGATGAGTTAGTTTGTGTCAGTTTTACGTCTGGCTGCTCATAGCCTGTTAATGATGACAACATTCAGTTCCATTTTGTTTTGTTTTTAAAACTCAGGTGTAATTATTATATATATTCTTATGATGATTTCAAAATATTAAATATTATGATATATCAATTAATGTGTTGTCTGGCCTACAGGTGTAATAATGGATCAAGCCTTTAGTTTAATTTAATTTATCTTCAGTAATCTTTTGTACTGGGAAAAGACTAGCTTCTGGAGCTGAGTACCAGCACAGAAACATCTTAATGATTGCATCATCTCAATGTTTAAATTTCTTTCTCTTTTAGAAATATATTGTAGAACTGCCCATCAATTCGTGTCTCACTACTGGCTCTGTTTATTTCTCATCACAATTAGCTTTTGACATCCAGGCAAGAACTGATCACAATGCTAAAGCATTCCTTTCCATAGGTGAGCAGACTGACTAGGAAGGCAAGTTATTGGACTACTGTTTGTACAACAAGAGGCCTTTACCTAAAACTATGAGCATTTATTTTGAAGGAATAAAAGCATCCCATAAAGCTTTTGTAAGTAAGCTATATTCCCATTTCTAACGCAAAGATAATTAGAGAACGTTTGTATTTCAAGAGGCCTCGGCACCTGCATTATTTGGTAGGATGCTAAGAGAAAAGTCAAGGAGATCAAAACTTTTGCATGGGCAGATATTTCTTCAATATAAATAGTTAGATCCTCTGCATTGGGTTTACATCAGAAGGTTTGTCTGTTACCTTGAACATTTTTTAAAGACAATTCTTAAAAATGGACATTTACATTTCTGCCTATTCTGTAAAATCTTTCCTGTTCCTTCTTTGTAAAATGAGTGCAAAATGCCAAAAAGATTATTAATAATAATAATGATTATAAAGAATCCATTGCTTCTTGTTTTTCCTCCCAAATAGACTTTATTAAAAAAAAAAAAAAAGAAAAACATTTTTCTCCATAGGGTGAAAAATAATTATCTCCAAAAAAGGCTTAAAAATTACCTCTTTTTAAATTATGTGCAGAAAAGTTCTGGCTAAATATAAAATGTATTCAGTTGGGGGGGAGGGTGGGGAGGTTTTTTTTATTGTGAGGATTTATTTGTACAGAATTTTTTTTCTTATGGATGTAATTTGAATCTCTTGCCATTCATTAGCGTTATTTCATCGTAAACATTATTACTGTGCCAAATGTACTGTATTCAAAAGGATGTGAATGTGTATTGTTTCGGAACCTAATAAATACAACGATGTTAAATCTTATTTTTTTCCCCAAAGTCTTCATGAGTATTTCCTAACGAGGAAGAAACAAAGATGAAGGATTTATATTTTTCCTGTTAACATGTTGTACAAAGTTCCACGAGCTTGTCTTTTAGAAGTGAATGCTTGGCAAAGGAAGGATTTGCTAACGGGAATCTCATCTGTGAAGTATTAAACACTCCAAAAGAAACACAGGTAACAGTGAGCAAACACCATTTATTTAGGCAATATTACATTTGCCTCAAAAATTCCAAGCAGGTGAGTTTTCCGATTTTTTTTTTTTTTTTCAGACTGAATAATCATTGCAAAGTCCTAGAGTTCTGACTGATCCTAGCATTCGGCTTAGCTGTATTGTTAAAACTCACTTCAGTAAGGCACTTTGTGTGCAAACACATGAGACTGCTTTATTCTTTAATTGGACGGAATGGAGGGATTAATAGTATCCATTACTCTGATTAATTTAATTAGAAATTTAATTAATCACAGACCTTATTAAATGATTTATTTAACTTAATCTGTCAATGTCACATTATCTGAAATATTTCAATATTTCATCATGTCTTGGTTTGAAATTTAAATTCTTTCAGTTTTCATGTTCTAAAATTCTTAACTTCTGCTTCACAAAATAAGCTATCAGCATACTCTAGCAGCAATTCCAGTTATAGACACAAAGCTAGTAGATGTACTAGAGAGCTTGGAAAAAAAAAAAAAAGTCCTTTATTGGAAGGATTTTCTTTTATTTATTGCATCTTCTGTGTAATCCTCTGTTTTTTTCCTTCATGCTGAGTCTTTGCTGTCACTGGATGTGTTTGGTACTTAAAGCATATTACAAATTCTGTGTTGACAGCATTAGCAAAAACTTTGCCCTACAGATTTTGCCATTTAAACAACTATGTAACATCTTGATTTTCTGTGTATGTTTAGCAAAGTTAAAAGCATCCAAAGAATTTAAACATCGTGCTGTGAACAATAGGCATCACTGGTCTCCAAATACATCAGTCCATATCATGTTTTCTCTTCATGCTGTAACTGATGTCTCAGAGGTTTCCAGAACATAAGTGATTAAGATATTAAGAAGAGTTTTTATCCTTGCTTACGGACTGTAAGATTTGGAAAGACAGCAGTCCTTTGAACAGAATCGAGTCTCAGCCTGGTTGACCATACATGTTATAAACGTGGTACTAAAAGTTCAAGGAGGATGTTAGATCACTTTACATTGACAATTGTTCTTTGCCTCCTAGTAGTCTGGTCAGGTACATGAGTAAATCAATATGAAAAGCCCCTAAACAAAATGATCAAAATCAGAAATTAATTATGCAGTTGGGAAATGAAGTATTGAATAGGTTGACGTACCCTGACAGAAGCTCCAAAATGCAATTTGAGTTTTCACCTGCATCCACTGTTTGAGCAGAACAGTTTTTGAATTAGAACAGGTGTCTGTAGTGTGCTGCTGCAAGTGTGTGTGGCCAACATTGACAGGCAGCGTTTTGGTCCCTGTTGTTCCTTAATGCAGACCCAACAACATATTTATGGAGGAAATGCATGGAATCAGGTGCTTGGGTCCCCAAATTGCCTGATACAACAGCAGATGGAATTTAATGGCAGCCTGTTTTTATTTAGTGAAGACATTGCTGTTTATATAAGCGTCCTCTGTTCCTCCAGTGGAGGTGGGTGTGTAAAAATCAAACCAGTCTCAAATCTAGTGTTGTGGATTTAGCTTTTTTATTGTGTTTTGAGGTCAAACAAGACAAATCTGTTTATTTCAAATAAAGGCTTCTTTTCTTATCCTTCAAAGAGGGCTGAATTAAATCAGTTTAAATCATTAATACAAAGGCTCCTGCAAACGAGTGCAGGAGGTACAAGGTGTGGTACATGCTGTGTCAGGATAGCAGAATATTTTCAAGCCTGTACCCAGAAGTTTGAGCAGTTGTTAGTACAAATGTGCCTCTACTACAGCATCTCTTAGTTGTCTGAAACTGTCAGTTTAACTTCACATTGTTTTTGCTTAACATCGATTGGCAAAAACCCTTGAGGTCTCTGGGTCCAACATGCAACATCTATCGAAGGATTGGTTCATCTTATTCAGCAGGAGCATCGTGCTTTTATCATTGTGTCTAGACCTTTAAAAAGCATTCTGTGCACCAGAGAAGATGACTTGTATCATAGGAGCTCAGTATTTTCATTAGAACTTCAGATCAGGAGACTGCCTGCAGAACAGTAGGGATTTAAAAGCCAGGTTGACAACTTTATATTAGCATAACACTTCAGGTCTAACTTTGTAAGACCTATAGTCTTACAGTGAAGTGGACACCGCTATACTATGAAAACCAAGTATTTTAACCACTCTTGTAATCTTGCCTGGCTTCAGAGCCAGCATAATAATATGCTGAAGGTAGATCCTGCATTTTTAATTCATGCACTGGGTTCTTGCTCAAAACGTGGCAAAAGGCAGGAGAAATCCTTTTATGATGCTAAGTTAATTCATTATAATATTTATATCACACAGACATAATTCCTCCTAAGTAGTGACCACGATGCAGTCATAATATTAAATTGTCCACTGGTACAGGACAATACACAGTATTTTTAATGCCCATTGTAAGTCATGTCCCTAATCTGATAAACACATTAAAAATTGGTTGATTGACAATTTTATTTTAGGGCAAGCTTGTCATCTTCTGCAAATGTGGATATCATAGTCCCAAATCCCCAGACAAAGTTGGAGGAGACACAGTGTATGCAGGACAGGCTTCCTCTAGAAATTCCACCTAGCAAAGGAAGAGAAGCATCAATGAGCCCTGGCCTACCAAATGGCAGTTTCAAGGTAGGCAGAGTTTTTGAAGAAGTAAATGTGGGGTGAACATGCCTCTTGGTGGGGATGAGGAGAAAATGAGAATGAGTTACCTCTTTTAGAACACGAGGACAAAAGTTTCCACCTGAGTGACATAAATAAGGCATTAGAAGTCAAAAGAAGGTACAAGCCAAGCACAGTGGGTCACACCAAACATCACTCAGGTTAGATACCCTGTTCTTGGCAATGGTCAGTAGCTTAAGCAGTAACGTGCACTAATTGCAAATTGAATCTCCACTTTTTTTTGTAGCTATAGCAGTATCTAAGTACAAACAAAAGGACGTACCTGTGGAAAAATCTAAGAACAAGAAATTGTGAGGTGGCATTCTGCCTGCAGCAGTTTTTGAATCCATGGCTTCCATGAAATGGATGGCAGTCTGTCATATTTAATATCTCTGAATTAACTTTCTTTTGATTAGTTAGTTTTTGACCGATAAGAACTTCTGGCATGCAAAAGATTCTGTGGGAAAGTGTTCCACAGCTCAAGTAGTCATTTTGTAAAAAGTTTTCTCCTTTTGTTTATTCTGACCCAGCCATAAATCCATTTTATTCTGCCTGGGTGTTTATTTGAAAAAGATCAAGTAATCTTATTGAATTGAATTTGCTATACACCTTCTTCATGATGCTCAAAATTTTATAGATCACTGATGCATCTTTCTTCAGTCAGTTCTTTTACAGATTGAAAAGTCTTCTGTCTTTGAAAGGAATGTCACAAATTGTGATGGACAAAACGTGAATCATTGCCTTTAAGAGGTAGCATTTAAAAAGGCTTCATACAGGCACATCCCATGGCTTTTTGGTCACCTACGCCATCTTTTTCTTAATCTTTTCTAGTTCTACTCTATCCTTTTCGAAGATAGGGGGAGTAGAATTACATGTAATATTCAGTATGTAGATGCAAATGGAATGTTATAATGACTACTGTGTTCTGTTTTGGTTTCTGTTACATTTTTACATTATTTTTTTTTTATGCGAGTTTGTTCTCAATTATTTCACAGTCCTTCCCAGATTAGTGTCAGTTGTAAATCTAATATGCATCCTCTCTATTAGATTCTGCAGTCATAATGAAAATAGGTTCTGTACCAGGGCATAATCAAAATAGGTTAAACAGGAATTTAACCAGTGCAAAGCCCTGCTCAGTGCAGGCTTCCGTTTTAGCAGTGAACCTTTGATCGCTACCTTCTCAGTATGGTTTTCTTACTGCTTTTGTATCCCATATATAGTTTTGTGTAGACTGGCATTTCCTAGCTTGGTTATTAGAATATTGCGTGCAACAAATATTTTTTTCCAAAATCAAGATATAGGACATGCTCTACTACCCTCCTGTCAACACGGGCTCTTACTGTGTTCTTTAATAACCCTTCTTTTGGCATGTTAGTTACAGTGAAGGAGAGAAAGATAAAGGTTTTCTTAGCATGTTAGAAAAACATATACATGTGCCAAAATAGTTTCCACTCCATCTTTCCTTTTACCTCATCATTGCTGTGGAAGCAGGAGATAAGAGCAGCAGCCTGAGGTGGAATGCAAGCTACCACTGTAAATATTGTGAAATGGTTACACAAGACTCTGTCCAAAATTTGGAATAGCTTTAAAGAATTTCAGGTTTGTATACAGATGTTTAATCCGTGGAAAAAAAAAACAGTTAGGAAGAAAGTCAGTGACCTGGAGTCTGTTGCTGATTTGGGCACTGGACTGAGAACTGAACTGAGCGTTGTGTACAATTGTCATCGCCATCCAATACTACCAGTTTGATCTATGTGTCTGATGTACTACAGGAGGCAGCAAGGAGATAAGACTATCATTGCTAGTAACAGCAAGAGTCAGTGCCAGGCTGATGCTGTTCTGTGCCAAGGTACATTCTCATTCCTCTAAACCTAGCAAGACAAAATATTATCTAAAGGTACCATTTTGTGCATTATAAGTAGGTAAGACTTTTAGGATGTTGGTGAGATGTTACCGTAGTAGAAATAAAGTTATTGTAGAGTTGATTCCCTAAAAGGATTGTTTTCTATTCAGACCTTTTCTTTTTTTTCTTTAAATAAGAAAAAAAAAAACTGAAATTCAACCTTCATTGATTTCATTTTCATATATTTACCACATACAGTCCTTTGGTACATTTATATTTACTTTGTGATGTAAGGGATGTAAGGTCTGCGTAAATCATTCTGTTTCCCTTATGAGTACATGGAAGAGGTCACAAATATGTTCTTATGCCGTCTTTTACATGGCCTGAGATAATCAAATCTGGGAGATCCTTAGCCTGCGACCAACACTGGGTAGAATGATATGTTATAGCAGAGCCACTCTTACCAATTCACTGGTTATTAAAGCTGAAAGGTCTTCCTACCTTCCCTCCCTACCCCGAGCCGTGCATTTCTGCTTGCTAGCCATGCACAGGTCTAGCACTCACTGAACCCCTCTGTGGGCTCTTTCAACTCACTAATCCAACAACAACAACAACAGCAATTGTTTTTGCAAATTGATTTTGATGAACAAATTTTGTTGTCTCAGCAAAGTGTCTGGTGGCCTGAGATCTGTGCCCAAGGAAGAGTTACGATCAGGCACTGAGGACTGGTGCAGCAAGGGGGAAAGGAAGGAACAGGAGTCCTGCTTTTGATGTACATGAGCTGTTAAGTTCGTTTAGTTACCCTATGTACCTGTACCCTTGATGATCTTTGGGAATAGGCCAGATATTCCTTGAGTGACAATAAACACATCCCGGCTCAAATATGTCTGTCAGACAGTGACAATTACAGAGACTTGTATATCAGCATGAGGAAGCTTGTCTAAATGTCAGAAATGTGCTTTTTACTTGTTAGCTTTCACACAGAAAAAATGATCACCTATATCTCAACAGCCTCCTGTTTTCATTGACCAGAGCAGCATGGAACTAGAGAGTTTCCATTTGTGCAAAGGAAAAGATGCTTCATGGCCATTTTGCAAATTAGCAAATTGAACCGAGGTGCCACAATGATGCATTGCTTGTTGTTGTGTAAGTATAAAATCAGGAGTAGTGCTAGGAAAAAGAGCATGGTTGAAGCTAGTCATTGCCTGCTCTCTCTGTACTGATGTTTCTGAGCACAAGATGTTTCCAAACCACACTTCACAAAATACCTGATGGTGGCCTCCCATGAAAATTCTTCATGGCTGCTTGGAGACCCTTTTGTTCCTCTGGTTGCTAAACCAAAAGACAGTAAAAAGTTGTTTGTAATTGGATACAATGCTTGATGCATAATGGAGGTGGAGAGAAGATGTATCCATGAGATAAGCTTTTAAACGAACCGTGGTCACACCCAGACAAACCTGAGAACATCTGTGTTCTAGGAAACCTATTTACTCAGAATCTGTGGTGCATCAAAAAAGAACAATTTGTGTTTATTTTTGTTTAATAAGCAGTGAGAAGTAAGTGAAGGCATCAGGCACATTGAGGCACAATTTTCCAAATAATTATGTGGTTGATTAAGGCAAACAGATGAGGGCCACAGAGATTATGCAAATCTCATTTAGTTAAATGTTTGTGTTAGGATGGGGATGAACACTGTCCTGTTCAGAAGTAAACTTAAGACCTTTAAACTTTACCTGTCGGGATATCGTGGAGACATTTTTTCTTCAAATAAATGACAAACTATCTCCTTAAATGCTAGTGCGTTGCAACTGCACTCTTATTATCTTTCTCTAAAGGACAAAAGCTGAATTCTTAGATCTCAAATTCTGCTGCTGTGAAGTCTGCTTATAGTTTATCGTACTGCTCCACTGAACTATGGGGTTGGGTGATGTCCCTCAAACACTGCCTCCTAGCTGCTGAACAGAGAGCCTGGGTAATCCTGAGATCAGTCCTCCTGGTCTGGAGGAATCTGTTTTAGAGCAGATCTTTATGACACCTTTCCAATCCCAAATATAGGGACAATATTTTAAACAGCTGCCACCATGAAAAGTACATTTGAAATAGAGTCTATGTCTTGTATTCTCATGTAAAGCATCTGTGGCCATAGAGACACTGTGCTAAAATCTTCAGAGTGTTCAGCCTACCAAATATGGGCCATAAAGCGCTGATCCGGAATCCACATTGTGACGAGTCCCTCATATTAATTACACAGTCATCTTGTGCTGCGCTAGATATGAGATTGTCGTGACCCTACCTCCCATTGCACATCGCCAGTGCGGTCGGTCAGCTGAATGCATGCTGACTTCAGCGGGAGAAAAAATAGAAAACCGTGCAGAATGCCACTATTTTGACAAGTTGAAGGAGTATAAAATCAGCATTAGATTGTCAATCTTCCATACCACCAAAGAAATCTCACTGCTCCAGAAGGAGTCGATTTCCATACAACATCCTCTCAGTACAGTCCTGCAGAAAGCCTGTGAAGCCATTAACTTTCTGAGGGCCCATGCACAGCGGTGAACTGTCAAGATGCTCATCTCAGTAACATTATCTTTTTTTTTTTCATTTGCTTGCTCAGGGATTAAAGTAACACACTGCAGGAACATTTTGCAGTGGATAATAATGCTGCCACCCTGTATTTGGTTGATACACTGAGAAAGGATCTCCAGCTGGGAGACTTCAAATGTGAGAGCTTTACTGATGTTTTCATTCTTGTTAATATTCCTGCCTACACTGGGAGAAGAGTCTGGATGATGAAGAGGAGTAAAGAATATTAATTTTCATTTACTGAGCTGCCTCGGAATAATGTGAACCACCCACACAGCTGAACAAGTTGATTTCAGTGCCAGAGGAGTTAACACTAATAAAAAAGCAGTTGTCACACAGATTAAGCATTATGCATGGGCAAAAACTCCTGGTATATTACTCATATGCAAATTGAAAGTATTTCTATAACCTCTGACCCTGCTTGTAAACATCAGATTCCAGGAATTCTTCTGGAAACCATACATTACTAAGGCAAAATTATACTTAGCAATAAACATGCTTTCCTCAGTGAAAGAATCTGGAAGTGGAAGAATGCAAGACCTTGAGATGCACTGCTGAGTGTGAGGAAACCGCTGAGGCCACCTCCTGCCAAATGTCTGGGAAAACACCCACCCTTGTGGAGCCGCTGGTGGAAATATGTAAACCACACACGGCTGCAGTGCGTGAGCACCTCATTAACATGCTATCAGGTGTTCACGGGCAGCAGCTGTGCAGTGCCAAGAGTGAGGGGACACGCAACTTAAGCTTGCTGTGACATGAAAGGGGGAATTCAAAGAACTAAGTGGAAGGACAGGACAGTTATTGCAATGGCAGCAGAAGAACTGAAGAAAGAAGAGGTGAGAATAGGAAAGACAAAAAATGCAGCAGCAGTCCAAAAGGAAAAATCTCTGTGGAACTGGAGAGGTTTCCAGTGATCAAAGACAGTGGTAAGGAGATTGCTGTAAGGTGACTGAGGGAGGAAACATGGATCTTGGATATAAGCTAAGCATAGGAGTAAACAAGCACAAAACACAGTGTATGTCTGTGCTTCGAAGGCATGCTCCAAGGTATGCCCAAGCTACTTTTAAAATATCTCGCGTGGGTACCGTTACCTCAGCACGCAGCCTCTTGTTCAAATATTTATCTGGCGCCTGAGGGAGGGGAGTTTACAACCATCAGAGACCTGATGTGGCTGCTGATTACATTGAGAGGAGTAAAGAGCTAGCTGCTTTAAAGCTAACCCAGGGTATTTATGCACCATTTCCAATCATAGTGTCAACCTACGCTGGAGGCACATTTAAATAAAATCCCAAAGGTCATCATGGGCATGGAGGATACACCACATGGTCTGTTCCATCAGGTTTAGCACTCAGCCACTGCGTCTTTCTCAAAATACAGTTTATAAGACTCTCACATTCAGGTCTTTTAGGGGAAGGGCATCATTTTTAGATCCAGTAATACAATGTTTTTGAAACCATACAAGAAATCCATGTGTTATAAATCTGGGGCAGATAGTGTGCTTGGGTTTTCCCCCATAAAAGCAGAGGTGGACTGTTTTAATATGAAATAGAAAGAACCTTCATTATTGGTGTTACGTATTTCCTCACACAACGAACATACGCATGTTTCTTCATAATGGAAATATCAGCAAAAGGTAGGGAGATCATAAGGTAAAGAGTTACAACACCAGTCTACAGCTATTAGCCCACTTATTAGCCCATTTGTTTTACTGCCATTGTGATACTGCTCCAAATGGACACACTGATTTTTTTTCTGCATTGCCTTTTCTGTTCATTCAGCAATGCAAGAAAAGCTTTTTCATACATCAAAGACAACAAAACAAAACAATTCAACAAAATGAGATCTATCTAATATCTCTTCAATCTAGAATATAGAAGATAACTCTTCAATCTAGAATAAAGATTATAGTAAAGCAAGTATTTTATGTATTCAGAGCACACTTTAATATCTCTACATTCCAACTTCTACTTTGTATTTTCTGGATGAGGGGA
Organism: Anser brachyrhynchus; assembly: GCF_964034855.1. NCBI lineage: Eukaryota > Metazoa > Chordata > Aves > Anseriformes > Anatidae > Anser > Anser brachyrhynchus. The sequence goes on from NC_137696.1 coordinate 33,465,681, forward strand.
TCAAGTGCACCCTCAGTAAGTTTACAGACGACACCACGTTAGGTGCGTGTGTCGATCTACTCGAGGGTAGGAAGGCTCTGCAGGAAGATCTGGATAGGCTGGACTGATGGGCTGAGGCCAACTGTATGAAGTTCAACAAGGCCAAGTGCCGGGTCCTGCACCTGGGGCGCAACAACCCCAAGCAGATCTACAGGCTGGGAGATGAGTGGTTGGAAAGCTGCCTGGCAGAGAAGGACCTGGGAGTATTGGTTGATAGTCAGCTGAATATGAGCCAGCAGTGTGCTCAGGTGGCCAAGAAGGCCAACAGCATCCTGGCTTGAATAAGAAACAGTGTGGCCAGCAGGTCTAGAGAAGTGATTGTCCCCCTGTACTCGGCTCTGGTGAGGCTGCACCTCGAGTACTGTGTTCAGTTTTGGGCCCCTCGCTACAGGAAGGACATGGAGGTGCTCGAGAGAGTCCAGAGAAGGGCAACGAAGCTGGTGAGGGGTCTGGAGAACAAGTCCTATGAGGAGCGGCTGAGGGAGCTGGGATTGTTCAGTCTGGAGAAGAGGAGGCTTGGAGGTGACCTTATCACACTCTACAGGTACCTTAAAGGAGGCTGTAGAGAGGTGGGGGTTGGTCTGTTCTCCCACGTGCCTGGTGACAGGACGAGGGGGAATGGGCTAAAGTTGCACCAGGAGAGGTTTAGGTTGGATGTTAGGAAGAACTTCTTTACCGAAAGGGTTGTTAGGCATTGGAATGGGCTGCCCAGGGAAGTGGTTGAGTCACCATCCCTGGAGGTCTTTAAAAGACATTTAGATGTTGAGCTTAGTGATATGGTTTAGTGGAGGACTTGTTAGTGTTAGGTCAGAGGTTGGACTCGGTGATCTTGGAGGTTTCTTCCAACCTAGATGATTCTGTGAATTTTTCAGAAGAGGTAACATAGTGTTACTAGTAGACAAGCTGAAAAAAGCAGTACTTTAATCTTAGAAGGTCTTCTCAGGTGTAGTGTATTGAGATAGTGAAGCCTGCCTGTCAGCTCATGGTGGCTGAGAGGGGTGATCCTGCCCATCTCCCCCTGCTCTCAGCCACGTGATCCCGACTTTGTGGGCACCGTGAGCTGGGACTCAAGTGTGCTAGGTGTGGTACTCCATTCCTCCTCTGTTCTTATCAGTTCCTTGAAACGCTCCTATAGGAAATGCTGTAGGTCAGCATCCAGTCTCTTATTTACAACGTGTGGACATATTAACCACACTCCGCTGCATGACGAGGGCAGTCTCCCTTCCTGCCTCTTGGAGTTTCCTGTTCGCACTGCTTGCTTTGTGCTGGCTCTGGCAATTGCTTGACCTCTTTTGAGACAACCCAGTTTGCTAACCTGATAGAAAACTGCTAACTTTGTGTGTGTGTGTGTGTGTGTGCGCACGCGTCAGCTTTCTGCCATTTTAGGAGGTTGAAATAGTACATTAAAGGGTTGGGTGCATGCAGGACCATTAAAGGCAAGTGGCAAGGTCATGGAATGGCTAGAAGAAAGAGGAAAGACTGATCTTTGGAGTGGTGGGAGTTGGGCAGTTCATCTCAGGTCACCTTATCCCTCCTTATCTAAACAGGTTCAGGGGACACCACTGTAAAGAAAAGAAATGACTAAAGGGCAATCCTGTGCTGCCGGAAACCATGCTAGTGAATCAGTGGGGTGTTGCCCTGTCTTGGAACCCGTGATGGTCTGGTGCTGGCGTCCTGAATTAGAGGATGCAGTAGCTGAAACGATAGTGATTCATATGCAGTGATTCAAATGAGATATAAAATTAAGTTCTTGAAAGTTGGATTTAGAAAAAATAATAATAATTATAGTTAACAAGAAAGCCCACAGTTTTCAGGGGAAATATTCAATAAGAAATTAAGATAAAATACAAATGTTAACAAGGCCCACCTAGCACAAGTGAGGGAGGAATCGCCAGTGATTCCAGTTGGGAATATCTAGTCCTTAGGCAAGCAGTTTACAACACTTCCAGGGCTGAAGAGCAGCCAGCCACTCTTCCCACTCAGACGTCAGGAACATCACCCAGCTGGGTATGACTAGCATACTGTCAGTAGCCTCACGCTTGGGACAGAATCCAGAGCTATGCTAGGTGCCATACGAACAGAGGAACACATTTCTTCTGCACTTACCAGTCTCCTGAAGACCTCCTGAGTGCTTGCCGAAATGGTGCAGGTCAGCACCCACTCTCCTACTTGCTGGGTGTGGAAAGTGGTAAATTATAGGGCTGATGAAACTTTACTAGAGGTTTTGTTTGTCTGTTTGTTTGTTGTACAGAAAGGCCTTCTTGGACTTTCTTTCCAAGATATAGACACCAGAGACTCCAGTTAGACAGCATAGGTCATCAGTTAGTAGCTCTGTGGCAATTTTCAGAGTTCATCATGCTTAGTATTTCACCAAAAAGGCTGGTGGGCTAGCAGCTGCTTTGCTGAAATTTGTATTTGTTTCTGTGCTTTCCACAGAGAGGGCTGGGGATTTGCCAGCTCTTTCCAATCCACGAGCTCACAGCTCAGCTACAGCCTTGGCTAGCAAGATGATGGGAGATCCAACCGTTTGAAGCAAACGAATTGAGAGCCTAGCCTGTGAGGTGCACAGCAGTCTCAGGTCTTGAGAGGAAAGAGAGTTCTCAAATTCCCTGGAGTGGAAGCATAGACAATGTGAAATTCAGTATCTCAAAGATCCCTGCAAAATTATTAAGCTATTTGCAGCCCATTCTCCTCAATAATGTGGAAATTTCTGTCTGTCGTGTGTGTTGCTTTGGGTTTGGACCATTTCTGGTTATTTTCCCATTGATATTATTAATTTACTTTTCTTTCAACATAATTTTGTTTCTTCTTTCTATTATTTTTTTCCTCCAGTTCATGACGACAGCTGGAGATTGAGCTGTTGGGTGAGATTCCCTCCTACATTGGACAGTTTTACCCATTGACCTAGTGCCTGCTGTGACTTTGGTTAAGATAATACAATTCATTCAGTGTCATTCACAGCAGGAGCAGTAAAGAAATTGTTTCATTACAGGAGCACAGAACAATGATAATACTACCAACTATATATAAACACAGAGCACTAGTTACCCACCAGCGAATATTTAATGGAGGTAGAAGGCTGGGTGGATTTCCTCAGCTACTGCCATCTGCCAAAACGCATCCTGAAAGAACAGACATCCAATGCTGTGCTTTGAAAGCTCCAAAACTTGTGATCCAACTGCTGAATTCATATCCCCCAGACTGTAAATCGCAGCTCTCCCAGGCTGCAAAATGATACCAGCTGACTGCAGCCTGAGTGAGTGAAAAGGGTTGCATCAGACTCCAGAAACAGTGAAGTAATTCATCTCTTTGATTTGGCAAAATGTTTTAATAGGTACAAACACTGACTGAAAGAAAACGCTGGCGTTCTGCCTTGCTTTACTACCTCACTCCCTTTTTCTTTCCCACAACCCCTTTCTCCCCTCACTGCAAAAAATAAGCATTTTAAAGGAAACAGATTTACCAAAATTACAATCCTGCATGTGAGCCAGCCAGTTTTCACGGTATTGCAGTCATTAGCATGTGCTGCTGGAACGTACCACTTTGGATATCAAAGAGAGATTTGATCGGGAGGCTAATGGGTGTTCTGGGCAGCCACATTTGTCCCTCGGTTTGCTTTGAAAGCTAGTTTCCATGTGCAATAGAAGTAGCCATACACTTTTGTGCAACTGCTATCCAACACCCACAATGAGTGATTATAAGTGAAAGGAACTACTGATTCACTTAGTCATCTTCTATCACAGATGCCCAATGACCAAACAGTAATTGACTCTTTGAAATCTTTTTCAAAGTAGATCTATGTGTGCAGGGGGAAAAAATTACCCCAAATGCTTGTGGTTTTGTCGGTAGCTGTTGTGACTACTGATAAGTCCTCTGCTATTCTTCAGCAATGAGAAATGTGTTTGAGTTTCACAGTGGAAAAAGACAGATGAATTGTCCTTGCAAACTTATCCCTAAATTAAGAAATCCATATTGATCTCGCAATTACCAATGAAAAACCACATTGTGGGGAATTTGTTCTGTGATAGCACTGTGTATCACACAGAGAGCAATAAAGAGCACACCAGATTAAGTCTCCTGCTAGGGGTTTAACAGGAGTAAATCAACCCAGGTGATTCCTCTAACTTATGACTTTGAGACCAGGAAGTCCCAAATACAATTGCTCTGAGTCCTAACACATTTGCACTGTAAATTTGCCCCGGGGCTCTCAGAGAAGCTGCTGAGCTCATTAGAAGAGGGACATTTTCATCTGCTTTTCCCCACAACTCCTGGAATAAGGTCAGTGCTCTGCTACCTCTCCTTTCCTCTTGAGATTGCTCAATGAGGAAAACACTAATCTCTTACTCCTGGCTTGGGAGAGGGTGAGAAGACCGCTGGCACCGGGTCTCCTATTGTTTTTAGGTGACCGGTGGCTCTTTTCCTGATGGCGTTGGGTCGTGCGTGCTATTCCCTCTGCCAGTTTGCGCTGCTGGTGAGAGCCCAGCAGCTGCTTCCTCTGACCTCCGCATGGCTGGAGCCTCTTGTTTCGCCCTCCCCTGCCTTGCCCCCCTGGAGCGTATGAGCCGTTCTCTCCTGTCACAAGGCAGAGGGAGCCTGGGGCAGGTTGAGAACCAGTGCACACTTGCTTCACAGGTGCAGGTCACCCGCACTGTATTTGGAGTATTGGTGATATTCCTGTGCTGGGACCAGTAGAGGTGCAGTGTGTTTACTAGAGACCCGAGAGCTATGTTTTTTGAACAAGTGAGGCCCTTAACAGTATTATTTGGAGTGCAGCACTTGGAGGTATCTAGCTAGGATTTAATCATGTGTCTTCTCCACAGTGTGCTGCTAGTTATGCTATCCCCCCTTCCCCCCAGCCTTTATTTTCCCCTTCCTGTGTTTTCTTTCAGCCAATAGAAATTTGAAAGCTATGAAAAGAAAGGATTTTTTTTTACAAGGATCTAGAAGTGCACAGTTTTTCCTCTTATTGTAAGTTTTAATATTGCTGATATCCATCAAACTTACTTGTTGCTTGACATGTCAGTGTGAATATATACAACTCTCTTTCCTGAGGATAGCTGAAGTGACAGATGATTTCATTGTTGGGTGTACAATAGGCATAAGTACAATGGAAAAGAAGAGCTGACATCTGCTATGGTGATATGTTTTCAAAAACATGTATTGTCATCCCTTTCTTTTGTGTGTTATGCAATGATAATTAGGAGTGGCAAAGTGAGCATCAGTTTGACTGCTTTGCAATGATTCAGAGTTTCCACTCAGCAATCTGTATAAGTGCCTTCCAGGGTCTGACAGTGTAGCAAGCATTTTCAGATGCCACATCTTTCTCTTTCTGAAGTAGTGTGCTAAATGTGCAGAGACAGCAAAGGATCTGCACTTTACATGAACTGCAATCTACCCGTCCTTCTGTAGGCCAGCTCCAGGCACCTCCATTCTGTCTATGCAATGCCCACAGATTGATCCACCCTGGAAAAGCTTCAGGTTAATTTTCTATGTCGTGTTCTTTTCTATCCTGGCTTTCTCTACCCTGAGCATGAAGTTTCCATGATGTTTCACACCCACAGAATGCCATGCTGGTGAAAACTGTAATACTGTAATGGCCGTTCAATGACTAACCTGTTTCTGAAGAATAATCTTTACATCTCTGCTGAATTTGACTCATACTTCCCATTTGAAAAACTGTAACAAGCCCAGATATGATTGATGGGCAATAAAGTAACACTGTCCACTTGAAATATTAACATGTTTTCTCAGATGATAGCTGCTCAGGATTCCACTGTGTGGGGGTCTACATTTTTAGTTAACGTGATAGTTCTTGCCCTAAAATCCATTTCTAACCTGAGATGAAGAGTGAACAGGTAGATGAGAGAAGCAGAGGAAGGAATGAAAAAGCTGTATTTGAAAGGTAGATTGGAAATCAATAGCTGCAGTCACAGCTCTGAGTACAGTGCGGTGCTTGATGTGCATTGTACAGAATGGGAGTTTTGAGCAGGGAGCTGAGAGACATCAAAGGTGGTGCTTGCAAAGCAAGAGCTGATTCTTTGTGTAAGAGGTAGTTTGGGAAGAAGTTAAAGAATTGGCAAGGGAATCAGATTTTGGCAGAGTAGGGCTGATCTTTTAATGAGATACAGATACAACAGGAGAGGGGAACTGCATTGTGAAGAGTTTTCAGAGAAAAAAATACCAAAGAGTTTGCATTTCCTTTCCCCTCGTTGAGCACTTCATTTTCCCCCCAGATGCCCTGCTTACCATATCACCTGGACATAGTGTGCTCTCCAGACTATGCCCCAACCACCTCCCTAAGGAAAAGTTGTGTTCCTTGTTTTACAAACACTGACTAAATGATTTACTCATTCGATCTTTACGTATGTTATTTTTTTTCCCTGTCGAGGGTTGGCTGTGGTTCCCATAGCATTTTTAATTACTGGTAGCTGTTCGTAGAATACCGCAAGTTGGAAGGGACCCACAAGGCTCATTGAGTCCAACTCATGGACTCAGTTCTCCACATGGAGGTGACATTACTCAACCCTCTCATTCACATTTGGAAGGCTTTGGCAGCGGCTCCTGCTACATGTGGGTTTGGGAGGTTTTTGCCTCCAAACATATCTGGAGAAGCATGTTGGGAGAGTATGCTTCCTTGCTCCCATCAAAGGCACAGGCCATTTAGCAGTGATGTGGAGCTGGCCAGGACATCATGAGCAGCAGCTGTGCGAAGGCCAGCACCAGCAGCTGGGGCTGATGAGAGCCGTGGTGGCCATAGCAGGCCGTGAGCATGTCCTGCAGTCATGTCTGAAGATGTTCTTTCATCCCTCTCTTGAGATGGGTTTGCAAGACTGCTGCTGGAGAAATACAGGTAGCATACCAAGCAGTGAAGTTGATTTCTGAAGTGGTGTTGTAAGGGATTAGTTTAAGGGGTGGGAAGGGCAACGTCATTTGCCTGTGTGCATACTTGGTGAAGAGGCTGGTAAAATTGGTCCCTTGTTGTGAAATATGACTTAACTTTCAAAGGTGTTGGGAGAATTTACTGTTCCCTTGTAAAACCTCTGACATGTGGGGTGTGTATTTCCCTGCTACCAGTTACATAGTGTATGTAAACACTCAGGATTTCCAGCAGTTTTCTAATAATATGAATATGGGGGTTCAGGGTTATTAGTAACTGAACTATTTCTTGCAGAAGCTGATGAAAGTTTCACTCAGGCTTCTGTTGCGCTAGATTGTGTTCAAATGCCAAGCCTGTGTCTGAGTCTGCCCCCCTCTCAAAAAGAGTTTTCTGGTGTTTGTTACTAGATACAATGTGCCTTATATTTTGTGAGCTCTGTGGTACAATAGAATATGGTAAAAATAAAGCATGCTACTTTGCTGATATGTAATTAAATGAATTTACTGATATGCAATGTAAGAATCCTATGTGGTACTAAAAAATACTTGGTGTGTGAAGTCTACACTTGAGCATAAACTGAGTATAATCATTAGTCTCTTACTTTATTTCTAGAAGAAACTACCGCTACACTTCACTCTATGTTGATGTATAGGTTGATGTTGGGTAACTTTTATTGATTATATTTATCAGGAAAAATAAAATTCAGAGGAGCTAGTGAGACAAAATCATTCCTCAAAATATCAACATCATATTAAAGTTTCAATAACTGTTCCTTGATCTCTGCTTCTGATCTGCTATGACTGTTCCTTGATCTCTGCTTCTGATGTACTGTAATTTTGGTAAATTAAGTGAGTTCTGGAGGCAGATCTATACTGGCAAGGTGTTTTGTGTGGTTTCAGTAGTAGAAGAGCAAAAGCTATGAGACAGGATCCTCTAACTTTAAGATCAGCCAATTTTTGTCCCTTTCTCACTATGGAGATGACTAGAAAAAGAAGTTGTACGTGAAGTTTCTTTGTGCTTTAGGCTTGCACAGTGGCGAAGGAATGCTTGTGCAGTTGGACAAAGAGATGAGTGGTATGTGAAGGGTTGTGTTTCAGTTTATCCGTGTGCAAAAACTACCTATTACTGACAATTCTCTGCCTCTTTGAAGGGCTGAAATGTAATTAATGGATGAAGGTTCAGGCTAGCTTCATCTGTGCATAGTTTATCCTTAGTTTAATGGCAAACATTTCTCCTTTTCTGGTAGGAAGTTACATTTTAACGTTACTCTGTGACTGTCCTCTCAGCAGGTGTAGGACCTGTGTTAGATTTCTCCTGAAGGGAGAAAAGACCATTGAGTTTGGCTGACGACTAACACTTGGCCTGATGTTAATAACAAGAGACAGGAGGTCTCTTGTGGTTAGGTACTAACTTGAACAATGGAGGTTTTGCCCCTTGTCCTCGAGCCTGTGGAAAGAATACAGAAATTATTCTTATTGTCTGGGATGGTTTTTGGAGTGGGACAGGCTGTGGTGGGATGTATAAATGAAGCAGTTCTTACTGTCAACCTCTCTTGGGTTGTTTTTGGCTACCAGCGCATTTGCTATTAATGTGGTGCAGTGGGTGGTGTCCTGAGCTGCCATTAGCTGGAAAGCAGAGGGAAGCTAGTATGTTGGCTTCAGTCAATTCTTTTTCTTCACCCTGTGTGTGCGTGTATGTGTGTATATATATATATTTTATTTTTTTTTAGTTGCTCTTTTTTTTTTTTGTTGTCCTAGAGGTAATTTCCCTGTATAGGTGTTTTTAAAGATGTGAAAATCTCTGTGGGTAAACCACATGTCAAAGTGACCTATGGAACTTGTACAGTTTTCTGGGCAGTGACAGAAAGGCCCACCTCTTAACACCAGGCTGAGGCCAGCCCTTCTGTTACATTAGGAAAGTTTTGCAGGAGTTAGCATCAGTAGGCAGGGTAGAGTCAACCAGAAAGTGCTACCTCTTGCAGGAGGAGAAGGATGGGGAGTGTAGCAGGGGATTCTGCTAAATACTGCCACTGAAAAGTGTCTTCTGCTAGGTTTACAGAGAACCTTCAAGTCAGAAGCAGGAAGAATGCATTAATTAAAGCAATATAAACACCGCTACAAATAGAGGCTGAGACTAAGGTCTCACAGGCACATTTGAGGTGGCATAGGTTGCAGTGGCACTACCACTGTGCAGGGGAAGAAAAGTCCAGCCATTTCCTGCTGCCTCTGCCCTGTGCTGGCTTCGTTTGTATGCACTGCATGGAGACCTGGTCTGATGGTGCTGGGAGGACTTCCCTAAGTAGCAGTGCTGGCTTATTCCAGCCTCAGAAGTGTTTGTGAAATTAGAGCCTGTGAGAGAGGATTTACACTTGTATAGCTTACAGAGGCAGGGTCACATAGACTAAATACTATTAGAGTTGCTCCATCTTGTGCAAATTTAACTCCCTACAAAAATGCAACAAGAAAGTGAGAATAGAAGCCCAAAGGCAAGGCTACTTGGATTTCTTTTTCTTGGTCTGTGCTCATGTAAACAGTCATTTTCGTACAGTGCTTTATATTACAATAGAATCAATTCTCCATGTGTTTTCTTGTATTCATGAAACAATTTGAAGAAAGGATGCTATTGCTGTGGCTCAGGCAGCAATGTTCACAAAATGTCAAGGAACATCTCTGCTGAATATATTTACCATTGTTACAGTCTTTAAGATTGAACGTCTAGAAGAAGCACACGATAATTCCTTGAAGAATTTTATAATCATGCCCTCAATCTCTCTGTAAATAAAAAGATTTAAAACACTCTGCTTCTGAGAAGTGAGGCTTCTCAGATTTCCTAAGGGAGAAAAATCTGCAGACAATTGTATTTTAAATACAAACTAGATGCTAGACTTTGTTTTGAATATTGGCTATATTTGTTCAACTTTGTTGCAAGAAGAAACATGCTAGTGGGTTGTCTTTTTCTTAGTTGCTTGGACAGCTGCTGAAATATCTCAAACTGCAGACTGAGAAATACTTCCTTGATTCATCTTTTATTCAAATTTTGATGTCTATTCTCTCTCTTACAATTTCCTTTCTCCTTTAGGCAGCCTAGTTTCTCTTCTGATTTTTGAAAAGAACAGCAACAAAAAAAAGCATAAAAAATAAATTAAAACTGATCTTAATGAGTCTTATGCCAATTGAGGGTGGATTTTTTTTTCTGAAATCTTAATTTCAAGTCACTTGATTGTATCTCTGACTAAGAGAGTGGATGGTTTTGTTTGTATTGTGAAACCTTTCTATAACAAATGAAGTTTGCACTTAATTTGAGCTACAAGAACAATACCTTTTTCTTTTCTTTTCTTTTTTTTTTTGTCATATTTTAACCTTCAGTTTATCACTTGCAGTCTTCATTTTGGTATGTACTTGCATTACTGTACTGGGGCCTCTTTATCCGTCTCTCCTCACCTATGTCCACTGCTTGACTAATGAAAAATGTATAATTGAGGTAAAGCAGGGAACAAAATTGGTAGTATAGAGCTCTTAATAGTGTTTATCTTTGTTGTCACTTGTGTGGTTCTGCAGAAGAGGAGGACTGGAGTGGTGTTAGAGGGCACGGGGGCTGGGGGAGCATCAGTGTTAGAACAAGGTGCTCTGAGGGTGACATAGAGGTTCTCATAGCACGGTCAGTCTTTGCTTTCTCCTGAACAGGAAGCAAGAAGGCTCTTGATGTATATAACCGACAGCTTAATAACCCAGAACTTACTATCTACATCTCCTCTTTGCCAAAAGCCAACCAGGAAGACAATAGAGTTCCGGGCTGGGTGGCAGTAATATAGATGGAGGGCAAGGTGCAAGCTGTGGGAGGAGTCTGAACACACCTTTCATAGAGATAGCTCTCTTAATCCTCCTATTTACTTTCTGTTCCTGTTCTACACGCTTACTGGTACACACCAAGCAGAGTTGTGCTGGTTGGACCAAACTATGAATAGTCCCATGCTAAAGCTAAACATTTCTGGTAGGCTATTTTTAACCTGAGTCAGTTGTTATTTGGCTGAATGCACAACCGTATGAGCAAATGTGCTGGCATAATGTGAATGAGAATGCAGAGCAAATGAGTAAGAGTGGAGGAAAAGGGATAAGGGGCTGCAGAAGGTGGAATTGCTGCTGAGTAATGTGCCTGTCAAATTACAGCGTAACAGTCTGCTTACAGCAGCAAAGCAGTATGTGTTGTGCTTGAGAGCCACCAAAATGCATCTCCTGAACAGGCTGCAGAGGCACCTGATCTGCCTTGTCAAGGCTCGTTAGCAATCAAGGTGTGGTCAGAGGAGCACCAAGGTTTGGTTACCTTTATCTACATGAAAGCAAAAGTTCTATTTATAGTTACAAAATGTCATTGCCCTCTTGGAAATGTAGCCCTACTGGGTAAGGGAGTGATTTCTTTAATAAGTGTTAGTTTTAGGACAAGGACAACTTAAATGCATACATTGTGTTTGTTTTTTTTTTTTTGGTTGGTTGGTTTTGTGTGGTTTTTTGTTTGTTTTTGTTTTTTGAATATGATGGAAAATGAAAATTATTCACTTGTCATGTAGTCAGAAAATACTTGGATGCTTTGCCCCTGCATGCCCTGGAGTCTACCTCCAGTAATTCTGATGTGCAATCCAAATACCTGTGCCTGGTATTTTGGTGACCAAAACTGAATGCAGAAGTTTACTCAGAATGGCCAAACACTTGCCAGACACAAATTCTTCTAAAGAATTAGTTGTTAAGAAATGCTAAGTGTTGGGGTGTATCTGTAAGCCTACCAATGTTAAGGTAGGGGTCAACTAAAACTAGAGCTGCAAATAAAGTTGGTCATCTACTGAGGATCCACAAGATGAGCTCACTCTTCTGTTTTATGCTGTGGTCTATGATGGGAGAAGTGGAAGCCATTCTGATCTATTTTGCCACAATCTGGAGGTGGGAATGTACTCAGACAAATGATGAGAAATGGATTCTTCTCATCCCTACGTTGCAGGGACCAAGCAGGCATCTTCTGCCACTGAGGAGACAACCTGGATGTCTTCTGACAGATTTTGCCTGTTGAAATCCTGCTACTGCAAATACAAGAGGGAGCAGGACTCTCTATTTGAATAATTTGAACGGGAAGCTGTAGCTTCCATCCCCTTACTTAATATCCCTGCATTTTCTTTGTTTGCATTAGTAGTGAGCAAGAAGCAAAACCAGGGCTCTGGTTTGAGCTCCCTAAGCACCATGTGACAGATCAGGCTGTAGTTTGACCCTTGCATTCCCGACTGTATGATGCCTCAATTTCTAAAAGAAGGATCAGACATATGGTTGGAGTGCTCTCCTGGGAAGAAGTTAAACTGCTAGACAGATGTACAGAAACTGGATGTTGCACCACGTAGCCTAATTTTCATCTCTGTGACTGAGCAGCTGCATTTTTGTCTTATTGTGTTGATATGCATTCAGTGCACTCAGGACAGGCCTACCTGTTTGGGCACCGGGAGGCCTACGTATTGCTAGTTCCTGGAGCACACTGCGGTTTCAGCTGGGGTAGCCAGAATCAGATCAGACTGGGCATCTGGGTGGATGCAAAAACAGAACAGAGGAATTTTGAGGCCAGGCAAGAATTAGTGCCTGGCCTTTTCTTGCCTTAGGCTGCTGCAGAATGCCGCATCTTGGATGCGTAAGGGAACACTCCACCCCTCACCCTAAACCCCACAAAAAGGCAAGCAAAAAAACTGCACTGTCTTCTTCTCTTTTTATACTTGATTATTGCTAAGGGATCTAGAACGTCTGTTCCGGGTGAAGTGTACTTCCCATTTCAGGGCCAAACTTCATCCCATAGAGCCCTGATTGTCTCAAATGTGTTGCACGGGATATATAAACAGAACTTGGTCTGTACTTTGCTTAGCTTATTGCATGTGTCAATGGGTATTTCCCACAATAAGGAAAGACTTTTTCCTTTGGTGGCAGGAATACAAATACCATGTACTTGAGAGATTCACAAGTGGGGAATAATTTGTCTCTTAAGGACTGGTAGGTGCCCAGCTTCCACCAAAAGCTATTTTAAGTACCTCTTAAATGCTGTATTCTACTGATTCCTGTGAAGTCTTTGGAAAGAGAGGACTTTTGACAAGAGGTTTGGTATCATCAGTGACATCTGAAGTAGTTCCCAGAACCTTTTAATGGGACTTAGCGCACAGCAGAGGCTTTCACATTGCTTACCAGGATTTCCAACCTCTTGATCAAGCAGTGTTATAATTGCAATATTTTAAAAGATTGAATTAATTCTTTTTATATCTAAAGAGTAGATTGAAAATGTAAACGGGCAACATGCCATGGTGCTTACATACAGCTGTCCTAATTTACTGTTGACTTGGCAGCATGAAGGCTTGTGACTCTACAAATTTGCAGTTTTGTACAAACAATTAAAAAAAAAATCCCTTGCTATTTGCCAGCTGGATATAGATCTGTGTTGGTAAATGATGGAAAGTAAATAAATCACAGAATGTAGTATTTGTGGTTCGGTTTCTGTTGGTCTCTGCAGCCAACTACCTTTGAATCGCAAGATAAGAGTACATGTGCATGAAGTTCATGGATGTTTACAGTAAATAAGGTAACATTTTGGAATGTAATACTGAAGGCAGTGCATCATTTCATCACAATCTTCACCAGCATTTGCTCCAGAATGCCTTAAGGGTGCAATAGCCTGTTTGGTCTCCAGGAGATAGAAAGCAGAGTTTGGTATTTGCATTCTAAATCATGCAGAAAAGGAGGGGTTAAACCTAAATTCTCTGTATCCAAACAGAGCACTACTTGAGCCCTGGTTATTTTGGAGCATGAATATCTTGCTTTTTCATGGAAAAGCAACCTGTTTAGATATCTAACTCCAGAGGGGAGAATTTCCAGGGAATTAGGCACTACTTTGTGAGATTGCTATTTTTTTAATTATTTGTATGAAGAAGTGGGCTTGCAGCCAGAAGACAGCTGTTAGCTGCAGCTCTGGGATATGTGAAGGAATAACAGACTAGGTGAGAATATCCAAATTCATCCCTGCCTAGAGCTGCAGCTTTAACGTCCACTGGCCCTTTAAGGGCTGCCTGTATCACTCAGTGATGTTGTTTGTGGATGCTGGAGTCTTCTTAATCATGATGGGGAAGGTTAAAAGCAGCCTAACAGTGCAGGCCTTTGAATTCCTAGATTTGATAAACTTTGTTCAAATGAGGTATGGGTCCAAGAAGTCTGTCTCCACTACCAGCTATTTTCAGCTGGACTAATTGTTCAAAAGACTGTGCTGTTCAAATTTGATGAGTGCCGATTACCTGCCCTTGCTCAAAATGAGTGGGCAAGGGGAAAACAAACAGGCTCTTGTGCATTCTTACAGAAAGATTTCAAGTTGGGAAAGAAGACAGGCTGCTTACAGGTGAAGGAAGTAGAGTATTTCCAGAAGAGAGATAGCTGATGTGAAACCTTTGCTCTCATTCCTGAGGATTTTGACACATAATAACTTTCTACTGCCTGTCCCTCCCTCTTCCCCTGTACCTGCTGTGGGGCTACCCTTTGCTGTTTGCATTCCTTACTGCGCCTTTCTGCAAAAATTGCCTTCCCATTTCTCCCACGTGCACCCAAAATAATAATAATAATAATAATTTTTTAAAACTATATTCAGTTGATGTTAATGTTCTCTAGAAAGTTTAATCATGTCCTAGCTGATAGTGCTTCTTCAGTATTAGTTTTTCCTGCTTTATTACGAGCCCTGGGATATGGATATGTACTTAGATCTTTAATTCAATTTGTGGTGTTCACAAATAATTTTCTAGATTGAGGCTGGAAGAATGCATTAAAGTAGACTAACCCGACCCTCTGCAAAGAAAGCATGTGTAATCTCGGCCAGTGATGCCTGCAGGTAACCCAGTGACTTATGAGTGAACCTAGCATATCTTGCAGAAACTACTCTTCAGCCTTGATCTGAAGATCGTTACTTCTGGCACATTGATTGTACCCTTGTGTAATTTGAATTTCTAGTGCTTGTTTGCTTTTGTCTAAGAAATGGAGCCCTCTAGTTATAGCTATTCTCTATTCTTATACATACCTGTAGATTATGATCAAGTTAACTTTTGACCTTGTCTTTGATAAGTTAAATCCCCAAGTCATCCTCGCTATGAGCCCTTGTGTCAATGCTGTGTCACTCTTCCAGACAATTTTTTGCAGGAGGCTTGGGGGGGGAGGGGGGAATGGAAAGGTCAGATTCTTGGTGAAAGGAGCTCCCATGTACGCAACTTGTATTTCTAATGTGGAAGTACCATGGCCTTTTTGGTATTCATGTGTACAAGTTGGTTTGTTTAAGTAGTTAAACATTAATATTCCCATTTCACAAACTGGGAAACTGGAGCTGAACAGTCAAATACCTTATCCAGGGTCATGCTGTGATCCAGCAATACCTGCTCCAGTGCTCTGTGCTGGATGTCTGCTGCAGTGCTACTGCTCAGATCTGAACCTGAACACTCCTTCCACAATCCTTTGAGATGATGGGCGTTACCACAGCATGCATGCAATGCATGTTCTCATTTTAAATATATATGTATATACATGTTAGAATATTGTCTAGTGCTTAAAAGTCTAGTGCTTAAAAGAAACAAATCACCGATAATTAAAAATTAGACACTTTCATAAGGTATGGGAAAAGTGATAAACATGTCAATGCATATGTTTTTATTTTATATTTCCACAAATACTATTTGTCTTGCTAAGCACACAGAACAAAAGCAAATATATAAGTAGCTAAAAATAGGGACTCTGTCAAAGATGTTAAAGTAAATTCAGCTTGTAATTGAAAAGTGCGTGTTAGGCGTTTCTTCCAAAATTATTCTGAGAATAATTTTGCTTTTGAAGTATTCTTTGTAATTAACATCTGGGTTGGACTTCTGTCATCAAATTGAGGAAAAACAGATGATCTGATGTGAACAAATGTATGTTTTGTTTTGCTTTTAACAAACATATCTATAGAACTTGCCTTGGTTACAGATACTATTAATGCATCAGCATCTATGTTACTGAGACATGAACACTTGAAGCAATCTGTAACCTAGGCTTCGAAGAGGCTTGCAAATCCATTTGGCAGTGTCTAGAAGGAATATGAATATTCTTACCGTGTTGTGACCCTGTAAATTCCTTCATAGGGCATGTTCTTTGTTAATATCTCTGAGGCTGAAACTGTTGCATTTCAATGCATTTAAATTCCTTTCCTTTGTTTGCCCCTGGAATGCACGTTCTTAGTCATACAGCTATTGAAGAGTTGGATATCTTTTTGTCTCTAACCTGCCGTAGAACATTACTGTCTTCATTGTAGAAAAGGATAGGTATGGCTGATAGCTGTATCAATTTAATACTTTCCTCAAATAAAGCCTCCTGACAAGGAGGAACAGGCAGGCTTGAGCCTGCTTTCAGGTAGTTTTGTAAGCATCTATTATGGTATTTAAGACACTTGTTACAATTGCTGGGGGTGGGGGGGGAATATGTTTTCTTAGTTCAAAGGGTCCCCAAATGGATAATCTAGTTTATCAGAAATTCAGTTTATTCCCTGACCAAGCAAGTTTGCTTTTGTGGGTTGCTGGTTTTTGTTTGGCAGAAGCAAGCATAGTTTATAAAGGCTAGCTTGATCTAATCAAGAAGCACAGCAGCAGCCAAGACAGATTTTAAAGAGCCCAGTTGGGAAACTGATATCCAACCGGTGGAAATGTTGTTTGTTTATTTTAAATAGGGTTTCACCTTTTGATTTTAGAAGGAGGTAATTAAAAAGATATTTGAGAATCCACCTTGGTAAGTCTCTACATCTTAGACTTCCTAGTAACATGCTTCAAAAATCTGTGCTGGAACATTTGCAATCAGTCTGTTAAGTCAGATGTTTGATACAACCTGCTTGAACAATCCCAAACAATATGAGGGAGGGGAGGCCCCAGACATGTCTTTTCCTTATTAAGTTAGCACAGGAAGGATAAACTCATCAAATCACAGTAAATATTTCAGTGTGTTCCCATAGTTATCTCCTGTCTTGTCACTACTAGGACTAGAGTCACTGGGACTTGAGTAAAGTTGGGTTTATTATTAACCACAACTTATGTAAGAGGTTATTGCATCTTATTCTATTTTTTGAAATTACTTGGACTCTATTGATCTCTTTCAGGCAGGCAGTGTTTTGTGCTGCCTGCGCACAACTGCTCTCATAAACCAAATGTAACGTGCAATGGGTAGGCAACAAACTGGGACCTCTGAGGTGGTGGTCTCCAGCCGTGATGGGTACCCCACCAGCTCCTGGAGGCTGTGCAGGCTCCATCCTCTGCCTGTGGAGTCCCAGGAAAGGGTTCCTTGCACACCAGCAGCAGAGCCCCTCATATAAATGCATGTGTGGAGGAAACAGCACAGGGTATGCAGGCTTCCCAAGCAGCCTGCTGGCCTATTGTAGGAGGCCAGCAAAATCAATATTTCCTGGTAACAGTCCCTATGCTGAATCTTCTGAAGGGAGCTTGTCCAGAGCTGCACAAGCCTAGGGGGAGCCAAAATGTGCTGCTCTTGGTTTCACAGAAAAGCACATGCTTGTGCAACGTGTGACGGGTGCAGGATCAATGCATTACTACACTCTGCAATGAGGTGCCAGTTTGACCCTTCGGGTTTTCTTCGTGTCACCACCACTACATTGATGTTTCAGGGAGGCGTAAGTGGAAACAGGAAAACGCAGGCAGGACATAGGAATTCCAACATGGATGCGAATGGGATTTCTTTCTCAGGAGCAGACACAGCCTTGCCGTGAAGGATGGTTCTTACAGGGAGTAACTCGTGCCCTTCCTCTCCTTGCCCACCCCCAAACCATGTGCTGGTGCTGAGCTCCATCTGCCCTGGGCAAGTATGTGGCACCACTGCCATGCTCCCCCGTGTCTGCCACCCCAGCCCCACCAAATTGTGCAAGTGCAGTGGGCAGGCTGGTTCTCCCATATAAAGTTGAGGAACTGTGAAAAAAGCTGCAGTACAGCCTCATATCCACCAGTACAGCACCCCATGTCCACCATAGCAAGGGGTCAAGATACGGAGATTTAGCAACATAGTTAAGTCCCCCTGCTGCTGTGACTCAAATACATGATGCATTCAAATGTGCTGTGTGCATATGCAACCTGACAAAGGAGGGAAGGGAAGACTTTTTCTCATGTTTTGGGTTTGTTTATGTGCTAAACATATATATAAATAACTGTGAGGGAATTCCTTAAAGCTTTCAGTCTCTGTTGCATATTTTATCCCACATCTCATGGGAAGGAGTGGAGGGTAAAAACTGGAGAGCTGCAAACTGGGACCTGCAGCTCCTGTGTAGAACTGCACGTCTGTTTATGGAGAGGTATCCCACTATCTCCCATCCACTTATCTGCAGGCAGGCTGTGTTCTTTACTGATGCTGGCACCGTAAACACGGCACTTGCAAGGCATTCTTTGCCATCAGGCAGCGTTGGAGCTTCTCACCTGTCACCCCCAGGCTCTTTCCTGCTTGAGTCTTCAAATTTTCTACCTAAGTTAGCCCAGGTGAGATAGTGTCCCTAGAAACGAGGGTATTTTGCCGACTGAGGATCAAATCTCACTTTCAAATCTGCTTCGTACTTCTCCTCGGGGATGAAAACATTCTGGGGCATGGGGGCATCCTGAAGTTTTTGAGATCGCTGTCTGTGAGATAATTGACAGAGCATGTAGCAGCCATCTCTGGATGAAAAAGGCAACGCATCTGTACACTGACATGAAGTTTGTGATAGCTCTCCCACAGTTTGCCTAAGCCAGTTCCTTTTTTTTTTTATTTTTTTATTTTTGGCTGTTCTTTAGGAATATGGGGTGCATTTCAGGGTGTGCCAAAGAGCCCCAGTGCATTGAGCTGGAGCTGTGTGTGTCTTCTGCATGAAGGCTGGTCTGTCAGTGTGAGCACCTCTGTAGAAAGGTTGGTGTTTTGAGGAGGGGAGCATTGGACTTTGATGTGATCATTTGTTTCTCTTTGACTTAACCTGAGTTGCAGACATAAATGGCTGAAGAACATAGGCTAGTCAATATGTCTTGTTGCTAAAAAGCATTCCAAATCAGCCTGCTTTTTCCCAGGAAAGGGGAGGGAGAGGAACTTACTTTTCATCTTTCTCCTCTATCCTCCCATAATTTAAAAATAATAATAATTAAGGTCCTGGAAGGTTTTAAATTATTATTATCTTTTGATATCTTTGCCAAGCTGGATTGACATCAGTCAAGTCCAGAAGCTATGTAAGTGGATGGGCGGTCTGAGAGTTTAATTACCTTTTAGGATCACGAGACACCTCAGGTTGGAAGAGGCTCGAGTGGATCATCTAGTTCAAACTCCTTATCGAAGCAGGGTCAGATATTTTAGCTTATGAAACTAGGCTATCAAAACAAAACCTATTGAATCTAAATCCTGCAGTAATTACTGAAGGCCAAGGTGTAGCAAAACATATATAACTGTATATGTGTGTGTTGTATGTATGGGTGCGTTTAGCATTTGGACAACACTCTGTCTTATTTTTTTGGGTGGTCCTTTCGGGACCCAGGAGTTGAACTCGATGATCTGTATGGGTCCCTTCCAGTTTGGGATGATGATTGTGATTGGGATTATGATTTTGTGATTCGTTTTACCCAGGCTATAATTTCTGTGGAGCAACAGGCCTATTCCTTAGGCTTTTTTTTATGCCTGTGCTTGTATCTCCCCAATTCTCTCTTTGGAGGAGGGAGGGATGTGCCGGATAAGAAGGGTTTGGATGGGCTTGAAGTCCTGGCCCTGCTCTCAGTCTTAGCTAGTAAGTGAAACCGTTTTGAGGGCTAAAAGAATGAGCTTTCCTGACAGGCTGGTTGGAAGAGGGCAAACCTTTGCTCGTCTCTCTCAACATAGTGGCATTATCCATAGGGAAACTGAGTAGCTGCAAAAAGACAAGCACTGGCCTTTGGTACCACTCAAGCTCTCAGTAAAGCTGAAAGGGGTTTTCTGGAATAAATAAGTGGAAAAATAGAGGAAAAAAAGACTTAAAAACTAGGGTTTTTTTTGTTTTGTTTTCTGTGTGTGTGATTTTTTTCTATTTTTAAGAAGCATTAAAACCAAGGTGGCTTCTATTAAAATCTGTCTTTGTCTTTAAAAGAAAGTGAGCCTTCTAACATTTTCCTACGGTGCAGTGAATCCAAACATAACAGTGACAAGCTGGTTCATGGGAACCGGAAACTGAGACAGACTAGAAAACAACATCCTTGGAGGAAAAAAAAAAAATACACCACAGTGCTGCTTTAAGGGCTGTTTCTTTCTTTCTTTTTCTTTTTTTTCTCCTTTCCTTTCTTTTTTTTTTTTTTAATTTTTATTTTTATTGCTGTTGGAAACAAGTGACCTACTGGAGTCAAGTAGGCCTGGGGCTAAAATAAAAGGACCTTAAGAAGGCAACCAAAATATGCAGCCCAAATGCTGTACTCAACATGTGTAATTGCTACTGTGCTGTCCTTTTCCTCTACCACTGTGTATCATTTTAATTTCTGGGGAAAACCAAATGTAACTGGAAAGTTTCTATTGCCTGAGTTATTGTTCCCAAGGGGGAGAAGAATTGAGCTAAAGGGGGAAATAGACAAGAACATGAAGTTTGTATGCAGATAATTGTCTGTGGGGAAGGGACTAGAGGAAGATTTGGTGAAAAACATTTCTCACCAACGTAAATGGAAAGATCTGATATGCAGAAAATAAACGTTACTATATTTGTATACCTATGTGCCATAAAGCTGACAGATGCCAAGCTTTAGGCAAGACAACAGTAACGGCTTATTTTAAGCTGGAAGGAGATGCAGGAAAGATTGCCAGTTTTCAGCAAGACATAGTAGGTCTAGGAGTTGGAAAATACTTATTAGATCACGGTAGCCTGTTGTTCCTGCCAATACACTCTTCCCTTGTGAGACACCAATCTGGTAATGTAACTGTGTGCTCTAATGTAATTAAATACCAAAATAATTAAAAATGTACACTTTCAACTAATGCGTCAGTCAATATTATAGACATAAGGATAAGAAACAGCAGAATTATGTGCTCTGTTCATTTTTCTGCTTTTTTTTTCTGTGAACTTGAGAAGACTCAGTTTCTGACAGTGAAATCAAAATGGTCTGGTTATAGCTGTGTTCTGAGGACTTCTACAGTACTTTATTTTATGCAGTCTGTTTTATCACTGAATAAATGCATGCAAAATGGTTGTCATCAGTTGTAACAATTTTTTTTCCCTATGAGGATGATATTTCTGTATAAAATTGCAGGTCAGTATTTTTTTTTTTTATTTTTATTTTAAATGAAGCATTCTCTTAGATGCTTAAATTAGCAGCACTCCGATTATTTCAAGAACTTAGGGGAATACTTTAGACTTTGAATTTGGAAAACACCAAAAAGTTTGTCGTCCATAAGATGTTATTTTCTGTTATCTCAGTTTACTAAGTGTACTAATCCTCAGGGCTCTGTATAATTCCAGTAAATAACACCCCACAAATTTGGTCGGTACCTGATAATCTGGGCTGACACAGCTGCTTTCCTCTCCTACTTTCCTCTCCTATTTACTTCACAGCAGAATCATTCTTGGGTACACTTTTCCCTACAGCTTACTTTCTATATTTTAATTTTAACCTGTGACACTAATTTGCTTTGTAGTTATGTGAGAAATTTCACTTTGCTTTTGGGCTTCAGGTGAAGACTCTTTCAAAAATTCTCAGGTCTGTCTCCCATTGCTGCTGGAGACTGCTCAGCCACACTAGATATGTTTAGATCTTATGAAGGAGCCTCATTCCACATAATTGTTTTGAACAACCACATAATTGTTTTGAAGCTCTTCTCTGAAATCCCTCACGATTGCTTACATCTTTCTGAAGTGAAGATGAAAAGTCCTGCTAGGTTGCCACTGGGCTTACAAAGAAATGCTTGCTGATTCAAGCCTCTGAAGACCATCTGTTGTGGCTGATGGGGTCCTGAAGCAGCAAATCTTGTTCGTGCATTCATACAATTTTATACCTTAACTAGCTCATGTGGTTTAGTTAAGGATAGATCCTTAATATCTGAACTGTCCATTGGAGGTCTCAGGCTTCATCAACTTCACTGCCTTAAGGTTTGTACTATCTCCATATATTTTTATACGAGTTGCCCCTTCATTCTGCTCAAGTTGGACACCGTGAAATCTTAGTATTCCTGTTATGCTAGAATAATTTCAAAACTATTGATTAACTGCTCTGTGATCTCCAATTCAGCATTCTAGGCGAATACCTTCCTAATCTTACATATGTGACGTCGGTGTTTAAAGTGAAGTGTATGCTCACTGCAGTGAGCAAGGGGGTGAAAGTGAATTCAGATGTTAACTAGTCCAAAGTAAATGGCTAAAAGTGAATGCTTGTGGTTTGAAAAAAGTCAAGCTTCACACTTCACTTGCTGTGTTAGAGTACCTCAAGTCTTTCACCTCTCTGTATTCGGCACGCTCAGTTAGCCACTTTTCTTTGTAGAAGCGCATACAGGTTCTTGCTTTTTGTGAGAACTGACCCTCCGAGGAGGAAAATGTTCTAGGACCAGGTCAGAATGCAATACTAAGCAATGAAGATAACCACAGCAAAGCAGAGAAACTGACAAACTTGTAGATGACTTGTGGAAGATGCATTGTGCTGCATTACTGCTTATCAGCTGGCACGGGGTGCATTGAGGTATCATAGCTGTGTGGCAAGCTTTCTCAAGCCTTTTGTAGTCCTAGAGGCAGCCCGTCTATACCAGCCATTAGCAGATGGTTACATTAGGAAACTCACAAAATGTTTATTGCATCACACAAAGTTGCAGATTTCCTGTGATAAGATTATTTTTTTTCATCCTGTTTGGAATTTCAAAAGCTTATTGTAAACCTCCCTCCTCCCTCTTTCGGCCCCAAGGTTTGTGTGAAAGAAAATACCTTTCCTATACCAGTATGTCTAATACAGTAGTGCTGTACTGATATGCCTGTTTCTTCTGCACTGTTCCTCTATCTCAATTCGTGCTCGAGTAAATGTTGCATCTCCTGAGCTGCCTGGTGAGGCCAAAGGCTTTTCACCCCCTTCTCCTCTGCCCCTTTCGGGAGAGGCACCAGGCAGAGCACGAACTGGTGGCCCCACGTGCCAGCAATTCCAGGCGACTGGTGGAAAAGCAGCCAGCTACTGCAGGACTGGCGTGCAGTTGATGTAAGGCAATTTAGATTGAGATCAGGGCTGGTATTGTTTTCCCCTCTGAGAAGAGGGAATTCAGTGCAGCGCCTGTGGCTACTGCTAGGCATGAACACTGATGGCATTGCTAGAGAGCCTCCGCAGTGCATTTCTCCAGTGGTTTTATGAGCTAACCACACCCGCCGCTGGTTTCTACAGTACCAATTTACAAGATTGGCTGGTTTGGATGAGGAAACCCACATTTCCTGAGGTATCCCAGGGAGCTCGAAAGCCAAGATCTTCAGAAAATTCACAGAAGTGGTGATTTTTTCAGCACTGGGCTTTAGGGAAGCCTGTGTGCTTCTCCCCCTGTTGAGGAGGGAGGTGCAGTTGCATGCTTACAAGTATTAGGAACTTCTGGCATTTCTCTTGTCACACAGCTGGGATCACTTCTCAGTTGTTGGTTTTGTTTTGTTTTTATCTTGATCCAAAACTAACATTCTGCCCAAAGGCCTTGTGTAGCCTTACTCAGGTAGGCAAGGGGATAGCAAGTCTCTGGCCCCACAAAAGGGGAAAAGCAGATGCATCAGCTTTTCACTAGAAAGAGGAGCAGGTCTGGCTCACTTCTTTGCACCAGCTGCATAAGATTTTATTTATTATTTTTTTTCCTGGTATTAAGACTGAATCATCTACTTTGTTTCTTGCTGGGTTGTTTTCCTCCTGGTTTAATAAGTTAAAGTGGCTGATAAGAATAGTCTAATTAACATCAGGCCTGGCACAACTTAAGGCAGGCATGGGTGTGGGAAGGTGGAAATGCTTTTCACCTGTGGTGAGCCATTAGGTGGCTCATTTGGTCTTGTGGAGCTGTGGACCTATTCCTTCAGCAAGGCCGTGATGCTTTGAAGAATTCCTGGGAATGGGGTGAGGGGCTGGAAGTAGGAGCCCCTGGTCAACACCAGTTGCAGTCCTCTGGCCTCCAGTTGCCCTCCTGCTGAAATAGGAAAGCGGTGCTTTCCTGCTGCCTCTGGAGCTCTGCTGAAGTGCTAGAAAGTGTTACACAAACTCTTGTGCAAGCATAAGAGGGTGGAGGCTTTTTTATTCGAGTTGCTTAACTCAAAATTTTTAGGCATTCCTTTTCTTTTTCCAAAATTACCAGTAAATACACTGAGATAAACATTTCTTAAAGAAGTAACAACAACAACAAAGCAAGACGTGTTTTTCAGGAATTGCTGACATAGTTGTAAGAAAATCATTACTAAAACTAGGGGATAGCTGTTCAAACATACTTTGTAGTATAATAATTACTGTTAAATGCTGGGTAGTGCCTTTAGTACTTCAAGGAACATGAAATGCAACTTACAGTTCTAATTCTAGCCTCTGTAGTTCTCAACTGCTATTATTGCAAATGCATTATATGCAAAATCCGTTCTAGGATAGTGCAAGGCTAAGCCTATAGACCTGGAAACTGCAGAGTCAATCCATGCAGGATATCCAGCTGGAAGACAATGGTGCAGTGACGTACCACATGATTTTCATGGCACATGTTTAGCAAATGCTAAAACATGAGAGTCTGCTGTTTAATGACTGTATCCCACTTAGTGAAACTCCCTGGGAGCTGTCTTCGTATTTCCAGGTAGTGCTTTGGGCATCTTGCAGGAAAAAGAAAATGGAAAGAAATGATCCATCCTTGAAGAGGCTACAGCCCAGTGCTGGCAACGAGTTAATACAAGGTGGAGAGGGGAAGATACAGGGAAGTGTAAGGGTCACTCTTAGATGGCTGTGTGATTACACAGCCTGGGCATGTTCATGACTTGATGGCTGATTCCTGATCCACCCACTTGCTGCAAATCTGAAGACCCAGAGACTTTGGGGGATTCCACAATAGGTTCTCAGTGTGGTACATACTTCAGGAAAAGTTTTTTGAAAATAACAGTAGTGGATATTTCACAGCTAAATGCTAATTGCTGTTGGAAATTTAATTCTTAAATTTCTTACCTTTTAGGGAAGAGGTTGTTGTTTTTTTTTTAATTTGGTTTCCTTTGAAAATAATAATCTACTAAACCTTCCTCTTCGTTCATCCTACCAGTTAGTTTACATGTTCTTTTTGAAAGTGATCAGAGTATAAATCTGAAATTTGAAAAGGTTTTCTTATGTGTAACATATCTTTATGCCCTACCTCCTAGCAAAGAAACCCTCTCACTCAGGCATCTGCAAGGAAAGCTTTGGATCTGGAATGCCAGTCCCAATGAGCCTTGAATGTGTTTTTCTGTCAGGAAATGAAACTCTTTTGGCCAGTGAAAGGATTTTTCATGTGGTCATGAAACATTCAGAGCACAGTGGTTTCATCCATGTATGTTACCTGATAAAGGATCCAGGAGCTAAAAACCCGAGTACTGTTACTTACATAGTTAAAATACTGTAAATGCCTACCACACCCTATTTGGGTCCTGTTTGATGCCACTTCATCTGGCTTGCTCTTTAAACCAAATACTCTTTTCTTTGCCTCGAAGTGCTCCATTTTAAATGAATGTCATGTAACTGTGAGACTTTTTTTTTTTTTAATGAGGAACAAGTGGGAAATGACAGTTGCGTTTTCATTACTGGGGAGACTAAGCAGGTGATTTCTTGCAACTTCCTTTTCATTAGGGAATGTCCCAGAGGTTTGCACAACTGGGTTAGAAATTAACGATCCAGCCAAATACACTTCAGTAGTTGCACACTTGTGCTCAAGCATGAGTTGCTATGGGATTTACTGATGCTCTTAAAAACTAAGCGTATGCTTTATGTCACAGAGCTAAGGGAGTTGGCTTTCTAACTTCAAGATGATCTTTTCTTCTTTCTGTTGTTACAACGTGAACCTAAGGTAACCAGCACAATTATAAATGCTGACGCAGATGCATACATTTGTTCATTGCTGCAGATGGCCCTGAGTCTTCCCATGAAAAATATGGAATGGGTTATCCAAAATGTAAGCTGCTTTACCCCAAATGCCCCTAATATTGCTCCTTACTTGCTCTGCTCATAAAGGGATAAAGAAGGTATTATCTCCTCATGTCTTTGGCTAATGATCTGGCCAAAAGTAAACAGAGGCCATATCACAGGAATGTGCAGGGCTTAACTGTTGCTGCTCTCTGGCTCGGGGACAGCCCTCCTCTGTGTCTGCCTCGCTGGCCCAACAGCGACTCGTGCTGATGGAGCTCTGCCGATGGAGCATGTGCGTGCCCTTGGAGAGGAGTGAAACCACAGTGCTGGATGAAGATGTGGGGCTTCCTGTAAAGCACACAACCTGGTGGCAGCTATTCCATCTTAAAAACGCTGTAAAGAAAGCGTGTTCTTCTGTGAGTTTGTCCTGGTTCTTATGTTTCTGCTGTGCGTGATGATGTGTACTGGCAAAGAGGAAATGGGGTTTATTTTTTTAGAGGTGAGAGACACCCCTACATGAAAGAAACAACCATGTGTGGTGGCAAACAGCAAATCATTAACAGCAGCCATATACTCTTATCTAGCTATAAGCGTATCAGTTCCACATCAGAACTATCAAACCTATTCTTCCAAGAGCCCCAGACCAGAATTTGTGTTTTGCAGCCTGATAGTCAGTCTCTTGAACTGTTGATGAATAACTAAATGTCATAAAGGCATCAGCAAGCACACTTTAAAAAAAAAAAAAAAAAAAAAAAAAAGGCAACTTAGGTTTCTTGGCTCTTTTGATCTGCTATGAGTAACTGCCCTTAAAGGACACTCTCTTGATCAATATGTCCGTATTACAGATTACTGAAGAAGATTACTTGTAATCTTCTCCATACATTGAGGTCTGGAGATGGAGTGAATAAAACTCCTGCAGAAAGGAATCAAGATGAAGGAGACAAGAGTAGGAACTGTGTTTTATTGGGGGAATTTGTGGACTTCTGAAATTTGGAAGAGTGCAATCTTTTTAGTCTTTGCCAGATGGTCACACAGTTTAAAAAAAAAAATAAAATAAAAAATCAGTGCAGTTGTAAGAACTCATATTTTGGTGCTCTTAGTCAATATTAATATTAATAATAGTCATAATAAGGCTTTAAATACTTGGAATAATGGCATGGCTTGGTTTGAAAGACACCTTAAAGATCATCCTGTTCCAACCTCCTGCCCCGGGCAGGGACACTTTCCACCAGACCAGGTTGCTCAAAGCCCCATCCAGCCTGGCCTTGAACACTTCCAGGGATGGGGCATCAACAGCTTCTCTGGGCAACCTGGTCCAGTGCCTCACCACCTTCTGAGAAAAATGTTTTTTCCAAATATCTATTCTAAACCTACCTGCTTTTATTTTAAAGCAATTCCCCATTGTCCTATTACTGCATTCCCTGACAAAGAGTCCCTCCCCAGCTTTCCAGTGGGCCCCCTTTAAGCACTGGAAGGCCATTATAAGGTCTCCTTGGAGACTTATCCAGGCTGAACAACCCCAACACTCTCAGGTTTGGTTTACAGGAAAGGTGCTTCAGCCCTCATCACCCTGACGGCTCTCCTCTGGCATAGCTGTAATAGTATCATGTCCTTCTTGTGCTGGGAGCCCAAGAGCTGAACTCAGGACTCCAGGTGGCATCTTACAAGGATGGAGCAGTGATACATCTTAATATGTTTTTTCTTGTGTTACTATGAGTGAGTCAGGATTAGCATGTCTAATGAATGCAAATAAAATTGCAATAAAACACTAGGCAACAATAAAGTGATTTGATTGGAGCATAATTCTGGGATTTACACTGATTTCGTAGGTTACATATCATAATACTGTGGTATTTTGTGGGAGATGTGTGTGTTGGGGGATGCATGTTTATATTGCAGTCTTAGTTACTGAGCTATGAACACTTATATATTATTTTTCCAGGGCAGGAAACCCTGAGCTAGTGTGAATTGACTAAGTTCATTTATCATGATGTTGCTGTAGATCAGGTGCCTCTGATCTACAGCAACTGAGTGTCAGCATGCATTCAGGCTTCCTCTGCCAGGAAGTGACAAAAGAAACCTGTGCAAATAAGTAAGAAAAGGCTTTCTTATACTGTAGCTATATTCACTGGACACCTAAGACAATTTCTGACTTCTTGTTAATTAATACCATGTGCAAAAATTGTTCTATTGTATTGTTATTGGAAGTCACTGGTTATTAGATGGAGTCTGAATATGTGGTATTGGTTATGAAGTTGGGAATAAATCATTACAATTTAATTCATACAAATCTCTATCAGAGTTTTTCATTATAATCAAAATATTGTGTAAAAGCTTGTTGTCTGATCAAGTGTGCAAACTGGAGCTGTTGCTCACCTGTGGCATTTGCATGGTACTTAATTTGATCTAATTCCCACTGCACTCAGTGGGAATCTTCTGACATTGTTTTTCGAGAATTGATTAAAGCCTGCAATCCCTTGTTGTTCCCATGCTAGCTGAGTGGCTGAGTAGGGAAATAAACTTGAAAATGATGTTAAATTTAGACACATCAAAATATCAAAAGATTATTGTGATAAAGGATCAACTTGGGTGAATTCTTCTGTTTTTCTAACTTCTAAATGAAGATTTATTTATTTATTTTTAAAAGGGTGATAGCGATGAAGAAAACTTCTTTTAGAAGCTGAGGTCCATAGGACATATTGCATAGGTTGAAGACCAGATCCTCAAGCAGAGTAACTGGTGTAATTTCTATGAAGATTTGACCTGTCATCTCTTTATATATTGACCATGCGTATGTATTAATATCCCTGTTTAAACACATTATTTTAATTTGCTTTATCTTGCACGTCTGTCACACATCCTCCCATTCAACATACGGGAAAAAAAAAGTAAAAGATGACAGGAAGTAGTTAATAATTCATCACTTCTGCAAACCATGGGTAACATATTTAAATGCCTGTTTGTTTCTGTTTTAGTGCTTAAATGGCAGTATCAAAATGTACTGTAAACAAGAGATAACCTTCTGTGAGACAGCTGCTTTAAAATCCTTCTTAGAATTTTTCTTACTGCTGAAAGAACATTTAAAAAAAATTATTTCAGGAGCCGATCAATCCTTCTAGGAAAACGTCAATTAATAGAGGACTCACCCTACTTCTAACAACCACACACACGCCTTTTTTTTTTTTTTTTTAACTGAATTAAAAAATACTTCCTCGTGCAGTGCAGTTGGAGAAATTGGCAAGCAGTCTACATTTAAATGGAGTACAAGTACTGTCTTTTCTTCCTTTGGACTCTCTCAGCCCAGCTGTAGTGGCTTCCTCCCTCCGCTGGCTCAGCTCCTTGTGCCAGGTGGAGTCTGGATCTACAGCTATTTACATCAGAGATTTAATTCTGCTCTTCCTGCAAAACTTCATGGTCTCTTGCTTCACCATATTCCAATATTTATGCTTGAGAATAGAAATGTTTATTGTGGAGACAATAATAATATATATATATAAAAAAAAAAAGTATGTCTATTTTCTATTTTAAAAGGATTAATAGAAAACCTGACTGAAAAACAGAAGATGGTACATCATCACGATATCGAGAGATATGTATCACTTGGCTGCTACCCACGGCGGTGGCTTGTATTGGAATTAGTCATGTCTAGAGCTTCATTAGGAGGTTTGTGGCTAAGACACTCGGAAACTGTCTGTGAAGTGAGGCTGATATCCTCTCACCAGGTCGCTTCAGTGGTATTCACTTTGCACTTGGGTACATGGTAGTTCTTTGACACTTGTGGCTTTTCTTTGAAGCTAGTTTTTCCCTATTGCGTCCTAAAGAAGAGGAAGCAATGAAAGGCATCTGACACCTCTGGCAAAATTGACCAGACAGTTTCAGTGCAATTAACATGTGAGTTGTCATAATTTCTACTTTGGGTTATATTGTGCAGTTATCTCTGTGTTACAGACCTCTGCCCAAAGGTAGTTCTGCACCGTAATGGTGATAAATGCCTGTTTTTGTAACTCCCATGTTGTACCACGTGAGAAAAATCAAAAGGTCTCACCCATATGCTTTTGTTGGCTTTCTTGTGAGGCAGTGAATAACTTCAGGAAGCTTGAGTGCACATGCACCCTCTACTGAGATTTGCTTGCATGCCCTCTCTGTAACGCGTGGAAGCAGATGACTCTGTGCAGTCAATCAGTTGCACAGAAACCCGATGGCTTTCCCTGTCCTCTCAGCTACCACCCAGCTCACTCTAACAAGAGCTGGAAGTTGTCAAGTACCTGTGTCAAAGCACCTTGATTCATCTGACTTCCTGACTCACTTAAACTAATCTCTCTTATTGCATATGAATGTAATAAAACCTTTTTTTAAATGTATAAAGTGACATCTGAACTGTTGTCTTCCCAAATATTTTTGCTACACGGCTATGTAGGCTGTTATTCCTCCAGTTCTCCATGTTCTTTTCAGCCTGAACACCTTATCTTGCAGAATTGCTATTGATTTACCAAAAGTTATATGTTAATTGATTACTTTTCTAGAGGGTAAGGAATGGAATATAATTCTAGTTTGTCTTCTGTGTACAACAGATAAGTTGTGTTGGAGGGTTTGCAAAACCTGGTACCTGGTCTATGCAGCAAAGCAAAACCAGTACCAAGTTTTCATGGAAGACTTGTATGACTGTTTCATGCTGCAAGCTCTGAACAAGTGGTAAACACACACAAAAAAAAAAGTTTTCAAATGCATAAAATGGATACCCACCATTAAGGAGGAGGAAAGAGAAGATGCATCTTCAAAATATTATACTACCATAATTCCTCCTCTATTATAAAATTAGAGGAAAAAATAGTGGAATTGCATTGATCATGTTTTAATTCCTCTCTTCCACTCACACCGGTCTGTAAGCTGTGTCCTACACACATTTTCCAGTTTCATGCTGCTGAAGCTGGGCTTTCCCATGCCAACCACAAGAAACACAGGACCGAGGCACCTGAGGAGATGATCCTTCAGCTGCATGTCTGTCCTTATCAGCTAGTCACACCTTTTCTAAGAACTGTTTGTGTAAGTCAATATCTAGTCACAGCTCCCTCTTCCTATTATTTAGTTTTCACTAATATCAGAGTCCATATAACTTAAGTCTTAGTTTTATCCTTCTCACCACAGATGATGATTACCATTATTTTTTTTTTGAAACCTTTCTGAATTTTGAATGCAGTAAGGAAGATGCCCATGCTCGTAAAACTAAAGGGTAATGAAGATCAGTCCATTGATGACAGAGCACTTGCAAGAAAAGAAAATCAAAATGGTAGAGCCCTGAATGGTAGAGTCTATGAAGATAGGGATTTTAAAATATGAAATATATATAATATATTAGTTCACTTAAACATAAAAACAGAAGAATAATCAGTGATGGTGAAAAGCTGAGCATGTTTATTTGGATTTCTCTCAAGTGCAAAACACAATGACAAAAATGACAGGAAGAAATCAAACGTGTTTCAGTATTACTCAAAGGAATATACAAATCAGAAGTTTCTTAACTTGCATATTGACAGGCTCAAATGACTTGCATCATGAGCTTTAAAAGACATGGCTGAATGGGTCTCTGAGATGCTGATTTCTTCTCCAACAACTTCCCCAAATAGTTATTTGAAACCTTAGAAAAGATTAAAAGATGTGACCAAAAATGTTTTTAAAAACATAAATTATAGATGTATTTGGGGGAAAATAATGAAACAAACAACATGAAATGTGATAAAGAATTAACAGATAAACTTAGTAGAATGCAATAGTGCTGCAGTGTAATGTACGCCCCATTACAAAAATCTTTCTGGAAGTTTTGCTAATAAAAGTAGTCTTTTAGTAATATCTTTTACTTTCTATAAAACACTTCAATTGATGTCATACACGGTTTAAATTAGAAGAGTGGCAGGTACTGAGTGGATTAAAACTACATGACTGATGGGTCTCAAAATGTTACTGTGAATAGGGACTGTTTCTAGAAAGGTTTGGTCAAGTCTAGTTCTTACCAACTCTGCTTGCTTTTAAGGACTGATGTGATCCTTAGATTTATGAGCAGAAGAATTCCAGGTAGATCAATAGAACCTACCCTTGTTCTGTATTTGACACAAGAGATGCCTTTATAACACATTCTACTTAGGCTAGTATAGAAATTACAGGAAATCTGCATGGGGGTGATTAAAAGAGTAGAAAACTCTGTTTGTAGTGCAACCCAGGGAGAACATACTTACTTGAAGAGTCAAGCAGAAGGACAGGAGTTGAATAGGACACAGATCATGAGCTTCTCCCCAGGAAAAGGGAATTAAGTTGAAAAAAAACTTATTTCTGGTTTAGAAACACATATAGCATGATAATAGAAGCCAAGCCATTTCACACTTAGTGTAGATTTATAACTGGGAGGATAAAACATGAGAATAGTTACCAAGTTACCGAGATGTATTCTCATCAATCATCCAAAATATACTAGAAAACTTATCTGGGATGTGCTGTTTTACTGGCTTTTATCTATGGATTTATGACAACTGTATTTAATGTATGTGAAATAGAGCATTTTCAGCAAAAGTGAACTGTCAGTTTGAGAAAAATGATAAAGAGTGACATGGGCAGAGATATGTGAGAGGGGGCGTGGAACAAGACTTCCAGCTGCTAAGAGGGAAAGAGGGGAAAAAAAAAAAGTGAGGATTTAAAGGACAGTAGAGAGCTGACATCTCATTAGCAGGCTCCTGCAGGAAAAAAACTAGTTAGAAAGCGGCTCTGACAGTGTCAGAAGGCAGACAAAGCCATGGGACTGGCTGAAGGGGGAGTCCTGTGGCAATGCTTGAAGAGTGCTTTCCTTCCTCCCAGCTTGGGTGCAACCTCAAGCTGCTAACAATACCATTTACTTCTCTGTTGATCCAGAAGGGATGTGTTAGGCTCCTTAAAATATAAGAACTAGAAGTATAATTTTATGGACCTTTTCTAAATCATGAAGATTAAAATCAGCTCAGCTTCTATGGGGAAAAAAATCCAAGAGAAAATCAAACAAAGCCATTTACAAGGCATGGAATGTTTTCGGCAGTCAACAATACTTAGTGATTCTCTCTTTTTTTTCTTTTCCCCTCTTTTTTTTTTTTTTTCCCCTGCTGTTATAGTCCCAAGTCCACTGCCTGCTTGAACACTTAATTTGTGGTTGAAGTTTCCCTGCCACTAAAGGGGTACTTCACAGAGGGTTTTATGTTTGAAGCTAATAGGAACTAATCATCCATGTTGTTTACATACCAAAAATCTCAGCTAGAAAGCGAGAGTTATCCCACATAAGTATAGCAATTCTTAACCTCTGAGCTCAGGACTAGTCCTGGTTTGATTCTGATACTTAACCATATAATTACACACTTCATGTCAACACAACTTCCAGTCTCAACTCTTTCATCTGAATCCTTCGTAATCTGTGTCTGTTATTTATTACACAGATTTAAATGTTTTGACATAAATTATATATCTGTCTCTCAGAAGATTAATTCTCTCTTTTATTTGCCAGCTTTTGCTGGAAAAGAATTGAAAATCACCTTCAGAATAGATATTCCAGTCTTTGTGTTTTTCATTGTTTTATGCTGCATGGTAAGGGATATCAGGTGTTTTCTTGTTTAAAAAAAAAAAGTCTAAAGAATATTCAGTATTTTTATGTGAATTAGCTTGTCATTTGAATAGAAACTTCTCTGTTGCATGTATTCAGACTACAAAAGCCACTGTTTCCATAAAAAAGCATCTGTTCCTCTTGTTTCTCTTCCAAAACATTTTTAGGAGACAAAACTACAGAACACAGAAATTAAAATTAAATAAGAAACATAAAAATATTTAGGGACAAAGTGAAAACTGTGTTAATGTGAACACTGGGTTAATTCAGCTTGTTAGAAAACTGCTGAAGTCATTTATGTGCCTGTAACTTTGGATGTATGCCAGCACCCTGTGTTAAGCCAAATCATATGAGTATCCAGTCAATGAAGGACTTAAAAACTTAAGTTCTTTACTGTGCTTGGAACAAATGTGGGTTTATTTAAGTAAGATGCTGATTCCCTGTTGTTACCTTGCCTTTGGACATTGCTAAAAAGTATGAATGTCCTTTTATTTTTCTGACAACATAATGTATGCGGACTTTCAAAAGCTTTTCTGAGGCCTGGATGCATTGAATGGAATGGCTCGAAAGACTTCTGCTAAAACATATGTCTGGATAACTAGATCAGTGTCTGGAAGCGTATAGGTTTGGGGGAAAGTCTTGATAGCCAAAGTGGTTTTAGCTAAATTGTTGTAATAACAATAGGTGTTATGATTTCAAAATCCTGCTGTTTTATTGAAAACTGGTGTCAGTGAGGACTTAGGAAAATCCCACCAGTGATCATTTAGCATAATGAAAACAACTCGTGCTGACAGTGGGAAATGTCTTAGATTGACTGATGTAGATGCCTTTAATGTTAATGAGGGAAGCTGTTTTCAGTGGCATAATTTGTGTTGATGTTCTCCTGGACTCTTTTAGCGAAGTTTATACCTGTGTCTCTCTGAAAACTTAAGCACAGAGTTCATGTATTTGTTGTTTCCTTCTGATGCAAGGCATGTCTGGGGCTCTGCTATACTTGTTTCAGGGTTGGTGACACAACTCAGGGAGAAAACCTGCTGAGCCTGTCAGGCTGGCCATGATTTTGGGCTATACTGGCCTAACATGCTCCGTCCGCTATTTGAAAAATGTAATTGGAGGTTTTAACCAGGTTCCTGAAGCCTCTCTGTCTAAAGAGAAAAACTCCGTAAGTCAGCAACTCCAATAGTTTGATCAAATGTGAGGGTTTTTTTCTTATTTGTTTTGTAACTGTTCTGAAGAAAGCTTGGTGTAGAGCACTAAAAAAAACATCCTGGAGATGAAGATTCAGAGCTTTTAGCACTTTTTAAACTTAATTTAAAGATAGTTGAAGGATGATATGAGTCTTTGGGCTAATTCCTCTGTCACCAGTAGAGACAGAAGAAAAACAACACGTGATGATGTCTTGGATTCCAGGTTACTGAATTGGATTTTCAGATACTTGGAACCTGATTAGTTGTCTGTATCAATGGAAAAGTGACTTGGAACCAGTGACTACCTAAAGGTATTCATGTGGTCCCCAGTTTTGGTTTTGTGGAAATGTAAGCACATATAGTTGTTAGTTCTGCTGCTTAATATTAATTTTGTGTATGCAAAAATGGGATGATGACCTCTTATTTGAATGGATATGTTGTGACCAAACACCCTGCCAGTTTGGGGTTCATCATTAGGGAACCTAAGCCAAAGCTAGAATGGTGGTTCTTGTTTTCATTCTTATGACTAATGAAACCCAGGAGGTAAGGGTTTGGCAAACAGTAAAGCCTTCCTTTTCCCCCTTGCCAAAGCAACTTGCAATGAAGTTCTATTTTTCCCAGAAATAAATGACTTGGGATACAATAGTTGCAGTTTTCTACTTTTTTTTTCTTTCTTGTCAAAATGGTACATAGTATCATAAAACATGTATTGTAATCTAACAACATTAATGAAGAGAATTGTCTCAGTGTCATTACTGATAGAAGGTGCTTCATGCAAAGAGTGCAGCACGTAGAAATAGGAGAAAAAAAGAAAGCTCAGAGATGTTATTTGTGGGGGAACGGGGGACAGCTATCCAACTCCTTGTCTGTATGTGAATCACACTGTTACCAATATCTTATGTTATCAGTACTTCAGAGCCTATAAATATTTCCAGGAGCAGACCTACTTGAGAAGCAAGTGTTAGGCCCTGTGCCAAATGGATCCTGGAGTGGTTCCCCAAAATAGAACAAGTTTCAGGGTGAAGGGGAACAAGGTGAATGTTACCAGCACTTGAAATAGTCAGGGTGCCATAGTCTCATGAAGGCTGAGCAGGCAGCTCATGAGCAGCTTGGCTGTTTGCACAGGGCAGCTGTGGGAGGGAGGTGGAGGCAGTCCCACCTGTCACCGAGACCCAAGTTAGGCTCTTGTTGTAAGGTGCTCCGTCATTGAAATTATGTTTTTTGTTGAGTTAGAGGGAGCTAAGGGAGGTTTGGCTGGGGGAGACCCACTGTGATTACCCATTACTGTCTCAGATAGATTAAGGTTTAAATTATCCAGGATACATCTGGGAGCTGCACAGAGTAAATTAGAGCCTGGGATTTCAATTACCAAGAACACCACACACCAAAAAAAAACAGCCTTTTATATTGTTTTAGGACAAAATGAAAAGGTTTAGAAGTCTAGGAGCTCGAGCAATAATTTCAAAGTGTGCAATGATAAATTCTTCATCTCTTTAATGACGTTTTCCAGTTCCCAGAAAAGCTGGTGTTTTGGAGGGCAGGGATTTGTCATTTAGTATGGCAGTGTCAGGAGAATTTTGGGATTTTTTCCAGTTTCACAGTAATTTGTCACCTTCTTTAGGTGACAAGTGTCCGTAGGGTTAACAGGTTCAGTACCTTTGTTGAACATCAGTAATTTTAGAATGACTATTTTAAAACAAGCACTTTTTGAGGTCTTTAAAGTTAGAGTCTTTGGGGAATAAAAACAATGCCCAAATCTCTAGAAGAAACTGCCACAGATTAAAAGATTTAGGAGCAGCATTTCCAATGGCATTTAGGTTCCTAAAATAAAATACACACAGGCGTGAAAAATCTCTTGGCTCTTTTTAAAACTCAAAGTTCTGCAGTGACCACGTTACACTGCCTCTAAATAAATATTTGGTGAGTGACTGAATGTTAACTACTAGGCACTGGTATCGCTGCAATGTTGCAAAAATTCTCAATCACATCTTCCCATCTCTTTTTGGACGTTTATCCAGCACACAGTGCTTTCTGGGAGTGAGAGCCTCATGTTTACGAGGCTGTCTCTCACATAGGAGGAGCAACTCCTGTGTGAAGACAGCTGTTTCACAAGCATAGGAGGTAATGAGTATGAAAAACATTGCTACAAAGTTTGGCTTTTAAAATCCAGTGAGAGGAATGTTTTCCCTTCCCATCTGAATGTTACTGTTGTTTTTGTTGGCTCTGGGTAAAACTTGTCTCTGGTGATCCCTCAGTTGTGCTTCCTTCGAAGAGCTACTGTCGAGGAGCAGCAAGCGGCTGCAGAGCTCTGCTGCCTGACATGAGGGCTGGCAGCTGGTGGGGGATGGCGGGGGACAAAGTAAATGGGTTAAAATCGAGTAGGAGGTGGTGATTACTGGTACATCTATATGGTGCCTATCTTCCAGAAACACTGGGTTAGAATTTCTATAAATGAAGGCTATATCTGCCTCCTACTTTATTTTCATTAAATCGAACTACTACTGCCTTATGTATCAAAAAGCATGCAGTAAAGTTCTGTATTTCCAGATTTTACTCTCTCCTATTTGGTGGTTGGGGTTTTTTTGTGTGTTTTTTTTTCATTTGTTTGTTTTTGGGTGTTGGTTGGTTTTAGTTGTTCTTTCTGGTTGTTTTTTAGTATGCTGGAGTCTAACATGTGCCCTAAGTTTTCAAGGTTTGGGGTGGTTGCCCTGGCTGCATTGGAGTTGTTTGCGCTCTAAATGATGTATTTAGCCTTCACTCTTTACAAGTCAATAAGAAAACGTAGCTGAAGCGCAAACAAAAAATGTAGCTGTGAATCAGTATTTCTAAATAATATGCTATTGAAGGTCAGGGGAAAAACCCAAAATAAAAGCCTTCTTCATTTAGCAAGCTGGATTGGTTTCTTGATTGAGCTTTCCCAGAATTTCAAAATGATAGTTCCCAGTACCAAGACAGGAGTGTGTCTGTGTGCATATTCATCATCAGTTTTCTTTTCCAGCTGGTCCTATTACAACACATCACTTTCTTTGTTTTACCACCTTTGCCTGGGATCAGTTTGAGACATCCTCAGTATGTAATTTTGAATAAGTCTGAAAGATAAGCTGAGTAATTTTAAGCCTTTTAATATTTACAGGTACATTCGCTACATTTTGGCCATCATGTCTTTTCTTCATGGGAGTGTGATGACTGAAACGCCTGGAATGTGTCTGTAAGTAATCAATGCCTCAAAATCCCTGAGCTTATCAGTGAGCCTTGCTCAAAGGTGTGCTCCTGGTATTTAGAAGCTTTGAGTTATATCTGCATGTGTTCCCTCAAAATAGCACTTTACACTAGCAGTTACAGTATTGCCTATAGTGCGTTGCTTTCTGCGTAGGGCAACAGGGGTGAGTGCTGTTATAAATTGTTGGTGGTTCTATTTTTTTTTTCCCGATTTCCTTTCTAATATTATACTACAAAGAAGGCAAAGAAATATTTAAGAAAGTCTACGTTTGCTAGCTGAGCTCCTGTTTACCACTGATAATTGGTTGGTGCTCCTGTGTGCAGAAAGGGCCCAGCTCCTGACTGTGCAGGAAGTACTGTGGGCCAGCAATCATGAAAGAAGGTGTAAATGAGCATAAGTGACTGGTGACTAAGAAATACTATTTCTTTGCACTCCAGCTCAGGCATTTTTGTTACATCTCCATCTGAGTAGTCTCCGCCTTGTCCCATGGACCTTTGTGTTTTATCCAGTTTACAATTACCACTTTTTCCCCTTCAGAAGGTTAATATATTTTTTTGTCTCATTTGCTATCACATATAATAAGTGTTCTGTGGCTGTAACTTATTCTGGTATGAGTAAGTGAGGAATCTCTTCTGTTTTCTTCAAAGGATCAGATGTGTTGCAATAACAGGACTCTCCTTTCTCCCCTCCCCTTTCCCATAAGATAATTGTTTGTTATTACAGGCCTCAACTTTTTGTTGTCATACTTTCTGGTGGTGTTGAGGAGCCAGAAAAAGAAAGAAAATGACCAGGGATTACTTATGAATCTGAAACACTTCAACCTCTCAAGTTGTTTTTAATTTTAATATAATGCCTCCCTTGAAAGGAATGGAGTGTCCGTGTATTCTTTTGACTGCCCTGGAGCATTAATTGCTGAACAATCTTGAACGTCTGTATGTTTTACCAATACTCTTCTAGTAAATACAGGTGCCAGTAGCATGCATGCATAATACAGAGTCCAAGAAGTGCTCTTCCTTCGTGGCTGATAGCTATGCGCATTCAAATTGGCACACGCACTGATTTGGATGGTTGATTACATACATATGTATATCCTGAGAAGACGCCATGTAGCATAACTGGTCCTAAATCAGTGGTGTGTTTCAGAATAAAGGGCAGTAATCAGGAGCTTGCCTGCTCCTTGTTTGGGTGATGCGGTGTTCCTGCCTTGGCACACCAGAAGGATGAGTTGAGCTCCAGTGGCCTAGTCGCTGCCGTATGCAGATTTTCTAATTTCTCAGTGCAGTTTGACCTGAGGGTAAATCATGAAACTTGCTAACACAACACGGCTTTATTTTTGTAAGTCTTCCATTTGTTTTCTCCCTAGAGTCTAGTCCAAAAGCAGTTGACATAAACTGGTCCCTGTTGACTTGAGGGACACTTTGCGAACGAACCACTGTTATCCTGGCAGATGGTAACGAGTCATTTCCAATGCCTCTCATCTGAAGATTGCTCTTAGGAAATCAAGAACTTTCTGTTCCTATATCATTTCTAGAGTAATTCACACGGGAGCAATGTGGGGCACTTCTTATAATTCCCAAAATAGAGGGGACCAAAAAAACTGCTTATATTTTCACTGACCGCAGAGAAATCTGTGGATCTAGGAAGCACATCTAGATGAATTATTACATTGATTCTGCTGTAAACCTTCACAGGGTGGGGAAAACAGAAGCTAACCATGTTTTCTGAGTACTTTTTCCTCTTCTGTGAGGTTTCCTCTGAGTGATGCCTATAAGCTAGCTATAAAATGTAGCAAATATGGGATAAAATGTAAGGAGTAATATAGGAGTATGAAACAGAAAGAGACCATACAGTGATGATAGTAATTGAGAGGGCAAGCTGTGTTTACTGCCTTGAACCAAAACTGTTTGAGGTTTCTCTTGGCTTTCCTGGAAGTTGTCATCTCCTGCAGATTAAATATGGCATCTCTCTGAAGTAATTTCATTCCCAGTGTGGCTCCTATGGAAACTTCCAAGAGTCTAAGACCAGAGCAAGTCCACCTTATGGTGGACACTACTGTTAATAAATAGTGAGTGTCAGTAAAGAAGATTAAAGCAGTAATGAGGTGCATTTGGAAATAAACTCTTGTGATTCTCTCTACTGTTCTCCATCAAGGCAAAATCTTCCTGCCTCTCTCTGTAGGAGCCATGAGCCAGGATTGTCACAGAATGGGCTGAGTAGAGTGACAAGGCTATTAAATATATTTGATCTTTCCCTCCTTGAGTAGTCCTGGGAAAGGGAGGGAATTAACAAGTCAAGTAAGCTCCAGAAGGCAGGACGTTTGTTTGCCTTGTGGTCAAAGTGAGGAGCTCAGCTGCCAGAAACAATAGTATAGACAGCTTTGGGAACTGACATTGTGATGGAGCTGCAAGAACGGCTCGGTCTCACTCGCTTTTCCTTAGTGGCTCAGCAGCAAGGTTATGGTTTTGCTGGACACAGCTCTGCCCTGAAGCCCACCAGCCCCTCTCCACAGAGGAGCACAGGTGGTGCTCGGAGGCAAATGCTGTGATTGTGAAAGCACTTTCAGACCTCACTGGTCAAGAGCATGAGAGGTTTAGGCTGTTAATCAACTACACTAGGTCCATGTGGGCAGAGCCAACAAGAGCTAGGCCAATGGGCCGGACCTGAAATATTTGAAATTTACTGAGTGGTTTAGATTTAGCCAGTTTAAATGCTTTTCTTGTCTGATTTTTGAAGGCAAGTTGTTTATCCAAGTGAAGTGCTCTAAGATACAGCAAGGAGCATTGACATCAGCAGAGATCAATGAAGGACGAAGAGGTCTATTTAATCTAGGAAATGAGTGACTTGGCTCTTTGATCCTGTTGCATTCTTTTATTCCCAGAAGGTTAAATTTAGTCCTGCATACACAAATTCTGTTTAACTAAGTTTACTTAGGTTTTAAATATTTGTGGGTTTCTTTTGTTTAGGTTCTGTTGTATAACAAGAAGGAAAAAAAAAATGTTACCACATAATTAGGCTGTTGCTGTGTAAGCATATGTAGCTCTTTTCAGACCTGAGAACAGCATATGCAAATTCAAACCCAAATGCATTTCTTTAAACACTCATATGGTATGAAAGAGAAAAACCTCTGACCCATTGTACACAAAGCAGCCTATGATACGGCCCAGGGACATTGCTCAAATTTGAATAACCGAGGAATAAATCTAGTTTGGCTCATTTTGCCTGCAGTACTTCCATTTCCCAGAAGTACAGGAAGCCTTGCACAGCTTAGTGCGAAGGTGTGCCTTTGGGTTGGAGATGGGCAAGTGTAAGTGTTGGAGAACATGAGGGTAAGAGTGAATTCGTTACTGTGATGAAGGACAATCTCAAAAAAAAATAATAATCTCATAATCCCTTGTCCAGAAAGATTAGCTCCTCTCATGTAAAACAAGAAAAGAGAAGCTGTGGTTTCATTTTTATGTTGACCCTAACTCCAGCAACCTGTAGCGAGTGCTAGCAGGAGCTGAGCTTGCCGCGCAGCCCTACCTCCCTGTGTTTCCAACAACCCCGAGTTTTTGGAAAGTTTAGGCAGCAGAACCCCCCCGCAGCCCAGAAAACGAACTCGAGAAGCAAGGCGGGGGTAGAAAGCCCAAATTGCGAGTCCCAAGTGCGGTGCCCCGACCCCCGGGGGCTGCTCCGCACCGTGGGGGCAGCGGCACCGCGCAGCCCGGGGCTGGCGGGGGCGTTTTGCGGGTACCAGAAAATCCTTTATTTTTTGTGTGTGTATGTTATTTATTTATTTATTTATTTATTTTAGAGGGTGGTGGGAGTCCCCCTTTTATCGCAGGTGCGGCGGCGGCGCCCCCCGGCCGGCCGGGAGGCGCTGGGAATTACGGGGCTCAGCCCGCCTTATTACGGACAGGGAAATAAGGCGAGCTGGAAGAGCCGGAAAGTAAAAGGGGTTTGGGGAGGGGGTCCCGGGGCCGGTTTGTGAGGGGGTGTCCTGGCGCCGGAGGAGGGGCGGGTGGGGGGGGTCCCGCTGACCCCGGGGCCGGGGGCGGGGAGGCCGGGGCTCGTCGGCAGCGCCCTGCCGGCCCCATGGGCGGGCGGGGCCGAGCCGTGCCGGGCCGGGGCCGTGCCGGAGGGGCCGGCCCTGCCCCCGCGGCCGGCGGCGGCCCAAGGTTTAAAGTGAGAACTTTCTGCGGGCGGCGCCGAGCCGCGCAGCCCCGACACCGCCACCCGGCCGCTGCTGCCCGCCGCCGCCGTCGCTGCTTCCCCCCCACCCCCGGGCGGGCCGTACAATCCTCGGCAGTGTCCTGAGACTGTACGCCCGCCTCGGGGGCGAGCCGGTGCTCCGAGCCGAGCCGTGCCGTGCCGAGCCCCGCGGGCAGGTGCTGAGCCCGCCCCGGCCCGAGAGGCGGCGCAGGAGCCGGCCGCCGCCGCCGCGATGACAGCTGACAAGGAGAAGAAAAGGTGAGGGGCGGCGGGAGGAGGGGGTCCCGAGGGGTGGAAAAGGAGCTGGGGGCCGGGGGAGAGGCGCTCGGCTCCTCTGGGCTCCTCTGCAGGGGGAGCGGCGGTGCCCGTCCCGCTGCCACCGCCCCGGGGCCGGCCGCCACCTCCCGAGGGGCCGCCGCCACCCGGAGCGATGCCCCCGGCCCTGTCCCCATCCCCATCCCCGGGCAGGTGCACCCGGAGGGGCTGAAGGCAGGGTGACCCCCGTGCCGTCGGCTGCGGGGCTGCCGCTGAGTTTCGTAGCGGAGGACGAAGTGTTTTAAGGGAAGCATCCCGAGCCCGGCGTGCCGGGGGGCTGCAAAGGCCTGGCTGCGGGGGGACCGTGGGCGCGGGAATAAATCTCTAATAAATGCCGGCTCCTCCTGGCTGCAGCCCCTGGGGTGCCCGGGGAGGCCCCCCCCGGCTGCCGGCTGCCGGCCGCTTTTCCCGGTGTCCGGTGCGGGCCGAGGAGCGGGGAGGCAGGCGATGCCTTGTGCCGGAACGGGTTTTCCGAAGGGAGCAAAAGCGGCTTGGAGGGCCGGAGTCCTGCCGGAGAATCCCTCTGCCTGCCCCGGAGGCTGGACATGGAGCTCCAGCCGCGATCCCTACCGTAGGAGGTGCAGGTGGAGAGTTAGGAAAGTAAACACGTCGTGGGGATGAGCGAGGGCGCTGATAAGGGTGAGGAGTAAGCAGGGGAATAAAGGTCCGCGGAGTCGCACAACAGGCTGTTTATCCGGGCTGTTCTGTACAACGGGCAGGCACAGGGCTGACCCTGTTATTGGCTCAGGTTGCTCTTCTTTTCTGACTGGAGATTGTGTTCATAAAAGACATGATTTACCGAGTAAGAATTTTATCTTGTTATTTGTCATGTGTACTTTCCAGTTGATGATGCAGTAAACACTGGCTTTGGTTTGTAG
Source organism: Anser brachyrhynchus (assembly GCF_964034855.1). Taxonomy (NCBI): domain Eukaryota; kingdom Metazoa; phylum Chordata; class Aves; order Anseriformes; family Anatidae; genus Anser; species Anser brachyrhynchus. Next base: position 33,509,090 of record NC_137696.1, read on the forward strand.
AATAGCTGCTTTTTTATTGAGTCACCATATGACCACGGAATAGGGGAGCTATCGTCGTACGTCCCATACGTTTCCCATGTAGCCAGTCTCTGTCTATCAAACACTGTTAGAGAATTACCTCGAGCGTATTTTGTTCGAGGCATCAGGCTTCTGCTCAGGGTATAAAACGTGGGTACGTTACCTCTTTTGTGGAGGTCTTTTGTTGGAGAGAGTAAACAATCACAGTGCAGTAAGATGCGCTCGTAAGACCGTGTTATAAGAGTTTATGGGAACTAGAAGAATGAAATAGTGTATGTACCGGGAATACGCGGCTCCACGCATTTATCCCATCACCTCATTTTATGAGAAATTCTTAATCTCTTTGGGTTTAACCTCTTATGTTCAAACACAGTAAGGGAATGAGTCTAATCTTTCAGTACAGCACACTGAAGTGCCCTGTAGAGCTACTCTTAAGATACAGCGTAGAAACTTCACAGAACTAGAAACTTGGAGCGTTCAAATGCCAGTTCCGGCTCTGTCCTCAATTTTACGTAAATATTGTGACATTCCACTGGCAGTTTTCTGTCTCTCACAGAAGTAGGCTAATAGTTGTTATCTGGCCCATGGGATTGTTGTGTAAATTGATGTTTGTGAAAGAACTGGGAGAGTATCACATGAGTGATTGAAGATAGCACGCTCAGCGCCTCCCTGGCCGTGCGAACTTGTACCTCGCTACTGGAGTACTCTGTAGCCTACTGAAGCAAGAGTATATATTTTCTTAATTTTCCAGTACTATTACAGAATAGATTTATTGCCTTGAGTTCAACAGTTTTATTATTTGCTTGATTTCTATCCAGATGTACAGCTGGGATCTCTAACCTGACTTGCTAATAGCGTTTATAAATCAATTTCAGGGAGAAAAGGTGGTGGGGGTAATCTGGTTTACCAGATTTGCAGGCAGCTCTGGAACATGTTTGGAAGAGCAGTTCTCTTACTGTTAAGCAGATGCTCTGTGGAAGATAATCTTTGATTCTTTTAATGGTCCATTTAAGTTGAAGAGCATCCTCAGGTTTTCATTTAAAACTCTGTCTGTCAATGGAAAAGAGCAGTTGCTTTCTCTGGAACAAACGTTGTAGCACATTTAACTATGGTCGTTTCTTACTTTTAAAGTTAGTACAAGGTACTGAGTTGAGATTAATGTGATTATTGTTTTTAATCAACAAAAATGTTACCTCTACATAGTCTTAATAACAAAGTCTGATGTTTCTTTCAATGTCAGTAATTAAAAACTGAGAAATGGATGAGTAATAAAAGGGTAAAACTCATTTTGATAAAATAAGAAAAGCGGGGAAAAAATCTGTATTTATGATCATGTGCAGCACAATAACAATTCGTAAATAGGTCCCATGGGGACAGCCTTTTAGAATATCCTTTTTTTTCTTTAATTATTCAGTCACCAAGTGTTTTTGTTAATTTTATTTGAGGGAAGTTGTTATTTTGTTAGGAATAGATGGTTTGTTAAATGGACTGTTCTGGAAGGACAACAGTTTATGTTTGAGAAAAGTTTGAAAGCAGTCTCAGGATGAATCAGGTACCAGTGCGTACAATACATAATTTCATTTGGGCTTTGTAATTGTGTTGTTTGTGGGGTTTATGTTTTTTTTCTAGTAGTATGAGAAATAAGCCAGTTTTGCAGCTTAGTGAGATTCTGTAATAGTGGTTCCCATATAACTACAAAGTACTGTTTTGGTCCCAAAGTTCAAAAAAAAGTGTCTAGTTTTGTGATCCAAAGGCTGTAATGTTATATAAGTTTGTTTAACTTCTTATCCAGAGAGTAAACAAATGAGATTGATCCCAGTTAATGACTAGATAACTAACTGCTTTCAGTTACTCTTTCATATTTGGCTTTATTATTTGTTGAGCCCCTCCAATGAGACACTTTGTGCCTGAATTTCCACTTACCTTTACTTCAGGAGAGTGATTCTGAAGTCACTCCTGGCCGTTCCTCCTCAGGATGAGGAAACGGGCCTGACAGCACCGCTCTCCAGAGCTCAGGTAGTCACTTGCTCTTAATGGATGCATTCAGATGCCAGGAAATGCGAGTGTCTCGATATGCCAAGGTGTTAAACTGCAGATTTCAGGAAATGTACACTCTCAGCTTTATGCCACCCAGCATGCTTTCTATTTTAAGGTGTGTCACTATTGTCTGATATAGTGCCTCTTATCTGTTATGTTGTGATGACGATTAGGTCATCCACTTGCCACTGTAGTTTTGTCCTTATATTCCTGTAAACCTCAGTTTACGTGCTTCAGATGATGGAGCTTTGAACGCTTTCCTCAGCAGACTGTTACATAGATTACTCGACCTCATCTAAAATTTTTTCAAGTTTTATTATTGCTCAACATTTCTCCATACATGGCCTATGTATTTAGTTCACTTCTGATTGCTTCAACATTAACATCTGCCCAACAATTTTTCTTATTGGAGTTTCCAAAACGAAATGTCATCTCCTGAATTCCTGATGAGCAATCTGTTTATGGTATGTTAACAAGAAGTTTGGACTTCAGCACCAAAAATGCAGGTGCTTCATAGCATACAGGTCTTCTTCAGTGACCGGGGCCACTCAGTCAATACTCATCATTTTAACTGCAGGGTGACTGGACGTCTGCTACCATGTCTGGATGGGACCTTCTGACCCACATGGCTTCTATGCACATTGTACAATATTGGTCTATGTTGTGGAACAATTTGGGAAGCTGGAAATGTTTGCAGCTGGTGTATTTTTTGTCCAGAGGCTAGTTACCGGTTCTGAAGGACCCAGCATATTCCTCTTCTCATTCTAATTCAAAACTCAGTGATTTTTAGTTTATTCTCTCTGGAAGAAGGTAAAGTGAAGAGCAGTAGGCACCTGAGCTGGAGATTCTTCCAGTAGGCCTACTGTGACAATTACAAGTGCTTGAGAAGAAGTTTTTATGAAAAGTTACTGGCAATGACATCACCAATACTTTGAGAAGTCTTGAGCGTGACATTTGATTTTGGCCCTCCTGCTTTCTGCATTAACCACCCTTTCTACATTTCTACAGATGTGGAAAGGGCTTTTCTACCATGGGGTGGCCAAAGGGCACAGGAGTGAGGAACAATAGGCTGCACATGGGTACATCCCCTTCTGCCAGCAGTGGCACATAGCAGAGGTTGGGCTGAGCTCTGACTTGGGTGCCCTGGCCTACTTGGAAAAGCTTGACTTGAGCTGCCCAGCTACTGTGGCTTCACATCCGTGGAGCTGAAGTGTTTGAGCTTAATGAGGGCTGGATGGCTTGGTGTGCAGTGTGAGTGCTTCCTGGTGTGTGCAATCCTCCCAAAGTTAGCTGAGCTCCTGAGGATCTGTGCATTGCACAGATGCCACAAGGGCCAGTTCTGTTCATGTGTAGCACTTATAACAAGAACAAGTTTATCTACGACTGCTGTATATGATATAGCATCTTCTGTTGTCATCTCTTTTTTACTTCATCTTAAGATGTTGTTTGTATTCTATCACGTTTAGCCTGTTTGACTCATTGGGAATATCTTGCTTATTGGTGGTACTTCACTGATAGAAGTTTTGGGATTATGCTGCTAATTTAAGAGTTCCATCAAGAATATTAAAAATGGGTCTCTCTGCTTTTCTATAATGTATTTTACTATGATGGATTCATAAACACTAGGTATTTTTGTTTTCAGGCTCCAGGTAGGAACTGCTGTTAGATGTGGTGGGGATAGAAAGGTTCCATTGCTTAAATCTTTGCCAAAATTTACCTATCTGCAGCCAAGTATAGAATCACATTCTCTAAAATTCAACTTTCACATCTTCAAGAGCTTTGTAGAAAAAAGGGTGTCTTTTTTTTTTATGATTCTGAATTTTAAAATCATTTGTTATCATGGGAGGCAGTCTTGTGCATGTGAGACAGCCAACATTGGCAGCGGGACAAGGGCAGTAAACTGGTTTGCAAAGAAGAAGGGGCCTTAATAAAAACAATAACAGTTGGCATTCTGATGTTGTGTCAAATTTCAGCGTAGCTTTTCCAAAAAAACACTGGTTAAATGTACTGTACAAAGAGTATTTACTGTACAAAGATTTAAATACTGTACTGGGATCTATTAAGTGAAATCTGTCGCTCTACTTGAGCAATGATACATATGCTTTAGTTTCAAATGCAAAAAAAGCATTAGAGTAAGCAAATAAACAAAGAACAGGTTGAATTTAAATAATATGGATATATGGAAAGTTTTTATTTCTCTAAAGCTATATGTGAAATCCAATGATCCTATTCTTTTAATTACACCAATATTCATAGTGCCTCGTATACACATCCTAGTAGTTAAAAATACTTTTCCTCCTAGCAGCTGGAAAAATGGCAGAACCTTTCTCTTAAATTAGGCAAAACTGCAAGTGTGGTTATTGTGAAGCTGGTTATTTTATTTTATTTTATTTTATTTTATTTTATTTTTTCTCCCCTCATTTTTCAGTCTTGTGCTCTATTTGCTTAAAAGGGAATATAATAACTGCTCAGGGTAAAAGCTTGACTGCTTATATAAGAAGAAATAACTGCCTTCTTGGATTTACAAGGCTACTTTTCATGGTGTCTCTTTCTGAAGTAAGTTAAATAGGAAACTATTTTAGTGTGCATTTAGAAAGTAGTTTAATGAAGTACAGTAGGCCAATTGGCTGATAAATAAGTAATGTTTCAAAGTAACTCTCATTTAATTATGCTTTTTACTTCTTGAGCTCAAATCTAATTATGATTTTGGTTTTTTCCTCTGTGACTTTATTTAGCTCTAGAAAATTAAGCTGAAACAAAATCTATCATAATATATTTTGATTAAATGTGCATATTTAGCTCTTAAAACAGTTAGACTTGTAATTTAATTTACTTGACTGCTATTACGAGGAGTTTGGAGTAGGATAAAGTATCCATTATGCTTCTCTGTCCAGTGCATTACATGACACAGCAAATATTCAATATTCTATTCTATAGAAACTCATCAAATGTTTTGCCAGGCAAGAGCGAAGTTGCTTTAGTTGAATTTCTATGTCTGATCTTCAGTCAAAGAGGTGCCCTGGTCTTGACCCTTCCTCTGTGCATGAATATGTGGAATCAGCAGTTTTCTTTGATTAGGGAAATGTTTAGGGTGTTGCCTCCAAAAAGATTGTCTGAAAAATTCAGAAACTTTACAAATGCTTTATGTTAGCCTGTGGGTGTGCAATTAATACTGGCTTATTGCAGATTTATGAATGTTATGTGCAGAAGTTATGAATAAGTTATCTGAGCAGAAGCAAAAAATATATATTTTTTTATTTCTGCTTCCAAGTGGGACAAACACAGGATAATAGAGGCCCTTAGCATTTTTTCTTTCGTTCTTAATACAAAGTTACAAATATTTCTTCATCCTGCTGTGTTTGCATTAGATAGCGATCTGCTTTCAAGCAAAGAAACATTTACAACATATATTTTAATCTCAAGTATTTAACATGTATCTGTAGAACTAAACAGACTTTTTCATAAATATCTCAACAATTTATTGATGTTTCCAACAAGATACAGGAGAAGGGAACACATCTCTAAATAAATGTCTTGTCCATGCTTCTTCTTGAGGCCCATCCCTCAATCTCACCAGTGACCCACATGAGTTAAAAACCTGGCCAGAATGCACACGGGCTGTAAAGTAGAGTCATCAAGGAGAGAACAACCCGGCTGTGGCTGTTTATGGGATATATGGCTAGGATATTTGTGTTTGTTTGTTTTCTTGCTGTATCGTTAGTAAGCCTAAGAGTTAGTGCCCCACCAAGATCTTATGATAACTCACAGCGACTACTAGGTCTTCTCAACTATTTTTTCCAGCTAGGTGTAGCAGAGATTAGGTCACCTACCATTTGCTCTGTGAAGGCAGTGCTTATTTTACAGTTGCATATGCGGTAAAACAAAGGTGAAGTTAGGAGTGATGGTTCCCCACAAGCATCTGCTTCAGCACATCAGATCTGTAAGATAAAGGACACATTTGTGAAATAGGTGATGGGAAGAGGATACTGTTTCTTAGGAATCAGAGCTGGTGTAAATACTGCCTTAAGTTTCTTTGAACTCAAAAAATAATTTGTTGCCCCTTTTGCACCGGTGTAACCGCTAGCGCTTCCCTGCTTAGAGGGGGCTACCCTGTTGGCCAGCACACCCCATGAGACCTTCCTGACCTGCCACTTGTGTGTGCCCACAACCTATCTAACATCCTGGATGTCTTGCTGGTCTTGGTATGGGGGCTGTCTCTGGAAGCCAGAGCCATGGCATCACGGCGGTCGGCACACAGGGTGATGGTGCTGGAGTGGCTGTCACATGTCTGGCTGCTGTCCCGTATCCATCTCAGGGTTTAGGACGAACCCCATCTCATTCCCGTTGTCTCACTGCTACTGAGCTACTCTAGTGGGCTGCCCTACTGCTGCTGCTTCCAGAGAAAAGCAACCAGTGGTGTGTGCCAAAGTATCTATTCTCTGTTGGCTACCTCAGGACTTTGATTTTTTTTTTTCTTTTCAAAAATTTCTATGTCCCTGTTGCTTTCTTTCCCTTTTTTGCAGCCCCAACAGGACAGAAGTTTCAAGCAGTGCAGCATCCCTTTACATTTGGATATGAGTCACTGTGTATGTTCAAATATTTTTACAAAATTTTTCTAATAACGTTTTGGAACTAGAGTCTGAGCAGGCTCACCCTCTTTTTTTTTCTTTTTCTTTTTTTTTTTTTTTTCATGTTTCAGGAAATTGTGTTATCTAACAAGGGGCTAAAATTAGTAGGAGTATGGAGAGGTGTTTTTTCTTTTATAAAACTGAGCAACTCTGCTAATGGATGAATCATGTGGGTGTAACGTAAGGCACTTGATAGCAAGCAGTCTGGAGATATATGTGCAGTAAGATTACTAGGATCATTCAGAAACTATTTCAAATGGCTGAAACATGAACTTAATCTATTGTAAATATTTGTTACTCATATTCTAATATATCAAAATACATTTGGTTAGAGTTAGGCAAATGAAGGCAACATACAAGCTACAAAGTTTTTAACAGTGGGTTACTAACCATTGGAAGAGCTATACACGTACTTGGTAGAAGTGGGTGCTTTTTCAAATGATTATTTTCTGTAAAAATAAATATTTTCTTGGAAAATAATTTTCCAAGGAGGAAATGAGAGCTCATAATAGATTAAAATGAAGGGATGAGATTGAGAAATTCTCAAAAAAAAATGGAGAGTGCTTAAATGTTTTTTAAGTTTTACTGTGTTTTAATAAGCTTTCTGAATTCCTGTGTTGCACTTTATTGCTCATCTAGAACTAGACAATTTAAATTTAGCTTGAATGAGGCTTTAGATAATGTTTAATCTCTTTACAGTAACAGATTTCTTTTTGGTATTTGACTTAATTTCTATGGTTTTTCAGATGTTCATTTTTTTACTGAAAGCCATGATACACATGCATAAATCTGCTTTGGTGGCTTGACCTGAGTCAAGCTCCAGTGTTCCTTTGGCGTAGACTCTTTTTAAGTTTGTCCAATAAACCAAAATACTAAATATTCCTTTTGCACTTCTTTGTCACTTGAGGCCTTGAACTAAAAACAGTCACAGTCTTTTTAAAATGGCAATTGCTCAAACAATTACTGGGTCTGATGAAAACATTTAGTTGTCTTTGGATTGGCTTAGGCAGGAAGAGTGACTCGTTGATGACAAAGGTCTTCTCTAGCTTTGGTTATGGGAACAGATTTTTAAAAATGTTAATGTAGTGGAAAACATAGCAGAAAGGTACACCCTCAGCCCACATCAGCAACTTGTGATATTACGAATGAGAAAGTCAAAATGCGGAAGAGATGAAAAAAGCGTGTTGCCAAATTTCTAACTTGGTTGTTCTCAAAGGACTGATAATTTTAGAGTCACGTTCTTGAAAACCTGCCTGCGTATGGTGAGAGATAGAAATGTTTGTCTTTCCCACAAAAGCTGTTGCTTTAAGTAACAAATACAATAATATCTTGAAATACACAGATCCTAGGTGACATCCACCTTTGGCCTAGTACATACATTTTCTTTAGGTAGTCAGGTTCTGAGTCCCTTAATATGTGCTATTTTATGTACAGAAGGTGGCTTGCTGAATTACTGCATTTTAAGAAGCCAATGCAATGACCTGATTTAGTTGAGTGATATCTAAAAAATGTGCCCTATTGCCCTTCTTTTCTTGAAAGGGAAAGTTTTTGCTAATTTAGAGTGTCAGAGTCCTTATTAACTTCGTAAAATCACAGTACTGGAAAAAATCCTTTAGGAGCTGAAAATTTTGCTCCAAGTCATCTCATAATGTTCAAAAGTAACTGTTTAGTGTTTTTCCTTTAAAATATATAAGATAAATAATGGTTAGAAAATAAACTGAAGGAAGGATGAAGTATTGTGTTTTTGAAGGACCTTTTTTAAAGGTGGTGGAAGTATACTTAAAGAACATTCCTTGTATTTTGTTTCGGCCCTTAACATATCTAAAGTCTTTAATGCCATAAAATGGTCCTTAAACTCTTGGTATCGCTGTTGCCTTCGCACTTGCATTTGTATGATAAACTACAAAGCAGCCCAATTCAGTCATTGTTTTCAGAACATTGTAGAGGCAGTTGTTGGTCCTTTAGCTCTGTCCATTCACCATTGTATTGCCCTCTCTGTGAGTAAATTCTTGGTGTTACTGGCTACTTGTTGTCACAATACTTCAAAGGTCTTTGTGACATTAACAAACACTAAGGGGAAAAAAAAAAACCTCTGGATTTTTACATTTTTAAATGGGAAATGTTGCTATGAGTGTACCAGACTTTAACTGTCATGGACTTTGTATCCAAGACTTGTTGCAAATACCAGAACATCTTCTGATACTACGCATTGTTGTTCTTGGTTAGATTTTCATATCCCGTTATGACAAAATAAGGCACTTTTCAGGTGATGTCAATGACAGTATTATCAGACTTAGGTAATTATGGAAAGTATTGACTTTGAAGCTGGTATGAACTTTGCTGGGAACAAACGTGGAATACCAGAAGCTTACAAAGAAGTACGAAAAGAAATTCTCACATTAGGTGTCTTTATCGTGCTGTGATTTTTTAAGCGGTATTTCTCTGGAATACAAGTTCATTGACCAACAAGAGCTATATTCCGCTCCAGGATTTTAACAGAGGACTAGTATGGTGCCCCTTGTGCATTTGATAACCTGACAAAGGAGACTGGATATTGGTGGAATTCTTGTAGACGTTTTGCCAAGTGATTATTATGACAAGGCTGCATTTGCCCTCTTCCCCAGAGGGGGTGAGCCTTTAGGAATGGCCTCTGCACGTAGCTTTCACCAGGAAGGAGAGCTTTCTTTGAAGGACCAGTCAAGCTTTGCTCACTGCTTGATCTAGCTGACCCTGACTTTTCACATCCCTCCTTAAAGGGAACCTTTGTTGCAAAGGAAATCTCAAACTGTAGGTTTGGGGGTTTACTTCTAGTGTATCCCCATGGTAACCTGTCTGATCCATGTCCCGTTGTCATTTTAAGCTGACTCTTGTACTTTATGGAATGCGGAGAGTTGGAATTGGCCAACTTTTGCCTGTGAGATGGGTGACCTTCACTTACAGAGGAGTGCCTCTGCCTTCCTACCCTATCTGGTCAAGAAGACAATGTCTGGTCTTAACAAAGCAGCATCACTTACATTTTCAAGGAAACGTGTAGACACCTGGAGGGATTTGACCCCTTTTATTGTTTTCAGCAGGTTACTGCTACACTTGTACAAGTGTGATTTGGAGGAATATTTATTGGACTGATGATTGGACTGATTTATTGGTCTTTCTGGTGGTTTGGTTCAGCTGAGGGTGGGCTGTTTATGTGCCAAAGCTATAAGGTTATCAGTCACATTTAATAACTTCAGTTCTTGTTTTTGTGTCGTCGTCCCCCGTCCCCGCCCCCCTCCCGATTTGAAGGATGTGTTACTGCCATTACTAATCAGAGGGACATTTTTATGAGAACATCCTTTCCACACTCAAATTGTCTTAACACTGCTACTGGCTTTTACATAACAGTGAAGCTGTATTTGCCTTCCAAGTGATTCACAAGAGGGACTATGCTATTCGCTTAGGCATGTGCTGACCTGAAAGCAGAATAGAAGCAAGTGCAGGTAACTTGAGGGAAACTTAATGCTGGTGTTTCGAAATGCCCATTATTTCCAGCTTAAGGAAAAACAAACCCCCCAACCCTACTTTTGTTTGTTAACCACACGGCTGGCCCGGACAAAGCCTCTCTGGAACGGGGGACCAGGGCCAAAGCACAGCACAATGCGTGGCTAAGCTGAATAAAACCATTTTCTGGACTCCATCTCTTGAGCTGGTTTGCCACGCTTTGCAGATCTGGCTGTTAAAATGGCATCTGGCTATTAAAATGGTATCTGGCTGCTGAACAGCCACTCCAGCGAGCAGCTCACATCTCTGCAGCTTCTTCTGCCTTCACCTTTCCTCCACCATGCTCACAGAAGGCCCTGCCGGCTGGCCAGGCTCCCTGTCTCGCAGGGGCCTGGGGCAGCTCTTGGATTGGTAACATAGCTCGTCTGGGGCAGCTGATCTCCGTCATTAATCCTCGCTCCCTAGTCTGGAAAACTGGGATGGTAATATATCCTTCCTTCCCCCCTTTGTGCGTCTTATTTATTTAGACTGTAAACTTGAAATGGGGACTTTCTACTTCCATGCCTCACACAATGTCATAGCAGTGTTGGCAAGAAGCTCGTCTGATAAACCTCACTCGAAAATGCTCAAGCAGGAGGTTGTCAAATGCAAGGGGCTAGGTTATCTCATGCTCCCGTGGCTATTTGCTTTCTTTACTGCACCACTCCATTTTATCCCTCAATATGTTGGTTACACCCACATGCTGACGTGTGGCCTAAGCCCTCATTTGCGTCACCTTTGAAGTGGGCCCTCTTGTCATATGAGATCAATGTGCAGTTTGGGAGATGGAGTGAGGTGGGGGACAGGGAGTTGTACCGCCCTGAACGTGTCTGGGAGGTGATAAACCCCCTTATTCCTTCAGATTTCCTCAAGACATGGACAGGCAAGCAACCCAAAGGTGTGACAAAAACGAAAAGGAGGATCTGTCTGTCGCACCAATCTAGAGCTCTCTGCACACGGGGAGCTTGACTGTGTTTCAAGTGGCAATTGTTTTGTCTCCATTTCTCTGAACTGAGAGCTGCAATGGAGGAGAACACTGCCAAATTACAAGGCTAACCTGGAGTGGTTTTAGAAAGGTGAGCATGCACAAGCTCCTTTCCTGGGTCCACGGGTCCTCCATCAGGATAAAGGTTCTGCTGCCTGTGCTTGGCAGGCAGACCTGGAGAGGGAGCAGGCATGTTCTTCAGGCTGAAGAGAGTGAGAAAAGCATAACATTTTATACAGGCTTTTATTGGCAGCTTTGCATACTGTATAAGCAGGCCCTGAAGAAGATAAAGCAAGAAGCCGCGTTATCTGTACAGCACCACTCCTGTCCTTTAGCCTGCCAAATCTTAGAACAACCTCCACCCCCCAAAGCTAAACTCCACTGTAAACACAGTGTGACACAATTGCAGCTTCTCGAAAATGAAGTAATGAACGACAGTGAACAGTATTTTTACTTTTTTTTTTTTTTTAAAGGGTGACAGCAGATAGTGCCTATTCTAACAGTATTGACTTTTCAATACTTTTCAAACCTGGGACGTAAAATGAGCAGAATGCTGCAGGGAGCAAAGTCAGCATTGCAGGTCGCAGTAAAGGTTTCAGGTTTAATGATGCCTGATGTGGAGCAGAAGTCCAGCTAGACAAAGCTGAAAGAGGAAAGGTGTCTGGAGTCTGATGTGTTAAAAGCTTTAAAAGCAAATCATGCCAACATGAAGTCAATGTAACGTGCTCCTGTGGAGGGAGTCAGTGTAATGGATATAGTGCAAGCATGAAATAATTTCATGTTGTATTGCATTTTGAGTAAGTTACAGTCATGGAGAGAACCTACTGAGTCATTTGTGTGCTGGGATGTGTGCTGCTGTTTGTTGGGTTTCTTAGTTTGCATTTGTGCCTAATTTAGCAGATTGAGTGCTCTGGCTTTTGTACCAAAATAACTCCCGCTCCAAAATCTTTGAAGTCTGATAATATATGTAGACCTTCTTGCAAAATAGCGTTCAGTCCTTGTCTGAAGTCTCTGCGAATTGCTTTGTGAAAATACATTTGAAGAAAATAAGATAAGCTGGGTAATGTGTGAACCTTTATCCCTCTTAAAAGGAAACTTCATGATCAAATGAAGAAATTGAAAATCAAATGGAAATTTGGATTCTACCTCAATTAAGCAGATAATATGGTCAAACACTGAAAAAGTTATAAGAAAAGCAGGCTAACAATCTATTCTTATGTACTTATTTGTGTGGGAAGTAGCTTCTGATTTACCAAGTTATAGAAGAAAATATTTAGTGGGTAAGTCTATTTTAATACACTGTTCTAAAAGTATTTAGTTTGCTCACATACCAGGCATCGTTATAGGACTTACAGGAAAGCTCTGTAGTATGAAATTACGGTACCAAAGGAATATAAAGAGAAGGCCTGAAGCTAGAGATATCACAGAATCATAGAATATTCCAAGTTGAAAGGGACCCACAAAGCCCACTGAGTCCAGCTCCTGGCTCCACACAGGACTACCCCAAAATCAACCCATGTGTCTGAGAGTGTTGTCCAAACACTCTAGCAGGATTGGTGTTGTGACCCACTGCCCTGGGGAACCTGTTCCAGTGTCTAACCACCCTCTCAGAGAATAACCTTTCACTAATATCCAGCCTTAACCTCCCATGTCACAGCTTCGTGCTGTTCCCTCGGGTTCTATAGTATTAGCTATACTAGCTGGTGAGAGTCAAAACATCTCTCACTCCACCCAAAGACAGTAAATGCTTTATTGCTTGTGGGGGTAGGTATATTTTAGTTTGTTGTAACTGAATATGAATTGGATATGTGAAGTTCAGGGAATCATTTTGGGTCGTTGTGAATTGCCTTTAAACTAATGCAGTCATCAAAATAAATTTCAGTATAAGATGTAGTTTAATAGTAATCAGGCAGCGATTAGAAGAACTGTCCTCTTTCAGCTTGTTCTCCTAAACAAGCCTAGTGGCAGCAACTCCAGCCAGCCCCATGCTTGCAGCTCACGGCTACAGATACCAGAGTCCAGCAAGAGTTTGTGGAGCACTGAGAAGCAAGGTTTTGCTCGTGCAGTAGTTTGCAGAACAACTCATTGCCTTTGTAGAATGATTTACTAATTTAACTCCCATGGCATTTCAAAACTCGTTATGAAATATTTGCCTTTATATATGGTTGAAATGGAGGCATATAAAATGTTTTTCCTTACTCTTGGTATTTCAGGGTAATTCAGAATGCTTAAACCTTAACAGTTCTAGACAAAAGTGAGAAATGATTAACATAAACACTTGATACTACAAGATATTTTACGCTGGCCGGATTAAAACCTTCAGTGTGAGTTTGACTCAAAACCTGAGTAGAGCTGTTGGAGTTCTTTGTTCTGGAAAGGAATCGCTGTCTTCAACTGGAGAAACAAACTTCTGAACCAGCAATAGCTTTGGATCCAGCTGTAGAAAGGTCAGTTTTGGTTGGAGAGGTCCAATTGTGTATGCATTTGGTATTTATTGTCAGATTCATGATTAATTTTGGTCATTGTTATACTAGCGTAACAATGAAGGCATTGTCACCAGTAACATTTTCACTTTCCTGTGTTGCTGCAGTGGTCATTTAATTATTTTTGCAAAAGTGCTAGGTTATGGGAACCTTTTCATGAGTGAACCATGGGGAAGACGGGAATCTCTTATTAAAAGTGTGTTTGTTGTTCCCGTAAGTGATGGTAATAAGGGAAACTTCAAATCATTTCATTGCTGTTGGCAGTCCATATCAACTGAAGATCTATTATACTTCTCAGAATCTTTTCCCCCTATCAAGGCAGTAGGACTGTTTGGTTTTTGTTTGTATTGTGTGTTTGCTGGAAGGAGAGCCCTATTGTTTTTTAGGAGGTTGATTACAAACATAAAATAGATTCTCTTGAGAATGCTTTGTCTACACTCATCACAATTGGTAATTGTTTTGTGTTGTGTAATACTTTACATGCTGCACTTCTTATTTGGGGGCATGTGTGTGAATCTCAAAATGGATTTCCACCTCAAACCATTGATGTTTTTAAGGTGGGTCCTTGAACGAAGCATGAAACTTCTCCATGCTCAAGTGTTTGTAGATGATGCCAGACGGAGGCCACCTTTTTCAGCCATTTGGAGACAAACTTTGCTGCACTTGAATTGATGTCTTCTTCAAGTAAGACCTGGATAAAATAGTTCTTGAAAATGAAAAAAGAAACAAACAAAAAACCCACCACCAACTTTATGCATGAAAGCAGATTAAAATAGCGCCATTGAGCGAGAGGTGGGTGTCATTTTATTTGCGCCAACTCCACTTGCAGCAGTCATTCTGAAATGCCAAGGGAAGAGGAATCCAGGACCTTCACACATCCTATTCGCAGAGTATCTTGAGGTGGAGATGGGCAAAACGCATGGAAAAAATGAGGCTTCTGCCACACGTTTTCTTTGTAGGTCACTTATTGTAGTTGAAATTATAGGGAGCGTAAGAACAAGCGGTCTATTAGCAAAGCCATGAAAACAAACCATTTGCCACTTCTAACAAATGTCGGACAAAAATATGCTCCAAATTTTAAAAATAAATGAAGACTTGGCGAAAAATAAGACCTGGGTTTATCTGCATCTCATCAGGTACATGGCGTCCTGGACCGCAGCCCACTGGCAAAAACATGGGGAGTGTTATCCTTTGCAGCACTGGGAATGTTCTCTGCTGAATTTGGCGCCAACGACCGAGCTTTGCTTGTTAGCTGGAGTTCACACAGACTCCTTGCCAGGCCTGCCCAGAATACTGTCTCCTCTGACTTCCTGTGGTCTTGCATAATATTTCCTTGCTCCTTGTATAACTGCGACTTGATCTGGTCACTGCCCCGTCAGACGGCTGACTTTTAAAAGGCCAGCCCTGCAAACGTGCGGGTGAGTAGCCTCGGCTGCGGGAGCCATCCCAGCGGTGACGCTGGCGGAAACGTCCTTCCACGGGGAGCCGGGAGCACGGCGTGGGCGTGCAGCCATGCGGCCACGGCTGGGAGCAGTGAGGCTGCGTGCCTCGACCTCGTGACGAGACAAGTGCCGGACAAAACGTCGGGCTGAGTACACCTTTGAAACATGTGCCGCTGTTACTCTGATTTCTGTGACAGATAGAGACGTCGATTAACAAAGGGGAGACAATGCCGCAGGCAGCGTTATCAATGAACGAGCACGTTTCCAGAGCAGTATGCAATTCTCATTATGGCTAGTCGTCACTCAGTTAGGAGTCCTCACATGTGCCTTGCAAATGTGCTCCAGGTATCTTGAGTACTAATTTTGAGACAAAGATAGCAAAACTAAGGTATTGAAGAAAAAAGTCTTCGAATTCTGCTGATTTGCAACGCTTCTGCACAAGTTGTTTCTGCAGTTGTCTGTGTTAATAAAGTAATGCAAAATTAATGTGTATTTCAAAGTTTACTGCTTTTTAGCCTGGATTATTTTTATATATGTTTTAGAAGTGATTTTTATAGCAGTTTAAACTGCGTTTATACCAATAATTTTTTTTAATACTTGTTTTCACGTGTATTTACACATACAGCACTGCATGTAATTACAGAGCTTTGTCCGGAACTCATTTTCAAAAAGACAGCTGTCTGACATGACACCTTCAACAGTCCCCTTTCTAAATGCAGCTTTCAAGCTGTTAATCCTGTTCTTTGGCAACCCCATTCCTGGCGTAAGTTTGAAAAGCTGAAGAGTAAAGATTACAAAATAGTTGTTTCAGTACACTTGTAAATTTCCTCAATAGACTTTCCTGATTTGTGCATTACAGTTCTCAGATCTCATATGGTCTTTCAGTTAAATGTTATCTGCTGTGAAGAAACAGAAGAATCATTTTAGGGAAAACATTTGAAGTGGCTTAGTCATCCCAGCTATGTGAGACTTTGTTTAAATCAGCTCATACTGTCATCTCTTCCACAAATCCAGGTTATCCAGTTGCCATAGTAACTTTGACATGCAAAAGTTCATGCTGCCTACACATGACTTCTTGCAACACTGTTTATTAATCTGATTAATTTAATGGAAAATATTCGTTATCAGTTAATGTGTATTATGAGGTCGCTTTTCTGGTCAGTTAAGAGCGGTTTATTACTTTGTATTCTTAGGATCCGAATTTTAACGACTTTATGATAGTCTAGCTGATAGGGCAGTTGGAGAACTCTCCAAGTAACATAATGTCAATACTACTGACAACTAGCAGACCATTTTAAAGTATTGTGAATACCACCATTTCTGGGAGGATTGTCTAAATATACCACATTTTTGGAAGATGGCTGCCTAATAAACCAGGTTCATCTGAGGTTTTTTTGTTTTGTTTTGTTTTTTTTCAGGTGATGGGGAAGCCACTATGTGCCAGTACAAAGCTAGCTTCTCACTGATGGTTTTGGGGTCCTGGATAAGCCATTCAAATAGAAATCACGTTGTACAAGTAGACCAATGCTGGATTGGCTCTAAGATTACGGAAGAAGTGTAAGAATTAGAAAAGATATTGGGCTGATCATAGCGTAGCCAACTGTAGAACACATGCCACAGCCAATAAAGATTTCCCCTCTAAATGGAAGTAGTTAGAGATGAATTTTAGTACACAGCAGCCTGTCTTTCAAAAAATATTTGTGCCTACTGTGCAAAACATCTGAACAGTTTTAAAAGATTTCAGAAAAAATGGCTTATCAAGTCACAGGGCCACAGAATAAAGAGTTTCAGAAGCTCTCCTTCAAAACAGATCAGTGCAACCACAGTAAAGAATTACAAGCCTCAATTTTTACATGAGCTTTAGATCTGAACGGCAGTGCTAGAGCACCATAAATGCTCTCTTGAGTTAAAATGTGGCTGAATGTCTGAGAGGCCCACAGTCACACAGTGATGCTCTCCCTCCTTTTATTTTCTTTTCTTTGCCTTTCTTTTTCTTTGATGATTTAGAAAGGTGCAAGTGATCACTGCACAGCGTTTAAGGGTTTACTCCTCAGCTGCATCCGCAGACAAATGCCCACTGCATTCAGCGGGGTTTCATCTGAATAAACAGCTCAGGGTTGTGCACTTGTACACATGTCTAAATATGGATCTCGGTCAAGTAAACAAGCAAGTAGCCCTGCACAGTAATCTACTTTCGGAGCGGGGGAACACCCTGTGTCACTTGCATGGCTGAGTACATGTCTATATGTCGAGCTCAGAGCAGGCTGGGGTTGAGGACGGTGATCGCGAGTCCACACGCGTCTCGCCACAGGAGGGGAGCGATAGCTATCTTTGGGGGGTAGCAGCCTCCGTCACTCGCCTTTTGGTGCGGGGAGATACTGCTCGCCTTTGAAGGATGTATCAGGGCAGATACGCGCTTTCAAAATGCCTGTGCTCACAGATAAAGGGAGAAGGGAGCAGCTTGCTTAACGCTGGATGTTTTCAGTCCTGAATGTCTGTCGGTTTGTGAAGCCAAAGATCTCGCTCCTTGCTCCTCAGGCTTAACTTCTGCAGGAGCAGGACTAACCTTCTTATCTAAGGAAGAGGCTGTGTTCAGACTAACTGGAAACATTAGAAATGAGGTTGTGCTTGTGGTGTCAAAGACTATTAGAGCATTTTTTGTGAACTGCATTCTGCAGCTGACAAAGTAGGCGACATTTGTAAACCTCTTCGTATGTATCATGCAGAGAAATACTTGTGACTTTGTTTAGATACTCCTCGTGTGTATTGCAGTGGAGAGAGAGTTGATGATAAATATGTATATATATGTATATTTTATATATATATTTTTAAATATTCATATTATAATTTTAAATTTCTTTATGAAACTTGCCTGTAGGCTGTAGTCCATCCCCAAAGAAAGCCAAACTTGTGATGCCACTGCAGAGTACGCCATGTCTCATGCAGTGTTATAACTTGTATGCTGTAATTAGTGATCTGTGCACATGAAGGAATGCTGTAGGTGTGTAACGACAATTTTCTTGTATGCCATAAAATCCAGTCTCCTTAAGACCTCAGGAGTTTTGGAACAACTTCTCCTACTTTCTGAAGGAGTAACGCAGAGTACTTAGCCCCATAGAGGACAGGTCTTAATAGCAACAATTAGTACATTTGTGTGTCTAAGTATGCTTGAAAAGCTTAAATGGATGTGGTTTGAAAAAGTGAAGTGAAGGAACTGTAAAATTAACAGTGAAAACCAGTGCATGCTATGGTGAGGAAGTCTAGTCTTAGCTATACTACAAAAAATAGAGATCTGAAAAGCTCTCTGGTTGTCAGATCTGCCAAATCAAGCAGAAGTGAATAGTAAACATTACTGTTGCTTGTGGTGCATTGGTTTTTGTTTGTGTTTTTAAAAGCATTAAGGAATCATGCAGGAGGTCTGGAATCAAGTTATGAAAATGCACCTTTTGAAATGTCAGCAAAAAAGTCCCAGAAAAACAATGACATCTTACAAATTTTGTACACTTAAGTTTCTCTAAACAGCAAAAATAAGGAAATTTCTGTTTCCTTTAATAAGGAAATTTCTGTTTCCTTTAATGAGGGACATTGTTGAAACAAAGGCAAAGAAAAGCGTAGTGCTCTGCACTGTGAGTGTTGCAGAGGACAAGAGGTACGCTTTCCTTTTCCTGATCCTAGTGCTCATTGGGGCTTGGCCTTTCTGCAGAGCCCTCTTCCCCAGCATGGGTCTCTCCTGATGCGGCTGCTGTACGGTGCATGGTGCATGGCAGGGCTGGCAGGACAGTAGCATGAGCAGTTTCAGCTGTGAGTGCCAGGCTGGCCT
Organism: Anser brachyrhynchus; assembly: GCF_964034855.1. Classification (NCBI taxonomy): domain Eukaryota; kingdom Metazoa; phylum Chordata; class Aves; order Anseriformes; family Anatidae; genus Anser; species Anser brachyrhynchus. The sequence goes on from NC_137696.1 coordinate 33,528,019, forward strand.
ACCACTGCGTGTAATTTGAAAGGTTTTTGCTGAGGATTAGCTATATGCTAGTCATCAAAAGCATCTGTAGCCACTAGAGGTTTGACTGAACCAAACATCTTGGGGACAGTATTCCATCCCCACAATGGACAGGTGGAGGTTTTGGGGAAGCACTACTCTGCTTTCTGTGCCAGTTTTTGGGTGTCCACTGATTGAAACGGTCAGATGGGAGGATGCTGGGCTAGATCTACCCCTCACCTGCCCCCCCAGGGCTATTCCTCTGCATTCCTCTACAGATGAGGATACCCCAGGAGGGCAGAAAGGATTGAAGAAGCAGGGATACAAATCACCTAAACAGGCAAACGAGCTTTACTTTCACTCTATCTAAATTCTCTGCAAAAATCTCTCCTGCTGATTTCAGCGGCCGTATACGTTTTTTAAGCAGACATTCTCATCACTGTGTGTCTGTTATTAATATGTGTGTAATCAACTTTCAATCTGATGATTAATAAGGGCTGTTATGAAGTAAGTATGTTTGTTGCTTCTGCTTTGCTTTGTTTTGCAGGAAAATAAACATTTGCTACTAGCAACCATAATTATTCCTTAGCAGTTATTGCTCCTTTTCTCCAAATGGTATGTTGTTTTCTTTTTCCTCAGCAAAGCGCATTTTACATACCCTTAGCACAACTTTAGCCTTGGTCTAACGCTGGGGGATTACTTAGATAAGATACTAGCCATGGCTAGCATAATCTCCTGATAAACTGGAGCATCATTAGGGTGCAGAGTTATAGCCTTGGAAGGCAGAGAAATAGCATTTGAAACTCTTCTTTAAGGTTTGAATAAGAGTCATGAGCAAACAGATTTTTGCAAGGATTATGGGGATCCTGTTGTTAACTTTTGCAATAATCATTAAACTCTTCTTGTTGCTTAAAAGTTGGTGCTCTCAGTTGTTTGTTACTGTTAAATGAATGAAGTGAATTACTTGGTAATAAATTACAGCATATGGAAATAGTAGCATAGTCTGTTTCAAGCAGAATTTGAATACTGGAAACAGGTAAAATGAAAGGTGAAGGTTAATGACTTAATAACAAGGTCCCTGGGACTGTGCCTTATATATGGAAGGCAGTAATTTGCATTTGCTTCCTGTAGGATGACTTCAATGAGGAACAGAGGGCATTTAGCATGTGCAAATGCAGAGTCTATTTTATGCATCTGTTGTACCTGGAAAGTGTAAAACCTGTGATGGAGACTTGTAAGATGTTGCACAGACAGGCTTGAGAGCGCTGCTGTAGGCAGGGAGCGGTGAGGAGAGGAAATGGTAATGAGCACTGCAGAAAGCTTGGGGGGCATCAGGGTAGCTAATGTGGGGTTCTGTTTGAGAGAGGGATGTTTATATGCTAGATAGAATTGCATATGCAGCAAATAGCCTGAAATATATTTTGTGGTTACCACTACTTATATACAAAGCAAAACCATAATTACAATGCTGTTCTTGTTTTTGGAACATCATCATGTGCCAAACAAGTTCTGGATATTTGTAGGGCACAATAATGTCAAAGATCGACTGAGTGTGAAGAGGATTGGTTTACAGGTACCTGCCATATTCACAAAAACAACAAAAGCTAAATTCTCATTCACATCGTGTTGTGAAGATGTTAACCTTCAAGTGTTTGTCTACGGCTTCTGCAGCACCTGCTCACGCAGCCCGCGTGTCCCAGCAAAAGCAGCGGGCGGTGGATGGCTGGAGAAGGAGCAGCTGGAGCAGTCCTTTGACTCTTACCCGGTGATGGTTTGGGCTGTGTCATATGTGCAACAGCATCGTTAAGGTCCCTTTGTTCTTCTCCAGTGCTGTACGAACAGCTTGGGGCAGAAAATTCTCCTTAAACTGAGTTTGTTGATGATGACAACGTCTTTTGAAACACTGCAGTTTTTCTTTCCTGCTGTGATCATTCTGGTAGCTTCTTTTGGAACAATCCCCAGTGTATATTGGCTCTTACATTTCTTGAAGTGTTTTAGAAAGTTCAAGGAAAAAAAAAATGGCTTTATTGGTTGATTGGAAAGAGTTTTAGAATGAGCAGTCCTAACTGCAGTTGGAATGACAATTTCCTAGACAGTTTAGCGTACTTATTCAACAGCCCTCCCCGTCCTACCAATGTCCGTACTTGCTGTTGGTTTTAAGATAAATGATAGATCTGGAATAGCATGCAGGTCAGAAGCCTGGCATAAGAGCCAAAGATTTCATCTTTGGCAGTGTCCAAGCTCCCCCAGACCACATGTCTCCAGGATTTCTCCAGGTTAGCCATAGGGTATGATCCTACTCCTTCGGTCCAGCTTGGAGAGCTCATTGTCACAAATTATTCATTGGACTTCTAATGAAAACAAAAAAATCTGAGCACTCCCAAGTATCTTTGTAATGCTTAATAATTGATCACTAATGGTTTTAATACATTAGAAAGAAATGCACTGCTTATGATGAAACTTGTCTTACCGTCATCCTCTCATAGTGTGTTTTAAAGAGCATAAGAAGCACTAACTTTTTACAAGGATGAGTAACAAAGCAAAATGAAAATGTGGAGGATCTCGTGCCTTTGACTGCCTTTATTTATGCCCTGTTCAATACTAATGGGACTGTATGGGATGTAAATGGCCACAGCACTTGGGCTGTTATATGTAAACTAAATATGGGGAATTCTTAGTGTTTGTTATGCACAGTGAACCTCTGGGAAAGCTTCAACCTTTGACCTCTGTAGTGGGTTATGACAGGGAAGAATCGTAAGAGCTGGATTTAGACCCATCTGTGGAAAGCTGGTTAAAAATATTCAACTAACATGTTCTTCCTCCTCCCCCTGCTCAGTAAAGGTCCTCTTAAAACACATGCTCTGTGACTTCATTTTTATCATTGCTTTGGGAGCCCTGTACCCAAGCCTGCTTGTAAGGAAATGATTAAATTATATTCATGTTTGCGCTTTGAAACTGCCTTGGTGGAAGTCCAAGAAGTTTTCTTTTTTTTTTTTTTTACTCTTCCAAATTTCCATGCTCTTTAATATTAATCTATTTTCATCAGGGTGCCTTGCCCCAGCAGTAAAATTTGTTTGTAATTGGTCATGTAATGATTGCTGACGGGACGTAAAAAATAAACTAAATTTATCTCAGACTAAAAAATGTATTCTAGGAAAAATAAAGTTTTTATTAGAAAATGAAATGGAGTTTGACAAGTATCAGTGAGTAATTTGTCACACAACTGAATAGTCATTAAAGAAATTATGGTAGCAGAATTCTAAATTTGCTTTTACAATATAAAATATTATTTTCTTTGAAATACTTTGTCACTAGCTTTTAATTTTGCATTATATGTTAATAAGTGTTTACGTTTGGATTGTGGTGGCAATTTCAAAGTGAACAAACCGTAATGACATCTATTGCCTTTGAGAATCTTTTTACATGGTTTGTATGTCACAAGTTAAAACTATCCCAAATATCTAGAATTAAGAACTTATTATTATTCTTTTCTTGAAATATTAGCCTAGGTGGTCTTCAACAAAAGTCAAAACATCTGGCTGCAAGTTCACAGACTTGAGAAATTCTGTTTTGCTAATGAGGCTTTTTTGTCAGGTTAAGGTGAAAGGATATTTCATGGAAGAAAATAATTGACTTTATTGCTTAGGAGAATGGCTATTACTAATGAAATATTAGTTGCATTTTTAGAGGTGTTGATAATATTTTGTTGGTTTTCTTGCAAAACTGTTTGCAATCAAAGCCATTATACTATCACTTAAATGGAAAGGCCAACGTTTGCCCAGAACAGCTGTGAACTTACATTAGCTTCTATAAATAAGTTTATTATTTTAGATGAAAGTTATAAAGCAATCTGTCTACCTCTGTTGTGGTAAATAGAATAGCTTAAAACATGCCTAAAAAAAAAGAGGATAAAGAACAGCATTGGAACAACATAACATCCTTCAAGGGTTCTGTATGCATATATAATAATTTAATCAAACACAACTCTGTGGTTTTGTGGTCTTGAGAAAACTGGAAGGAAGGAAAGTGCTATTTCACTGTTCAGCTGTCTGAGATGCAGTAATGTCCTTGTTTAAGACATTGATTCTCCCTGTTTTCATTTAGATGTATTTGGAAGCAGAACAGAGAAAAATGTGAGAATGTGCTATGCCATTTTCTCTAAAATACGAAAGGTTCTATTCACTGTGTGGAGAAAATAAAATCATTAGCATGCACTCTGTTCTCCTTTAGAAACATGTATTTGTTAGGTACAGAAGTTTCATTACCATGCATGCTGAAAACATGGTCTAAGAGCTTTAATTTACCTTCATCTGTCAATGTTAATGGACAGAGCAAGTGCTGGAGCTGCTGTAAAACAAATCTGTTTTCCTTTTGTCTGCTGTGCTAGATAATGAAATAAAAGCTAAATTATCACTGATAAAAGTAATTTGCAGAAAAGCAATGATAAAAATATAACAACAGAGCTTGCCATTAGCAGTTTAAATGGATAATGTTTGCTAGTGCTTCTAACCTACTTTTGTCCTCTGTTTTTTGTTGTCTTCTCCTCCTTCCCATGCTGGCAAGGGCCTTTAAAATTATGGGTATACTAAATCCCAGCAAGGGCATCTTTGGGGGGGGGGGTGTAACTATTAAATATAATAATACTGTGTGTGTGCATATATATATATATATATATACACCAGCAAGGGCATCTTGGGGGGGGGGGGGATGTAACTATTAAATATAATAATACTGTGTGTGTGCATATATATATATATATATATATAGTGCATATATATATATATATATATACACAAACATATAATCTTTTTCTTTACAACAATATTGCCAAGTCCAAACATGTTTATAGTGCTTTGAAGTGCTGTATCAGTATAATTTTATCCACCCTAACTTTAGGAATGTATCTGCTAATGATGAATACTGAAAAAGTGGTTTATCTCATTGCAGCGCTGGTATCTCTTGTAAACTTATCCTGAATTATGTGAGGCTGTGAATTATGAACTAAGGTTGTGAACGCCTTAGGTATTAGAGCCATGTGTAGGTAAGGCTCATACTTCCCTTTTCTGTCTGTCTGATGTTTTTTGTTGTTGTTGTTTTTAAATTTTTTGACTCTAAGATAGAAATAAGTTTGAAGCCATGTCCCAGTCACTCACATAACTCAGAAATGGGAAGGGAGGTGCACAGACTGCTGAGCCTGGTGGTTTTGTGTGTATTTTGTGATTCCAATGTGTGAGTTTAAAGAAACATAAATATTCACGTATTCTTAAATCTTATAATTTACTTTTAAACCAGCCTTATCTCAGTTGAAGTTGAGTCATTTTTTTAAATGGTTGGAATTCAAACTACTTTTATGACGGAAAGCCAGTGTCCAGGGTAAAATATTAGCCACGGAATTTTTAGAAGAGGATCGATTTCTTGAGGACATGCTGATTGTTACATTTGTAGTCTGTCAAAGTATTTATTTAAAGACATTCAGTTATGCATGGCTACATAGGGAACAACTGCTAAACTCTAATTGCAGTACCTAAAAGTATTCTGTGTTTGCGGCCTGGATACTGCTGTACAGTGCTTGCCAGTTTGAAAATGTCAAGGACAGTTACACTGTCACATTCCTGAATGGCTTGCCTCTGACCATCCTTCAAAAAACCTGCCCTTTCTCCAGTGCTCCTTCTGCAGCTACTGCTGCCAATTGCTATTTTGCTCTATCGCTGCACTGCCTGCAGTCCTCGGGCAGCCAGGGGCCTTGCTCAGCTGGGGCCTTGCTGGGCCAGGCAGTCTGTGAAAGCATAGGAACTCACTTTACCTGCCCCAAAAAATAAGACAAGGGCACCTTGGAAGTTAGGGAAACTCTTACCATCTGTGTGTCTGTGCAGGGTATCGGCTGCAGCACACAGTTCTGCTGCTGCTGGTCAGACAACTTCTCATAGGTGCAGGCTTGTATGAGGTACAAAGCTACTATTCTAATGTTTTCCTGTGCAAGAATGTCCGGATTTCCATGAGTAACGTAGGAGAAAATATCACACGTAAGAACTTCTTTATGAAGTACTTTTATCTGACAAATATGGGTCTGTGTTATTCTAAACTGCTTTACTATTTATTGTGGCTGAATACTACTGTTATAATGTTATACTTCTTCCAGCTTTGCTTCTATATTATGCCTGTTTTGTGTTTTTCTTGTATTCCCTCTGCAGCTTCAAAGTGTTTAGGAAAAAAAAAAAAAGTGTTCTGTTAAAATATGTTAATATGTCAGTATAGATCATTAGGTTCTTATTTTGTAATACAGTTCAGATAGATGAACGCCAGCTGTATTTCACGTAGTGGCCTTCAGAGATGCTTTTGTGGCATAATAATTAGATATCAATGTAATAGAATAATCACAATACCAGAATGGAAGAAAACCTAAATCTTACTTTACTGATATGAAACAAAATTATGAAGATTTTGTTCAACCTGAAACCATGATGGCATAGGTCTGCTTGCCAGTAGCAGTTCTTCTGTTCCGAATAGCTGGCTGTTAACAGGCAGGCAGGACGTGAGGCACAAGCTGATGTTTTTCGCAGTGTGTTAAACACAACTTCAGTGAAGTAAAACTTTGAGTAACATCAAAGCTATATCACCATAGCTGGATAGCAAAGCAGTCTAACACATGGGCACTATGTTCAAGCGCTGGCTAACAAACACATCAGAGAACAAAATGGAGCAGCAAAATTGATGTTCATTTAGAAACAAAGGCCTGAAGGTGAACGAACTCCAGTGCACAAGCAGAAACAGGACTAGCTCCACTGTTGGTCTTATCTACATACGTATTTGTCGTCTTGTAGTTATGAATGGTTGTTGGACAAAGCTATTTCACTGCAGAAAATAGTCCCCTATTCCCTCATGACATAGGAAAACAGGGGAGAATAGACCACAAAAGCACTGAAAACAGCAGCATTGAAACGGAGAGCTTTAGGAAAATGGTCTCTTTGCTGAAAAGTCAGTGTAAAATGCATGGGGAGATGCACACTATTGCAGAACTGAGTCCTGAGACTGGCTGGTCTCAGCCTAAACTCTTGCATGTCCCATTCCTCTTTGGGAGGAGGTTGCAAAGTGCTCAGCACCTCCAGGCCTGCTGAGTTGTGTTACAGTTATGCTAGAAAATTTGCTATTTTAAGGGAATTTAGGTGAGCAGCCAGACCAGAGGGTAAAGCATGCAAGACCAGAGCTGTTTGGACTGACAGAAGTTTGTTCAGGCCAGAGGTAGGAAAAACAGTGTCAAAGGCTTTCCAGTAAATGAAATTGTCGCTGCTGGAAGGGAGAGTTGTCCTTAGGAGAGCATGTAGCTTTCTGAGCAGGGCAGAGTGGTCTCGAAGGTGCAAGTGTTAGCATGAGGCTTACTGAGCAGTCTTGGGAGATTTGTATGGGTGAGGAAAGAGCAACTTGGTGGGCAGCAGCATAGGGAGGAGGGAAATACTTGTGTGAATAAAAAATAGATCCTGATTTAAAGTTGTGTCTGCATGGCTGTAGTCTTATATGTTTATGTGAAGGTACTACTGAATAGAGGGTGTATTTTTATCATTTTTAAAAGTTTTTATCCAGTAACTTTTCTTCTTGTGGGGATGAGATGTGGCTCCTTCTTTAGACCATTTCTGATTTACCAAGTCTTGATACATCAGGCTGATGAAGCTACTGGGCTGACTGGACCCTTTTGATCTTAGAAGTGCTAACAGAATTTATCTTTGTCCTTCTGACTGTTCTCAAAACCTGGTTAATTAAGGTGATCACTGCTTGCATAACTGGGACTTAACAGAGTCCAGATGTTCCTGTATTTCAGCCACACTTGCACCTTTCACGCTGTGTGAAGCAAGACACTTAGGGTGAAAAGTTCTTCCACTTCTCTCTCTATCTAATTCTAGGTCTGCACTTAAAAATATTTTCCATGCCCTTGAAGTCTTTCTGCACCCATGGGATTTTTTTTGGTTGTCTCCTTTCCCCTTCCTCTCCCTAAGTCTGCTGACGGCACTCCCAAATCTTTCTCCCATTTTCTGAATTGTGTTATCTACTTCCGCCAGAGATGGTTTGATAAAAATCTGGTTTCCAGTTCTCTCCATGCTTCAGGCCTCTTTATGGTAGAAAACATTTAATGAAACTCTGTTAGTGACCCTTCATGCTTTACTTAGAGAGGTATTGATTTCAAATACTCCTCAATACTTTTATATATTAATATAAATATATAGTGAATTTGTCAGTGATTTTTTTTTATATAAGCTTTTTTTCCCCTATAATAATATATTTTTGAGTCACTGAAAATACTGTACCATAAGTTAGCTAAACATTCATTCTTTCTTGGACTATAAAATAGCATGAAATTTTCATTGCTTTTTGTAATGGACTTGTAGAAATAGTTATTTTTTCCATGCAGACCTCTTGTGTTGTTTGAAGTTCCCCCCAGTTTGTTGTTTCTATCTACTTTATTTTCTAAATGTTTATGCTTCTCTCTTGGCAGCCAAGTAACAGAATCAATGCAGAAACTTGGATGGTCCTGGCCATGCCGAACAGTGACTGTCTTCTTCTAGCAGCTGCTCTGATATAAGGAGCGTGACATGTCAGAGGCAAAGCTGAAAGCAAAGTATTTTGTGTTTATTGGCATTGGCACAAGACAAGAAAACAGAAAACAAAACCTATTTTGAAGAGGTGTGTTCTAGCCTCTTACCGATGGATAACTCCACTCCCCGTTAATGTAGTGAGGTGAGACTAGGTCCCAGGGACAGGTGTGATCCCCCGCAGGGGCACTTGCGGAGGGGAAACTTTGCCTTTGCAGCACTGCAGGCTAGTTCTTCGTCCTGGACTCTGCTGGGTCCCTGCTGTGTCCTCTTCCCTCGTAACACCGCAAATACCATCGCTTGGATGGAATTTATGATTATATTTTTTTTATTATTTATTTTTTTGCTGATCCCTACCATGTTTAGGTTCCTTGTTTGTTTTGGGGATAAGCGTGAATACTGGAAGTGTGCTCTGGATTGGAGTCCGATGGGGCAGGCTTGCAACATCCTGAACCACATGTCGAGGGTGATTTTCCCAGTTGTTTTGTTGCTGTTTTGTTTTTAATGCTAAAATGGGGTGGTGCAGTGCTTAATATTTCAAGATGATGATTTAAGTAGCAGTAGATCCCAAAATACATGAGAAAGACATGTTTGGAGGCTGGCTGTGCAGAGTTGTCCTGAGTCAACCCTAAACCAGAGAGTATGCTCCTTGGCAATTCAGTTCTTCCCATGCAAGCACAGGGGAGATGTCATAAGGCAGCAGCAGGCTTACTGGCACTACCTCTATCTACCCATAGATTTTTACAGTCACAAGTTGTCTGTAGAAATGTTCATGACACGCAAAGTTGTGTGATGGTGAGTACTAGTGAACGGTGTAATTCCAAAAGCACCTAAATAAAAATTTGCTGTGGTGGGTACATATGTAATGCAGGAGGAGCATTCACCAGGGTAGGTGCAAATGCTATTTTCTGGGAGTTGTGGGCTGTTTATTTTTTTTTCTCGCCTCAAACCCTGCAGCTTATCTTGCTTGTTTCCCTGTCTTTCCTCTCCCTTCTGGCCAGACTCCAGTTTGTAATTCTGCATTCTTTACTGCCTGAAGTTTTCTCATTTTGAATGTTTGTTTTGAATTTGCACAGTGTTTTTGCACAGAACATATCAGTGATGCAAGACCTGCTAGTTAGAAGATTTTTTTGAGAATATAAAACAGAGGCTGAAAGTCAAGTGGTATCGGGCTGGCACGCCTATATGCCCTAAATAACTTCAGACCTATAAAAATAGTCAGTGAGAATTAATTCTTATGCAGGAAAAATAAAATCTGTGCAAATATTTTGACAGTGAAGGTGACTGACCAGTAGAACAACATACTAAATGTTAGAGTGGGTTGGTTCTCCAGCCCTGAAAGTTGCTTAAATTGACTGGGTTGTTCTTTTAAAGAAATGCTCAGGTTCAAATTGTATTAATTCAAGTGAATCCTGTAACCTCTGATGTACAGGTTAAGCAAGTTGTTGGCATTCATCCTCTCTGGACTGGTGAGGTTTGGCACTGTCATTCGTCCTTCTCCCAGAGCTGTTAGTAAGCCAGAGCTTTGGGGAAACATGTCTTCATGCAGGATTTTAATAAAACACGCTATAGTCATAATGAATAAAATCCCTGCATCTGCACAGGTGTGGGCCTGCACCCTACCTCCACTCTGATTTGAAGCTTTATTGAAAATACAGTAGATAAGTGGACTTTTCCTGTTTCTTGTCACACTGTGGATAAACTGTAGTCACTGTGCTTTCCAACACAGACAGCTTTTTCCAACTTTTGTAAGATAAGGCTAAACAACCTCTTCTCAGCTATGATAAACATTTATTGGTAGATAATAAAGCTTTATTTAGTACTGTTCATAAAAATCACCTATTTGATCCTTAGGTGGTGATCTGAGATATTGGACCCTCTAAGGTGAAGAAGTTGTCATTGAAATGCTCAACCAATGTGGGTTTATGCTGTTAATGACTTGTTCTTCTACAGTCCTTGGAGATTTATTCCAAATGTTTTCAAGTTTTCTTTGAGAGACTAGTGGGAAGGTCAGCAGAAATTGGAGGCAGTCCATTACATGTATGAAGGAATGATAATAAGAACTAGAGGAATTTTTGATGTTGGTGGTTGTTGTGTACAATGGTGACTAACATGAAAAAAAAATGGGAGTAAAACAATGTACATAATCTGTGTTTTTCTATGGTTTGTTATTTCATAAATGCACTATTTACAAAAAACTATACTAAATCATCTTGCAGTCGCATACAATGGTGTGGCATGCCTTGCTCTTTAAAACTAATTATTGATGTTGTTTACCATACGCATTGCATTGTAAAGATTTCTTAATCTTAAATGCATTTCACACTGGTTGTTCCAGTAGAAGATTTAAATATTTATTCATGTTCTGTACTGTATATGAAAGCACTTTATCTTTTTTTTCTGTCTGTGAAGGGATAAAAATCCTTTTATAACTGCTCTTGGCCATGGCAGCATGTTTTGTACAAACATAGTTAACTACACTGGCATACAAATGCAACTCGAGAGGATACACTAATACGAGCTACGTTGCCTTTCTGGATTCAGCTTGTACCCACACAGGTACATCCTGCTCACTCTGTGCCTGCCTCATCATTCTTTTGCACTAGCATTTTCAGTAGGCTTGTTGTACAATTGTTTCTCAGCATACCTCATCTTTGGCCTGTGTACCATCCCAGTTGTGTTTTCTAATGACAAAACCATTGGGTTTGGCAGTGAGTGCAGCTTCTCTCCCTGCCCCCCCCATTTTTTTTTCCTTTCTGCTTCTCCTGAGAAAGCAGTCATTCTTGGAACAGCCATTCAGTTTAGTTGATAAAGTTATTTAATTTAGAAAAGAACAAGAAGAAAAAAAGTTGCGTTTTCCAAGAACTGCTCTAAGCAGAGACAAGGTATGTTTCCAAAATGGTGCTGGTAATTATTGAGACTGTCGGCTCAAAAAGGCCGAGGGCACCTTCACCCTCGTCTTGGGAATTACCATCTGTTTTCTGTAATCCTTGTGAGCCCTCATGCATGTACCGATACAGTTGTATGCATTTCAGCATGTGTATCTTGGGCTGTCTTGTCAGAAACCTGGCTGCCTTACAGTTAGAATCAGAATAATGAAATATCGAGGTACCACGCCCTGACAGATGCGAACTGGAGCGTCACTGCTAAGCCCATGGAGTCATGCTGATTTACATGAGCAGAGAGGGTGGTTATTCTTCCTGTGCTTGTTTCATTGCCCTGCTGATGCTGACTTAGGCACAACTGAAAGGCGAAGTTCTGGTGTATGTCCAATCTGGATGATTGTAGTGTGCCTTTTGTTAAGAGAATGCAAGGGGCTTTAATAGTAAGATGATTACTGTTAATTATAATAAATTAAACAAAAAAGTAGACTATTTTCTGGAAAAAAATGAGTTTTATCAACCTCATACCGTTGTCATAACTATAATTTATTACTGTTCTTAGACTCCCCCCTCCTGTCCTTCTGGGGTGACGGGATGGTGATGAAGATGAGAATTAGGCCCGGTATATGAGCACGTGCCCTGTTTGCTTAAATTTGGGAAATAAAAGCTTCAGCAGGGATAATGGCAAAATATTTATTTATTTATTAGTTCTGAAGTTAAAGAAATAAAAATTTAAAAAAAAATGGAGAAATCTGGCATTGTGAATATGCCTATGCACTCTGAATGCTCCCCAGCTTTGTGGCCTCCATTCATTCATTATCATCTTTTACACTTGTCTAGAGCAGCTACCCTTTGGTTCTAGATACACAGAAGTTTAAAGAGTTAGTAGTTAGGAGTGGGAAAAGAAACCCAGATAAAGCAAGAAATGCTGAAAGAGAACAGCTACATCCGGTTATTCACGGTTTGTAATACAACTGCAGACTGCCCTTATTACTATCAGTTCCCTTTGAAAGTCTTTGTGTAGCGAGCAATTAATTATTCAGGGCTACGCATCAGAAGAGCTGGCGGCCATTTCCTGACAGAACCAAGCCTTAATTTTTAAAATACTTGAAATTCTGCAGTTGAGCATGGAGAGGCCACAAGTGTTTCCTCCTCAAGTACCGGAGTTTCGACAGTCGCCCTCACTTCTGCCGTATCCTGCAAGGCAGGTAGCCATGAGAGCACTCACCATGGCACTGCCAGCGGCCGAAGGAAAGGCTTTGCTAAGAAATGACGAGGGTTTTGTTCAGATAAATAGCTTCTCTGTGACTGGTGCTACTTTCTTTAGATGACACATACGTTGGTTAAGCTCACCTCTGGTGCAGCCACGCAGGGAGAGGGTGATAGCGCCAGGGAGCGAGTCTGGCTGCCCTGGCAGTAGGAGCACAGCGTTGCAGCGCGTGTTAGCCCAAAGCACTTGACCTGAGGCTGGAGCAGAGGGACGTCGTGTCTGCACACTGGGAACAGAGCAGCAGAAAATGCTGGCGTGATCACCAGTTGATTCTTCCCAGTATAACACTGCAGTTGTCTTAATGAGCCAGACAGGAGGTGATTACAGGGGAGCTGTGAAGAGGTGTGTGCGCAGGGGGCACTGATCCCCCTGAAGTACATGGCTCCAGTTTGTGATTTAGCTGTAAATCTAGAAGAATTGCCTAACCCTGCTGAAATGACTACTGCTTTTTTGGCCAGATAGGTGAAACAATCTCAACCTTTGGTAGGTGACTCATTTTCCTGTGTAGAAAGAGGAGACCAAAATCAAGCCACTAATCTTTTATCTTATCAGTTTAAACTAGTGACAGACCTAAATACCAATGGGAGATCGAAATCACACCATGTGAAGTTGTCGCTATTTCAGTTTACCTGATGGCTTACTTAAGAAGAGACAGACAATTAAAGAGCCACTGTGTAAAGTAACAGCCCCCTGGAAAGAAAGCAGGGACTAAGAATGAGGTTTGTCCCAGGATGTTTGTACAGACAAAACTTGCACCCCAAAGGGCAAAAAAATGCAGCCTGGCTCTGAGGATTTGCACTGGATAGTTGTTTCAGGAAGTCGAGGAAACTGCGTTACATGGAATAATCAAAATTTAGAAACATCGGTATTGTTGTTCTGAAGAATTATTATTCCCTCTTTGCCAAAGAAGTGGCTGTTTAATCTTTCTGGGTCTCTGGACATCCGTCTTATTGTGGATGTCTGCAATGACCAAGAGAGGGAGATGGAGAAACCATTAAATTGCATTGTAACTGATCACATATTAAAATGATATAGGTCCAAAAGGGAAAAAGAGAGTCAACATCATTCCATAAAGATTTTTATTGCAAGAGCTGTTTTCTTAACTTTATTAACAGAGGCGTTTAAAGGATTTGACACTTAGGGAAGGACAAGACACAGCTTATTAACAGGCAAAGTAATGTTGATGATTGCTTTGAATGTGGTTGTCAGAGCACCGTGGAGGGCATCATCACAGAGCAGCCCAAAACCTTAGGAGAAGGACATCATTTTGTGTTCTCAAGGCTGGGAGTGTCTCACCTGTGCGATCTTTGCTTTTCTGGTAACCTCACCGTCTGCAGTGGAGACAAGCCTCTGTGAAAGCCTGGCCTCCTTACGTTGAAAGCTGGCCTCTAGCCTTTGAGGATGTGCTGATTTCAGAGGCCTATTTCATTATGTATTGGTTTTATTGCTCCTTTTCTGACTTGCAGCCGTTCTATCTTAAATATTTTATTAGTTCTAACTACTGCCCTAATTGGTAAAATTAGCAAATGCAAGGCAAAACGCACAACTGGAATGCATTGTGGAAGGCCATTCACTTCTCTAACAATTTTTTGAGTTGTCACAATATATTTACTTTATGTTCTCTGTAAATGCTCGCTGTCATTTCTTTACCAGCCAATGCAGTTTGAAATTTTGATGGCTTTACTCTGAAAATAAAGATATCTAATTGACTCTGCTTATATAGAGAGACTGGAGACATGTGAGACTGCTGGTGGGGGGAAGGTTACAGTGGATGCTTGCAGACCTCTTACACAACTCTGCTTGGTGAAGATTTCTGCAGCATTATGGCTTGCTGACCTTTTTTTCAGGGGCTGAAGAGCCTACAGCATATTGAAGGGTGGGCTGTTTGTTTTCCCTGTGTTGTTTTTTATGTACTGAAATATTGTAGTGAAAATAGCTGGGTGGGGTGTAATGAATGTTTTCAAAGACCTTCCTTTGAAAGAGGCTTTTTTCCAGTTCTTGGTGGTCACCACCCATTTTCCTGTTCTGTGCGCGCCTCTCTCATTGTTTCTATCCACAAAGGCCCCTTGTGTGAACCTGTCAGTGTATGTGCCAGTGCGACAAGATAAAATGTTGTGGGATACGTGTCTGAGCCTGGTGAAGTGCCAGAGATTTTAACCACAGGCTCCACAAATTTCAGTGGGTATTGCCCACATTGCAACGCAGCATTAGATCGTAAAATTCCGGATTTGTCAACAAGCTTCAGCGTGACTCCTTCAAATGTTTATAGTTGAGGAGGTTTCAGGCTGAAGTGCTACCAGGGTAGGTATGTGTGCTGGTGATATTATAGTCATGTGATGGTAATATTTGTCCCTTAGGCTTGAAATAAAGCTTAATTGAAAAATTGCCCTTGTTTATGTGTGCCATCTTGATAAATAATGCACATTGTGGTTGTGTACGGGCTGGGATGTGGTCAGTGTCCCATCTGAAAAACGAGGCTGGTTTTGAGTTTAACTTCTGGGCCTGTGAATTGCACTTCGTTCACCTTTGGCTTAAACCCACTGGTGAGGAGATAAAGCACATCCTTTGGTATGTGTTTTTTAAAGTAGGTAAATAGTTGGGTTATCTAAAAACAGATCTCAGCAATACCTGCTGAGCTTCTGAGCAACAATATCTATGGACCTTTAGATTAGCTGTCAAAATTGACTGATTACTATAAGTAAAGCCACAGGATAAGAATCTGTAATCTCTCAGAACACAAATCATTGATAGAGATCTCAGGTCGTGCATTGTCATAACCTTATCCCCGCTGTTGCGGTGCGATTCCAACTCTAGCTGGGCTGCAGGTACATTTGAATGTGTGAGTGGAAACCATGAAGAAAAGAAGAGTTGTACATTTCTCACCCCCAAAATGGCTGTTTGGAAGCACGTTCAGTTTCAGCCATTACTGAAACAGTCCTTTTCCGTAGTGTTGTTCAGTGGGTCTGTTTTTCCTTTTAGTCTACGAGTTATCTCTGAAGATTGCTATGTCTTGGCTGGTATCAAAGAGTTGATTGCCACAGGGAAGGAATCCATGATCCCATATCTTGACTGAGCAGAGCAGTACAAAACCAGTCTTGGGAGAGAAGATTGAGTTTAGAAGGCTTTATGCTCCTCCAGTCGAGGTTTGGCCATGTGCTGGGCATTTTGTTTCTCTCACAATTTCCTTAGTATTTGAGAACACAGGGGAGTTGGTTCTCTGATCTGTTTAAGTGTTGGCTCTGGCTTTATGGGATGACCAGAGCCATCCTCCCTCTTTCTGTGGCTGGCACTCAGGCTTGCTGAGTGCACAGTGACTTGGTGAAGGAAACTGCTCCGATTGAAAACTAAGCCATGAGAAATATTTCTCACCATGCTGCGCTCTTCTCGCCTGAATCCAGGGAATGGGTTGAAAAGGCAAAAAGGCAATGCCTACATCTGCTATACCTGATGATCAAACAACAGTCTGGCATCTTCTCTGCATGGCACGGTCCTCATACAGTTCCCAGGAGCTACATCTTGCCCCAGGAGCAACGTGTTTGGCATATCTTCAGAGGTGCCAGGTCCGTGCTGGCATGGTGACTAACAGACGGACTGCGCTCCCAACATCATAAAATAATAATCCAGGACCGGATTAATAGCTGCTGAAATCCTAACACTTATCTCTCTAGGTCAAGGTACTCATAATCCTAGAGAGAAATGGTAGGACATAAATCCCGTGGACATTATTTTGCTTACTGTGATTAAATTTATCATACTTTGGTGACATATTGCAAACCTTAATGCTTCAAAAAATACAAGGGCTCCAGCAGCATCAGTAAGATTCTCATCATTGAACTCCCAAAAGTACTTTTTAGCTGCTGTGATAGCTAGTATTCACAGTGGTACTTCAAATTGGAGGTACAAAGAGTTATCTTACAAGCTGCATAAAATAGAAGATGCAAATGATAAAAATGTTTTTAAATGTGTAGTTATAATGTTTTTTGTCTCAGCACTCCTTTTTTTTCAGAAATGAATGCCAGGAATTTTCCTTGAAATATATAAAATGCAAATCCAGTAATGTAGAATTTTCATATAGATTTTAGATACCATCAGAGCTTTGGATGTTGGGGAAGTTGGTCTCACACGTGGTTTTAAGGTTCATATGGGATTTCACAGAATCACAGAATGGCTGAAGTGGGAAAGGGACATCTGGAGGTCACCTGGTCCAACCCCTGCTCAAGCAGGTTTACCTACAGCAGGTTGAACAGGACCACGTCCAGGCAGCTTTTGAAGATCTCCCAGGGTGGAGGCTCCACAGCCTCTCTGTGCAACCTGTACCAGTGCTCCATCACCTGCATGGCAAAGCAGTGTTTCCTTGTGTTCAGAGGGAACCTCTTGTGTCATGGTTTGTGCCCATTGCCTCTTGTCCTGGCACTGGGCACCACTGCATCTTCCTTGTACCTATCTAAAGATTTGATATGTTCCCTGTTCAAGAAAGCATACTCATGGCTATGTTACTGTCAGCTGTGGTGGTCCTAGAGTGACGTGGACTTAGTGAACTATCGGTATGCCCAGCTTAAAGACACCAAAAGTCTGGTGTGTTCTCTTAGGCCTCATCTCATGATACTCTACTTGTACTAGCCAATTCCCATATCACGCTAAGCGTTGTTTGGAAATGTCTAATGAGAACAGAAATGAGTTCCTTGCCCTTAATGTGAACTCTTCCCTGATCTGTCCCTGAGTTGTTCGTATTTCTCATTTTCCCGACTTTCATTAATTCAACCCTTTGGTTTTAAACTTGGAGGAAAGAATGGCATCACCTATTGATATGGCAGTTGGTGCCAATGTTTACTGAACTAGCCATGATTTGTTGTTTAGTGGGTATGTACATAAATTATAAGAAATCCCGTGATCAAACCAAGGAGTCAGTGGTGAGATGCTGTAAGTTAGAGCAGCTTTAAAGGAAGGGTGGAAGGTATTTCATTTCCTTATTTTTGTAATAGCCTTTTCTGTTAGTAGTTTTTCTTGTTACCTTCGAACTCTCATTTCCTCTATTAACAAATTCCCTATTTTGCTGGAGTTTATATTTGTTTTGTCTTGTGTACTGGGTACCATATCCCACTGTGCAGCAACACTGCTTTAGCACTTAACAGCCATGAGCAGTACACATGTTTTCAAACCATTTTTTTCTCTCTGTCCAAGAATAACTCTCCATCCTCCTTCCTTCCCTCTTGCTGGTGTGCTGAACTCACTCATCTAGTGCATATTCAGATTTTAGAAATAATTATTTTCACTGGAAAGAGTTCAGGTATAAGGAGAGATCTGTATGGCACTGTGTATGGGTTTCATTGACAGCTTTCATATTTGGGCCTGAGTTCCTGGTGAGTGAGTAAATTGCTGTTTGTAGCACTTTTTATTTACTGATGGTCACTTTTATTACTTTAACGGAGGGGGCTTTCGAAAAGCACAGCATGTCATCCAGAATAAACTGCTTGTCGGGTAGAATGGTTACAAAGCTGTGTGAATACTTTTTAAAGGAATTTTAAGGCTAAGTAAGCATGACTGCTGGCTGCTTGGTGCCCATGGAAGCACATCTCTGGAGCCGTCAAGCCGTATGGTTCTGAGATAGCTATGGAGTGCCTCACAGTGAGAGAAACTCCTTTTTAGATAGTATGGTAGATTATAAATCATCTAGGGATTTGCTAAGCAGAAGGTAAAGCAAAATGTAAACACAGCAAAAAAATGGACTTGCTAGTTTGAAATAAATTGTTGTTGTTATCTAAGATAGTACTGCCCATTAAAATATTTTTATTGGTTTTTATTGGTTTGAATTGGAAAAACTTTTTTGTGATATATTTTGTAATCCTTTCATCCCTAGAGCGTATTTTTCTTGCTCTGCAAGTTAGCTTTTGAAACTTTAAGGCATTTTAAATGAGAATTTACTACAGAAATTTCATGTGACAGCTTAATTAACTGTGGATTCTTGACCTTTAAAGAGCTGGAGCTAGAAGCATTTAATAACCAGCCACTGGATATAAAGTAATATGCTTGCTGTTTTACTAGCTTGCGTACAAGGCAGTCTGAAGCAAAGTCCAAGGGTCACCAAAATAGTGAAGGAAATAGAGGGAAGTCAATCTGAACTACGTATTTCAAAAGGTTTTATGTGCGTGTGTCACAGTGTGCAGGTATGAGTGAAGGCTACCAGATATAAGGTATTCTCATTCAAGGTGCAGGCTGTGATTTCTCTAAAATCTTCTGTGATCTGGGGCCTACAAGGTGGGAGAATAATTCAGCACAGTTACTGTGCTGCCTAGTCTTACACACACGTGGTATCGACCCATGTGGACTTGTTGAGAGCAGCAAAACCCTGAGCCGGAGGTTGGTATCTCAGCCTGGGACGCAGAGCAGGCTGCTCCATGAGTTTCAAGGAGGCCACCAACACTCTAGACATCGGGAGGATGGCTGAAGCTGACCACCCAGTGTCATCGCTGGCTGGGTAGGTATCAAGGGCTTTGACGGGTAGCCGCAGGCTGGGATTGCTCCTGCCTACGGCAGGGGGTCTGAAGCCGCTGGGAGGATGGGTCCCCAAGCCCACATGACGGTTTTGCAAGGTTGCTTGGACAGGAGTTGTTATGTGGGGCTTCAGGTTTTTCCAAGCCTAGAGTTTCCAGTACTGCAGCCAGAGAGGCTGCTGAAAGCCAGATTACGATCTGAACCCCAAGCAAGCGAGCAAGGCCTTCATCTGCAGGCATTCCCACTGATTTCAGTGGAGCCGTGTTGCAAGGGTGCCAGGGTGAGCGAAGGGATAGGAATCCAGCCCCCGCCGGCACTCCTGAGCCTGCTCGGGTGCTCCCCACCGGCGGAGCCGCATGCTGGGCGAGCGCGGGTGTACCCTTTGGGCTGCCTTGCTGCCTGGGTCATTGGAAGAAACACTGAGAGCTTTGGCTCCTGTCAGCTTGGGAGCTTCACCTGAAACTGCCACCGCTTGCTGGTTGTTGGGTGTCGCTGCTTGCAGGCTGCAGCCCCTAACTTCAGTTTTCTGAAGGCAAACCGAATGTGGCCGGCAGCGAGTGGCCTGGGTCCTGACTGGAGACCCCAGGACTGCTCCTGAGCTCCATCACCCTGTTTTCAGTGGAGATTTGAGCTTTCCCATTCCCTTGGTGTGATTTTAAGGGGAACAGTCTGTGATAACACTGGGATTACAGTGTGAGCATGAGTGTCTGTGGAGCGGGGCCTGATCGTGCCAGGGACTCCTGAGAGAACAAGGCGTGAGGGAGGCTTCCCTGCAGGACCTCCCGGCCTTGTCAGTGGGCTTGGGTGGGTTGACCTGTGGTGGCTTTCTCCTCTCTTTTCCCTCTGAAGTTTTAAAAATCTGACATGGGTTTGGGTGAGGAAGGTTTCTGCCTTTGCTTGCGTCACTTTCTCCTAGCAGTGACGCACACATGTGCTCGATTTTGCCACATAAGTGGGCGGTTTATGCACTGGGAGGGAATGATTCATAAATTAGCTGGAGCCTATGCCTTTCCTCTGTTGCCCTAATGAAGTGTGAGAAGGATTCAGTGTAAACCTTTCTGCCTGGCCCTCAAACAAGGTTGTTGTGGAGTTACGTTTTTGGTTTCTGCCTGCGGGTAGCCAACCCTTGCCCAGGGAGAAAAGCTCACCCAGTGAATAAAATGGGGGCAACTGCAGGGAGATGTGATGGCCTGCCATCTGCAAAGGAAAACCCTGCACATACTGCATTCTGCAGAGTTGTAGCACTTGACTGCAGGTTTTGGAGGCTTTTGTGTAACCAAGATGAATGAGGGCTAGATGATAGTCTTTGAAACAGGGAAAGAACAAACATAGCTGTCTGCTTGGGGGAAATGCTATGGGGCGTGAGGCCGGGGGGTTGTTTTGTGCCTCCGTGCACTTGTACTTGTCTGGCAAAAACAACAACGCAACTTGAGGGTGTGCTGAGCTAGGGAAGAAGAGAAGGAAAATTGAGGTGCAGGAAACCGCACAGGGAAATGCTTAACAAGCAAATTGTTTGTTTATTTAAAATGATAATGTGCAAGCAAGAACGTCTTTTGATAGCAACCAAACAGGCTGATTCTTCCTCTCATTTTCCAAGTCAAGAAGACTCTCAAATGGTGTACGATGAACTGTCTTGTTTCAGAAAAGCTGCAAACTACCATCAGAGGCAGTGGTGAGGGAAGGCATCTGCAGCACAGTTAAAAATCATGCTTTGCTCATAGCATTACTTGTTAGAAATCTTGGGCATCCCATGGTTAATGAAACCAGCTTGTTGTCTTATTAGCCACCCTTGACAATTATATTTACTGAGGTTAGCAAAACTAAATATTTTTCTTCATGGCTGGAGTAACATCTTGAGAGACCCGACCCCCTCTTATACAACCCATTTTTCCTGCTTGAATTGCGACATGGCTTTGGCCTTAGTTCCCAAAATTTAGTATTTAAATGAGGAGAGATTGGACCGTGTTTTCCCCAAGTTGGTTCAAATGTGAAAATTGCAGGCTCTAGACTTAGAGCAGAGCTCGAGCGTTTGTGGTTCAAGTTAGATTTTCCAAGCTGCAATTGGAAATTCTCATAAATATTGCTGTGTAGCTTGCTTTTTTTTGATTTTGCTTTGTTTCTAACCTTTTATTTCAATGGCAGAATTAGAAACTGGGAAGAATTTTTCCCAGACTGGAATCTTTACAGGCACAGCGTAGATGCATTTTTATTTAGAGAGAAGGAGGTATCTCTGAAAGCGTAAGTAATTTACCTGGTACTCCCATTCCCTGCATCTGCCCCAGGATGACATAAAGCATTTTCTGTAGTACCTTGAAGGACGTCTGTGTATGAAGTTGTTTTTGTTGTAGTTGTGGTTGGTTTTGTTTGTTTGTTTTTTAATGTGCATACAATCTGACTCCTACTTGACAAAGAGAAAAGTAAGGAGTTAGTGTTACCTTGTAAATATCTGATGCTTTATATTCAGACTTGGATGGGTTGGTGCTCACTCCAGTGATGCCACTGAAGTCGTTACCAAAGTTGGATCCTGCTGTTGTATACTGAAATGTGTGTTAGTCTCATCCTGTGCATACCTCCTCTATCAGATACCATGTTAGAAAATATTCACCTGGAGCAAAATAATTGTGAAAGAGGTTTGCCAAAGGCTGATCATGGATCTTGAGAAGATATCGTAAGCATTTATTAGGCCCTGTGCTCTGTTAGCACACCCACTAGTGAGCACCTGCCGTCCCACCTATCTGATCCCCAAGCCTATGCCCAGCTTCAACTGTTCTGCAGCATGGGAGCCCTGCTGATGTGCTGCGAGCAAATTCCTGCTTTGGAAGATGCTGTTGAATGCCCACCCTTGCATGCGCCCCAACAAACGCCTTGCTGTTCCTTTGGTCTTAGCATTTAACATGTACCCTGGCTATTTTACTTTCTTATACATTTTTTAAGCGACATGAGTTTTCCATGCTAGAAACTTCTGCAGTCAGTCTAGCTCTTCTAGAAATGGTCTTCTTCTCTAAAATACGTTAGTATGTATTAAAGTTCTTTTTCTATTTTATGCAGTGTTACATTGCACCAGCCATGATTTAAATAGCGTCTAGGATTAAGTGTTGTGGTTAATATGTCACATTGTTTGTTTTCCTCATCTTCTTCACATGAAAGAATATAGTTAAATATGCTAGTGTGATGGGGATTTTTTTTTTTTAAACTTTATAGACTCGTTACTTTATACTACTATTGGAAATAGCAGGTTATGATAGGCTTTTTATTTAGAAGCCCTGTCAAGTAGGGAGCCGCCAGTGGTGATTCTGGAAATGAATGTGCATCAGCAGAAACAGTGTGGTTGATCTTTTCCCCAGCCTGTGCTCATCCAAGCTGTGATATTTGCACTGATACAGTGTTACAGGAGTCTGCTAGAAAATAAATCCATTATGTATTGAAGTGACTGAGGTGTGAAACATCGACTCACGCAAGCGAAGGAAACTTGTAATATCAGCAGAGCTACCTGGGTTTGAAATGGTAGTATTTAAGCACAGGCTCTTCGTGCTCTGAAATAAGAATCGTACTTTACGAAACACTAGTCAGTGGAGTTTGCTCTTAAACTAACCTATCCCAAATCCATAATAAATGTAGCCTTTGTGTTTCTCACACGTTAAATTTAGCTTTGTATCCCTTGGTGGCTTAGTTTTGCATACTTGCTTCATAAAATGTCTTCCCCTTTGTTATTTCCTGCTCTTCTGTTCTCTGTGGAGTTTGAGGGAGGCTGACTTTGTTGGTCTTGTTATTTCTCAAGAAGAAGCCTGTTCTCATGGACAATGGAGAGAGGGTGATTTCATTAGAATAGCTTTTACTAAGGAGAGGTTTCTTGCATGCAGTAGTATTTTCTTTCCCGTTTTATATTATTCATGGTTGAGGAAAGTTGGTTTTTCAGAGTACTGCTAAGGGCTGAGACAGCTGTATATACAAGCACAATTGGATACCCTATTATTACCTTTACTTTAATGCAGGGAACAGCAATTGCAACTCATTTTATCAATGACACAGCCACACACTCTGCCATTTCTCCAACTTTAAAATTGATTGTCATCTTGTCCTGGAGTATTTTTCAAGTAAATAAATACAGACTGAACAAAACAAATTTAGATTTACAATTTTTAACGTTTCCTGAATCCCAGGAATAATAGTTTGCTATTTTGTTTTGAATCTCTGACCTAAGACAGATCTTGTACCTGTCACATTCAACAAGGACTCAGGGGGTCCAAAGGCTGATTTTCCCGTTGCAGCAGTTCCCTCCTAATTCCTATTTTTAAAGGAGCAAATAGATATTAGCTTCTCATCAAGTTTAAATCAGTTGACAGAATGGATTCATCACTGTTGAGACTTACTCTTCTAAATGCCTCTCTTAAGTCGTGAATTGCATTTCAAGAAATGCTTTTTCCTTTCTCTCCTTTACCTGCCAGGAGCAGTTCAGAACGGAGGAAGGAGAAATCAAGAGATGCAGCAAGATGCAGAAGAAGCAAAGAGACCGAGGTTTTCTATGAACTGGCCCACGAGCTGCCCCTTCCCCACAGCGTCAGTTCCCACCTGGACAAGGCATCCGTAATGCGCCTGGCAATCAGTTTCCTACGCACTCACAAGCTTCTGTCTTCAGGTAACATCTGGCTAAAAGAAGTTGTCAATGCTGGTTGGTATCAGCTTGGTGAAAAAGTGCGTGGTCATCTCTGAACACAAGGTCTTAAAGTGAGAACAGGACGCAAGTCCTTGTGTTGTGAGAATACAAATAGAGTTGTTGGGTTTTTTTCCATCAGAATTACGTATATTTGAATTGGGATAGGAAATGTGAGTGAATCTGGTCATATAAGATCTTCATTACCAAACTAACAACTGATGCAGTTCTGCATCTTTGAAAAAAAGAACTATAAAAACTATCAGATATGTTTTATTAAACTCAGTAACGAGGTTTTGAGCTTTTAGGAGTTAAATCAGAATTCAGACATACACCTTATAAGCCTCTATGCTGAAACAAGTAAATCTGGATTGGTCACGGCAAGCATGTGTGTGCCAGTGCATTCAAAAGGCAGCTTGGAAGTTCTGAAGGTCCAATACTTCATTTTAGAGGCCTGATTGTGCTATACACTGGTAATATGTAGTAGGTTGTCCAATACACTGTAGAGTGAGATAGCTAAAGCGAACAACTTTTAAATACTTGACATGAATGGATTCTATTTAATCAATCTTAATTATTTTGGAGTAGTATTAAATGTGAACCAGCGTCATTTTCATAGCCTGTTAAAACCAATAAAATGAACAATGTTCTTATTTTACCCCCATGTTTGCATAATCACTTTGATAGAAATCTATAGTTTGAGTAGCCTTTAATATCAATGAAAACAACTGTTTTTTTCTGGGGGAACTTTCACACAGTGACTTCTGTGTGCCAAGAATATGTTAAAAAAGAAATCCTGTATTATTTGTGAAAGGTAAAGCCAAAATTTCATCTTTTCCTTCATTAATGGCAGAAATCCCAATAAGGTCACGATTGCACTTCCTCTCTTTAGAGAAGTTGAGTCATACCATAACAACTGCTTTAATAAATGCCATTAGGAAGTATCTAATTCTCTGGAAAAGTATGCTGTTGGTTTGTTGTTATTAGTCTCAAAGATATGACAAACTCAGTTCTATGTCTATAATTTTTGTAGCTTTTCTGGGCTCTGCGAAGACTATTTTATGAAATGTATGTTGTGTTTTATACTTTTTTTTAATCTTAGCTTATAGAATCTGATATTAATGTTTACTTCTGTAAGAAGAAAACTTTATCTGCTGAACAGCATTTGGAAATCATCTCTGATTTCTTCATGCAATTAATGCTTGAAGTTGCATAAAATAGGTAAATGTTCTTAAAAATGCTGTCCAGCGAGCCAATTTGTTAGTAGCTTTCTCATAAAAACACAGCTTAAGCTTTACAAATATTTATATTAGATGAGCTAGAGACTGGCACAGAATAGGAAAAGCAAACTTCTGCAGGACTGTAACAGATAATATAAATAATGTTTGTGTCTGTGAAAGCTGAAATGAAATAGTTTGATTCTGTCATCATGAGAAAAAGATATTTGCTGACCTGGAAACTGCTCAGTTTAAAGTGAACTTTTCAAATACACTTACATTTCTTGACAAGGAAAAAATTCTACAGATAAAATATTTGTTTTAGTGCTTCTGTAGTGTCAAGACTTCAGCTCGTATCAATTGATAGTGATGACAACTACATATATTTATTTAATATTTATACATTTGCTTACGTTTCTGTTTTTTTCTGTGACAGTGTTTGAAAAACAATGTGATTCATGTAGCTGATATACGTTTTCTTGAGGTATCATCATGACCCAGCAGTTCGAAAGCAATCTGGCAGTGAAACGTTAGTTATGACAGGCTGTGTTTCAATAATATTCAAAGCTTCTTCTAAGTTAGTTATTTACTTCGCCTTAAATCTGATCTGCTTCCCCAGTTACAATATCAGTTTGATTTAAGCCCTCTCATTAAAATTTGTGTTGTTAGTCAAATGCAGGTTTGTCCCTAAGATGTAGATCTGAATTTCAGAATCTTTAGTGCTTCTATTATGAGGAATTGGGCTTAAGGGGCTGCTTTCCTTGAAGAATTGGTATTATTTTCTGACATGGGGAACACATGGAAATGAAAGAACTCAAGCCAGAAAACCACTGGTTGCTTGTAAAGGCCTCATCTGCTACTTATATTCCTCTGGGTATAGCTAACATTTAAATTAGCCAAGCTAAACAAGAAGGCTGAAAATTTGTTTAGCCCTGAATATTTGAAAGATAAAATTTATCAGGCTTTGGAATACAGTGGCATAAGAGAGCTTTCTTTATCGCTATCGGAATAATGACTTCAGAGTATTATTTCTCGCTCGTTTGATTGTCCTACAGTGTACACTTGCTAAGATTCCTGAGATTTGCAGATGCATGATGCTAGTCTAGCCAAAGTAAATTTCTATCAGTTTGAGAACTGTTTCTTCCCCTCAGGAGACACGACTGGAAAATTGAATATAGACATTTCTAAGCAGGCTTCTGGCAGGTGAGCTTTGTTGAAAAACTGCTGCCTTTCAGGGCTGATTAACACTGTCGTTGCACAATAGTTACTTAATGCAGCTGATGTTTGAGGGGTGCTGTTCTTCTGATCCATTCCTGTGGGAGCAGAATCAAAGTCTTTGATTGTAGGCTGCCGAGTAACGTCAGTCTTCCTAAGGATACTGGCTTTCACGAGAAGGCTCTCTGATTTAATTAAAAGCTACAGGGTTTTGATACAGTTTTTGGCTCCTGTATGAAGAGGTTTGCTGCTTATCACGTTTCGACAAGAGCATGGAGCAAAATGGAAGTGGCTTGTGCGTGCCTGTCCATCCCCTGCTCTTGTTTTGCTCTAGACCCCTTTTGAACCCCATGCCAAGCTGCCCCTTTTTCCAAGGCACGCTTAGCAGATTGGAATTTGGCTGTTAGCTCTGCGTTGCCTCTGAGGAGCCTAACCCCAGTGATGGAGAGCATGGGGCTTCCTGTTTTCTCTGGCAGGTGAACAGGGAAATGGGGAGGTGGAGAACTGGAGGAGCATGCATGAGAGACAAACGTCTCCCCCAGCCTGCAGACATCCTCCTTGCTTTATGTTGTCTTCATGGAAAAAGTTTTGATTATTTGGGCTAGACGTTTAGTGTAAACTGGAGTTAAGTGGGAGTATGTGTTCAGTCATTAATTAGGACATTAAAATAACATTTACTGCATTTATATATATACAATGTCACTAAAATAAGCCTGTAGTGCGGCTTGAAAAATACTTCAAAATTTAGCAGAGAAAAAAAGTAGAGCTTGATTAGCATTTTTGCTATTTATTATTAATTCTATCAAAACCTCCTGGCACAACAGATTTTATTTTATACTGCTGTTTGTGGGCATGATCCTCACATGAGGACTCATCTCCTCATTTCATGGCAGTTTTGCTGGGAACGAAGTGAGCGAGGGCTTTCCCAGAGCTGCATCCTCGTCTCTCTGCAAGCCCACGCTCCAGATGGGATTTCAGAGATGGCCTCAGGCATCGTGCCAGCCTCAGGCCCTTGGCATCGTGCCTCTAATGCCCCATCGTGCTATTCCCTGGCTCGGAATAGGGCTTTTCGCTTGTTTAACTCGGGCTCTTTCACTAGCTGTGTCTGCATAACTATTATTTATCAGTCGGGAAGCCGAGCCCTCGAGAGATCTATGCCTATATTCTTCCAGCAGGTGAATGGCAGAGCCCAGAGCCTGAGCCGGCACCGAGAGCTCGCCCACGACGCGCCTCTGGGAGCCCCAGTGCCTGGGCTGCAGGGCGCGCTCCTGCAGGCATGGCGGGGTCCCGGCTTGGCCCTTGTATCCTATCATAATAGGAAATAGCTGGTTGTATATCTCAGAGTTCAAAAGGGTAAAAAATACCAGGCTTTGCTTTATAAAAGTTGCTTCTTTACTTAGTAACACATTTCCCTTTGATTTTCACAGTAGGCAATTCTGTGTGGGAATGTTGGAGAGGAAGCCTTTAACATTTAGAAATGCAGGCTGTTCGTCTGACGGCCTGATTGAGATTAGTATCACAGGAAGCAAACTGAAACAATGGCTTTATAATACTGTTTCCATGTTGTGCACACAACAGTACGCGGTATAATTGGAATGTTAGTAGAAATATCATTTAATTATGACCTCTTAAATATTTTTCAAGATGTCTTCTAATTCTGTTGGCATAATACATTTTGCCATTGCTACGTTAACATCTTTGGGATAAATTTAGAATAGATGTTTGTTCATTAAAAGTAAAGATTTTGATCCCAGGAAGTTGCTTCTGAAAATAGTCTGGTGGATGCTTACCAGTGTCAGAGCTTGTGGATATAGGGCCTTATGTCCTTTAGCGTAGTCAGAAAGACTGATACCGGTATTTCTCTCCTGTTCTCTAGTGTAGCTAATTTTTTTGAGTATTAATAGGTGGCAAAAATAAAATATCTGTCTTTGCTAAAG
Source organism: Anser brachyrhynchus (assembly GCF_964034855.1). Classification (NCBI taxonomy): domain Eukaryota; kingdom Metazoa; phylum Chordata; class Aves; order Anseriformes; family Anatidae; genus Anser; species Anser brachyrhynchus. The sequence continues at coordinate 33,556,262 of NC_137696.1, forward strand.
AACAATACTGTCTGAATATTAGGAAGAGAATCCACTTTAGGAAGCCTGTATGGGGTGCCAATAATTTCAAGTGCTCGGACCACGCTCGCGATAAAGGCATTACTGGAACCAGAACTCCTTGGCACCAGCGAGGGTCTGTGTAGCCAGGGCTGCAGACCTTTCAGTTAGGCTAATCAGGCGAACACGACTTTATCAGCTTTCTTCAATCCCACGCTAATTGCATGGTCACCCGGGTGTCTTTTCGGCGTGGAGAGTCCAGCAAAGGAAACTGGATGGGAGTCACTCCCGTGCCGGCAGGCGGCAGGAGAAATGGGGAGGGAACAGGGAAGCAGACGGGAAGTTGTTTGGGAGAAGGGAGGCCACAAGGAAGCCAGTGTGAAGTTGTTTCAAGGGAGGGAGACAACAGAGCCGGAAAGCCAGCGGGGAGCAGAAGGGAAAAAATAGCTTTTCTCTGCGCTTTTAAGGGAGTGCGCAAACTGCAGGGAGAACTGATGTGGGCATTGTTTTTGAACGTCTGGACAAGCTGCATCTAATCTCAGACCATTGTGGCATAAAACAGTGCTTTAAAAATAGCTTGTCTACTTGTTTGCTTTTATTACATTGGAAAAGTGGTTCTGTGCCAGCCGTGCTGCTAGGAGTGAGTGGAGCTGGGTACCGAGTGCTTCGGCTGCCTGAAGTGGCATCCCGTTTCTGGGAAGGTGAGCTCAGAAAGCCCGATCTGATGGGATGCTGCGTCCCGCCGCTCAACACCCATTGCTGCACGACTCCAACACCTTCCTCAGAGCAGTATCTCAATGATTTGGCTAGATACAAACTCTGCAATAAAGTTGCAAAGCAACAATAACATAAGTGTTTTCTTTATCGAGGTTGCTTGTGCACTTTGAGATAAGAGCCCTTCAGGAAGCTTCGAGTTTAAGAGCAGGTTTGTCTTGATGTATCTAAACTGAAAGCTTTTATTGGGCATATTGAAAATATCCCTTTGAACAGGATGTGGTGTCCTGTCATGACAGAAAAAAATAAAAATAAAAAAATAGTTGCTTTCTTTTGATGTGAAACAAGAAACTGGGAAAAGCTGAGTCTGTCTCAAAGCTGCTCTTTCTGATGCAGGATAGAGCTGCTTTTAGATCTTCCCTAACTTCCGCTTAGCAGCACCAGGCAGTTTTTACCACCCTGTGAAGGAGTTGCAGCTATAGCCTTGTGCCTATTATGTACAATATACAACCGGTTTTTTGGTACTTGTAGGATCCAGGGTAAGAAACAAAGCCTTGAAAATTGTGTGAAGGTGATGATGTGACTCCTAGTAAGAGCCTTTTTTACACTTTGTACCTCTGAACTGACAAGAAAGGCACCTTTGCATCAGATCAAAGCTGCTGAAAGGAGCAGAGGCTGTTTGCTAGGAGTCTGTTTATATCTGAGCAGTTATTTCTTGCAAGGAGAGCTTGGGTTTTGAGCCCTCAGACTTGTTCCAAGAGGTTGGACCGAAGGAAATGAGCAAGCATCTACGGAAAAAGTGTTCTTAAACTTGGGAACAGTGCACATCCTGACAGTGGGAATTAATCAAAGCTTGTTTACACGAGCTATTTTTAGCATAAAAGGTTATCATAAACACTGCAATAGGCATTTGCCATTGCAGTTCAAAGTTTCTTGTTGATGAACACATTCTACTCTGGTCGTCAGAATTTTTTTCAAAACAGAGCTGATTAAAAATACATTTCAGTATTTGTTACAGACTGAGAAGCAGAGTGAAAAAATACCATATCAAAATTTGATACGGACTGAGGAATACTGCCTTGGGGCAATGCGAACAGTGGGTGACGCATCAGATGGGGGCTCGGGACACCGTGGCTCTGTTCCTGGCTCTGCTGTAGCTCTGACAGTTGCTGCTTCACTTCTCTGCGGCTCTCTGAGTTATTTCAAGATCTTCCCGTGTCAACCAGATAGGGGTTCTCCCTCCTTTACAGGCTTCCTAGTGCTGCATGAGAACAGTCTTGGCTGGGGTCCATAAATGGAACCATAATATGAACAATTATATTGCAATACCTCATTCTGCTGAATGCGCTATTAATTTTTAGAGTTAAACTGGAATATTTGTAGTCCACTCTCCTTTCTGTATTGTTATGGTGCCTGAATTGAGACGCTTCTGTATTAGAGGGGAAATGGAAAAAGTCGCGGGAAAAAACAAACAAACGAACAAAACAAGAAGCGCATCCTTATTTCAAAATTTATTTAACAACTAGCTTAAACAGCAATGATGACAATACAATTTCTGCCTAAAAATCACAATAAATTGAATCCACAGTTACCTTCCTTCAAAACCTGGAAAAGGCTGGCAAGTCTACAGGGGATGCTGCTACCCAGATGGCGACCTCAGGCCTACTGGAAACCAGAGGCTGAAGTTCTGGCCCCCCTTCCCCGTGCTAACCTACTTGCATTCGGTCCCAGCTTTCTCAAATGCTTTCCATCTGAAGCTGGAATTTCTTGTGCTCCAGTCCAGCCTTGAGGTAAATTAATGAAGAAAATTTAAAGCAAAGTGGAAGACATCAGGGATTTCTGGGAGCAGCTTGCAGTAGCAATGGCTTTATTTGTTTTTCTGCTGCAAGATAGATTCATTCTAAAGAAAACCAGATTCTTGCTAGTGGCAGTAACTGAATTGCTTCCAATGTATCAGTCTCCTAATGTGTGTATATGCCCTCTGTGTATTAATCGCGATTTTCACAGGAAAAGGGGAACAAGCTGTAACGCTGTCACTAAACTGTAGGGATTTTATATGAGGGATTTTTATTAATATAATTATTCTGCTAATCTACCTGATACAGGGCCTACTGGGGCACCACAGTGATGCCCCCCAGCACATTTCTTTGCTGCAGATGAGGGATCTTCAGCCAGCTCAGCTAGCACAGTTCAGGGGTTTAGCACAGGTCCCACCTCCTGGGACTGCACCTCCGGGCCATCTCCCTGTCCCTGGGCTTCCTCTGGGGACGCCGGTGGGGCTGGCAAGGAGACGGTGGCAGGAGCAGCACAGCAGCACACCTGGCTGCGTTTTCCCCTCCACGGTCCCTGGATGTACTTGTCACCCATCTTTATGAGCCTGCTGGTGCCCCCAGTTTCCTCAGTTCAGGTGATCCATCCTGGAAACGCGAGCGTTTCCAGTACTGCCAGGAGCTGCGAGCTCCCCTTGCCTGCTGCAGCCGGCTGCTGAGCAGGGAGGGAGGGATGCAGCGTGGTTCGAAACGCACTGGGGGAGCTTTCAGGTTATATGAGGGGGGGGCACAGCATCACAAACCCTCTCCCCTCCCTCCTCCCAGTCCACATCACAGATGCCTCCAGCTGGACGAAGGTAATTTTAATAATAACATTAAACTCTGATCCAGCAAATCCCTGTAAGCACGTGCTTTAAAGCTGACTATGTCTTTAAGTGCTTTGCTGGACTAGGATGTTACGGGTTTGAACCTGCAGCCCTGATGTGAGTGATCCTATGTCCTCTCTGTGTGTTTGTACAAGTAATATAATTTATATACATGGAAAAGCAAACTTAATCATCTGATAATACAAGTAAAGTGTTTGTCTTTCACTGTTGGAGGCATTTAAGAATACAAATGCTTTGAATAGCCTTCCTGCCTTTGAATGGCGATGTTTTGTTAATGCAAACTTAATGAGCTGGAAAAAAAATTGGAAAGGAGGGTCTGGGGTTAGAGCTGAAAAGTCAGTTTTTTCTCTGAACCCACACTTGGCTGATTGTCTTGGGCTATAGCCATGATCCCTGCTGAATAAACCATTTGTTTGCTTCCGGAAAAGTTAAAAAAAAAAAAAAAAAAAAAAAGACCCTTGACATTCTTTACACAGCAGAAACAAGCTTGGGAGCAGATGGTCACTTACCTTTTTTTTTTTTTTCCCCCTCCTAAATGTCATTATGGTCAAAGTGCATACCATTCAAATATATTATTGTGTAGTTTCTGTATTTTAAACACTAACCCTGATGTAATTTCCTGAAGTCAGTTGCTTTGTACTGAGGAGGAATTGGCCCCTGCCTGTGTAGTTAAAATTGCAGTGCAGGCACACAAAATGGTGCATCCCCAGCCTGTGCTGGCAATCCCCAGCGTCTTCTCTTCCCTGACACCAAACGACTGCATTGAGAAGCAAAGGATGATGAAGTGAGTGCTCCCAGTAGCCCTGGGACTGGTCAGTTCATTCCCGTGCTTACACGATGGATGATGGGCCAGAGAGGTGTGCTGGGGTGCAGCAGGAGGATGCAGAAGCAGCAGCTGGTGTCATTTTTGTTAGCACTCCTCTATGCCAAACAGGGGCTGAGTGTGCTCTGCATTGCAATCCCTCTGCATTTGCTCCTGGTCTAGCCTTAGGCATTAGTGGATGCAGTTGCAGGAGGTACATAGATCAGACTCATCCTTTAACAGTAATTCTGTAACACTTCAAAGTAAAGGCCGTGGTAGTTTGCCTCAGCTTCTTCTATATTTAAAACAAACAAACAAACAAAACTTCTAATGATGTGCTTTAGAAAGCAATACCTGATTTTTGCTTCTAGACTATTTCTGAAATGAACATTTTCATTAGAAAATTGAAGGAAAAGACGAATGTGCTGTTTCAGAGTGGAAAAGAAGAAAAAGGAAATACTTTTCTCAAGTGCGCTGGAGAAAAGTGTCTGTGTGCTGAAATGGAACATTAAACCAACAAACAAAAGCAACTTCTCCAAGAAACTGGTTTGAGTCTCCCTGCTTTTGCAGGTCAGGCTGACGCAATGAGGGCTGGAGCCTCTGGCCAGTAAAACCCTGCGGTGGGCCCAGCCTGGAGCACTCCCATGTCCCCAGGGAGCAGAGACACTGCCCCCTCGGCTCAGGTCGGTCTTGCTGCCTGCCTGGGGAAGTGAAGGCTCCGGGGAGACCTTATAGCAGTCTTCTAGGACCTAACGGGCCTACAGGACGGCTGGGAAGGGACTCTTTGTCAGGGTATAGTGATAGGACAAGGGGGGAATGGCTTTAAAATAAAAGCAGGTAGGTTTAGATTAGATATTCGAAAGAAACTCTTTACTCAGAGGGCGGTCAGGCACTGGCACAGGTCACTCAAAGAAGTTGTGGATGCCCCATCCCTGGAGGTGTTCAAGGCCAGGCTGGATGGGGCTTTGGGCAGCCTGGTCTGGTGGGAGGTGTCCCTGCCCATGGCAGGGGGGTGGAATCAGATGGGCTTTGAGGTCCCTTCCAACCCAAACCATTCTGTGGTTCTAGATGGGACTTACCCATTGCCTTGTATCTTTGGCAGTGTATTAACCGTTTGTTATCCTTTATTCTGAGACAAGAAGGTTTTGGTTTTGGTTTTGTCCAAATTCAGAGCCTTACCCTTAGGTAAATTTGTAATGACTGATCACAAATGTGCGGGCTAACTGATAAAGCTGTAAAGATAAGCTCACCATAGCATGTTTGAGGGACACAGGCCAGACTGTGATAACTGTAAACAGTTTTCTAAAAAAAAAAACAACCAGAAGTTTCCCACTAAACATGTCAAGAAATTAATGGCTATGCTCCTACATAGAAATGTTTCAATACAAGCCATGTACTCCATGTACTACGAGTCATGTAATAGTCTCCTGCAGGCTTCTTGTTCATGGGGCTGAACATGGCTTAGAGTTTGGCAGAGTTGGCTTAAAACTGCTATAAAGTGGAGGAGGCGTTAGGAAGAATAGTGTCTCCCCTCTCTTCCCGCCTGCGGCCATGCCTCCATATTGCATCCCATCTCAGGAGATGGAGCGCACACATTGAGGGCATAGCAGTGCCATCAACCATCTCTACAGCAAAAAAAAAAGCAACAGGAAAATGAGTAACCAAAAACAAACAAACAAACTAGCTGTTAGCACAACAGCCACGTATCTTCCATGGAAACGGTAAGATGCACTGGGTTCGTGAACGCTGCATAGGCAAATATGTGGGATGCTTCTGGCATCCGAAGCTTTACTATTTTTTTTTTTTTGTGGGTCAGAAGGAAGGTAGATGGGTAACAGAGTGTTTCAGAGTTGGTGGACTGGTGTGTAGGGAGTTCTGACTCCTACAGGTGAAAAAGCAGGTATTGATGGGACGGACCTCTTTTTCACAGATATTTTGAGATTCATTAGATGAAAGGTGCTCCTGAAAGGACTTCAAGGGAGAGTTTTTCTACCTTTTCTGCTAAAAGTAGTGTTAACAGCTATCTCCATTCTGAGTGGGGAGGTCTACAGGCATGCTTCATAGGAAAATTTGAACTCCTTGGAAAAACTGTCCTGATAGAAATGTCTTTTGTAAGACTGTTTGTTAGGAATGCATGAATTTGCTTACCTTCTGTAAGATTTGCCCTGTACTTGGCACCTGTTAGAAGATATAAAGGTAGCATGTGGCTAAAACGATGTGCACCCAGAACCTGCACTTCATGTCTGGGTGTTGCCAGTGTTATTGTGCTGAGAACACGTACTGCAGAAAAGCAATTAAGGTCAATAGAGGATCTATTGCATTTGTCAAAAGGTTTAGAAAAATATCTCCTGCCTTTCCATTAACAAGGACACCCCTTTTATACGCTGTCCAGATGGCTTTCTTCTCGAAAAAAGACTCCATCAGAAGGGATTTACGGAAAGGAAATTCAAAGAGAAAAATATTTTGTTGCCTTGTTATTGGATGAGATTGTGCTGAAAAGTCTGGCTAAGGTGCCGAAGATTTTAGATGTTGTTTTCTTTTTTTTTTTTTTTTCTCAGTATGTGCTGACAATGAGAATGAACTAGATGCAGACCAGCAGATGGACAACTTGTACCTGAAAGCTTTGGAGGGATTTATTGCCGTGGTGACACAGGATGGAGACATGATCTTTTTGTCAGAGAATGTCAACAAATACATGGGTCTCACCCAGGTAACTTGTTCCCTAACACTTACCTGTGTTTGTAATACAATTCCTAGAAACTAGACATATGCCTAAAGGCAGAAAAACAGGTGTATGTTACTGCAAAAAAGACGGAAATAAAATGTCGTATTTGTCAGACAGGTACCCTGAACACCAGCCAGCACTGTTTCTGTTGTCAATGCACTTAATTCTAGTGACTATTTTCTTGTAAACAGGTAGTATTTAAAAGCAGATAAATGAGCAACTGCAATTTTCATCAAGAAAAGATGATTCCCAATAAATTGTCTCCTGGTCCATTTGATTCATTTTGTAGTATTTTGAATACATTATAAGTTGCTTTTATTTAACTAAGTATAGTTTTTGTTTCTGAACAGGTGGAATTAACTGGACACAGCATTTTTGACTTCACTCACCCATGTGACCATGAAGAAATTCGAGAGAATCTGAGTCTGAAAAATGGTAATTGTGAAAATACAAAAGGGTCACTCTTTGCCTTTTAAATAACCAAATGAAGTAATCGGCTGATGGTAGAGATCTGTTAGTCATGGTAAAGGGACTTTTAGTTCCTAGAGTAATCATTAACTGTTATTCAGTGCTTTGCAGATTTGTTTTGTTTTGCCAAATATTCCTTAAATATAATAGCCCTCAGAACTGTTTGTATAGTGTTTTCTTTTCACCAAGTTAAAACGGGGATAATGGCTTCACATGTAACACTTCACAAAGATTTATGTGTTACAAGCTAAAACATAAGTTTAAAGACCCATTTAAGTTCCACTTAAAGTTTAAGATCTACAAACTGGTCTTCAATGGTCCATGCATCTTTGATGGTCTTTGCAGCTAAATTACCTGAGAATTAGTCTGTCACTTCTCTTGAATCCTTTGTGATTAAAAATAGGAGAAATCAGGAAGGGAAACTCAGAAAACTCATCTGCCATTTTCCTTTTATAGGTCCAGGCTTTGGAAAGAAAAACAAGGAGATGTCAACTGAGCGTGACTTCTTCATGAGGATGAAATGCACCGTTACCAACAGAGGCAGAACTGTTAACCTCAAATCTGCCACCTGGAAGGTACCATATTTTAGCCATAAGAAGTGTTTTTTGTTGTTGTTTGTTGTTGTTGTTTTGTTTGTTTTTGTTTTTTACTTTAAAAGATATTTTGACTTGTGGAGAACATACATTCTAAGTTTATTTTCCATTCATAAATCATTATTTCAGGTTTTGCACTGCACTGGACAAGTTAAAGTGTATAACACTTGCCCTCCTCACACTTTGTGTGGGTATAAAGAGCCTCTTCTCACCTGCCTTATAATAATGTGTGAGCCTATTCAGCATCCTTCAAACATTGATATACCCCTGGACAGCAAGACCTTCATGAGTCGCCATAGCATGGACATGAAATTTACCTACTGCGATGACAGGTAAAGTCTCCTGATTTCTCCTTTTCATGGATGTTTCTACTTTCTTGAACAAAACAAGCAGTCAGTCCCTCTAAACTGCCCTACTCTGTGGACCTGGTAAGCAAGGACTAAAAGAAAGTACAATCTGTGACCAAGACAGCTATTCAGTGGTTCACTTAATCCCTCTAAAATCTCAGTTTAGACAAAACGATACTTCTGCTGTATTTCCTCCCTCTGCTGAATGAGGAAATCAAGCTCACTGGCAGAAGATGAGACAATTTAGAGCCATAAGCATTAGCTTCTTGGGTTTTAAACTGAAGAATATTGGGGATTTCTGTTGTTTTTAGAGAAGGCCTCTAAGGACATGCCTTACGGACCTTGGTCAAGGACTGTCTAATAGTTGGTTTGGCCCAGGGCACAATTATCAGTTAGCTGGAAAGTACTTTATGCTCTACATTAACTAAGAATTGCTAAGACACACAGAGCATCTGCAGCTCTGAAACAGGGTTGCAGTCTCCTCTGCTCAATGAGGAGCAATTACCCTTTGCTGTTTATCTGTCATGAAATGGAGAGGAAGATCTTAGTTCAGGGACACTGGCTTCCATTCCCCACACTCTTGAGTGAAAAAATGCAGATTCCCTTAATCTCTGCCTGCATGGTTTTGCCTGGGATCTCCATGGCATTGCATACCATCCATCTCTTCTCCCTGCTTACATGTTGTGGTAACTACCTGCCCTGCCTGTGAGCGAACCCCAAGTGCCTTCCCATGAAGATTTCTCCTGTTCCTTGCTTTCCCAAAAAGTCCCACCTGCACTACTGTGGGTTATTTTTTCTTTTGTTTGTTTGTTTTTTGTGTTTATGAGATCATCACCTCGAGTACTGTGTGCAGGTTTGGGCACCACAATATAAGAAGGACATAAAATTGTTAGAGGAGTGTCCAAAGAAGGGCTACAAAGATGGTGAAGGGTCTGGAGGGGAAGACGTATGAGGAGCAGCTGAGGTCCCTTGGTTTGTCCAGCCCAGAGCAGAGCAGGCCGAGGGGAGGCCTCATGGCGGCCTGCAGCTCCCTCACGAGGGGAGCGGAGGGGCAGGTGCTGAGCTCTGCTCTCTGGGGACAGCGACAGGACCCGAGGGAACGGCACGGGGCTGGGACAGGGGAGGGTCAGGCTGGGGGTTAGGGAAAGGTTCTGCACCCAGAGGGTGGTCGGGCACTGGGACAGGCTCCCCAGGGCAGTGGTCACAGCACCGAGCCTGCTGGAGTTCAGGATGTGTTTGGACAACGCTCTCAGACATATGGTCTGGTTTTTGGGTGGTCCTCTGTGGAGCCAGGAGTTGGCCTCCATGATCCGTGTGGGTCCCTTCCGACTCAATGTATTTTCTGATTCTCTGATCCCTGAAGTTAATTTGAAGTTTTCTGATGGCTTTGTCTAATGACACTGCTCTCCTGAAAGTTGGAGATGTTTGCAACTGTTGAGATGTGTAAGGCTGCTGGTGGGATTATACATATGCTTGAATCTTATGTAAACACTTGCAGGATCTTGATCTTGGTTATTTTCTTGATCCTTTGAAGGTTTTTTAAAGCCTGTTACAAGCAAGATTATTATTTTAAATAGTATAATGAAGCAGCCATATAAACTAGCTGGGTTAGCAGCTGTGGATGAAAGCAAGATTACGAGTGTGAAACATGTGACTGACCTTCTTCTGACCTCTCTGAGAATTTAGCAGCCAAGTCTGTTGTAATTAGAAATGTGCTGCGATGTAACTGCAATAGAAGACACTTTTTTTTTTTTTCTTTAATACTTTCAGGGTGAGAAAATTGAGATATCAATAGGATTTTGCTACTGGGGAAAAATCCGAGACAGTAGTGACTCATTACGAAAAGCAACTTACTTCAGAACTACTGGGGCCATAAACTTGCTCAGTGGTAGGTTAGAGGAGACTGACAGAACTTTGCTGTATTGCAGTGTTCGTATGTCTCTAACAGATGTGATGCGTAAGCATTTATAAATGTGAATTTGAGGGACTGATACTTTTCCATTAAAGATACATATGATTGTTTTAAAAATAATAAAGTCGTATGCCCTGTCTTAAATAGCGCGAGTTGATTTACAGGGAATACTTTTCATATAGCAGAGAAATGCAACAGCCTCTTCTGGATGATTCAGCCCACAAGGAATTTGAGAGATTTCTCTTTAAAACCAGGCAGCAAAACAGCACGTCTTTTACTATGTAGTTTTACTTGAATGTTTCATTCATGTTTTACTGGGAGTATGATAAAGCTGTAAAAAGCCAGCTAGGCCAGAGAAGCAAATAAACTTCACGCACCTTTCAGGTCCTTCCCAGCTGATCCTTCTGGCTCGCTCTTCCCTCCCAGAGGAATGTTGGTTTCTCTCCAACAGGCGACACATCAGTAGCCACGTAAAAATGCAAAACACTCAGCTGTTCTTATCAAATTCAGTGCTGCTAGACAAATGGTATTGAAGGAGCAGTTTATGCCAGGAATGTAAATCCAGGCTGAGGAGCGGGGGAGGAAAAGCAGCATGTGCCAGTCAGATGCCTAAACCTCTCTCAGTGTACTCCAGCCTTCCTGCAGCGACACAGCAGGGCTGACAGATCATTTCCCTGTAAGAGGTTTTGTCTTCTGAGCTCAGGGGTGATATCCTTAGAGGGCAGCTAGCCTCCTCAAGCAGGCTTCTGTCGCAGTCTGAGTTTTGCAGTTCATCTGGTGTGAGCAGATCTGCTCACAGGGCTGCTTCCACTGCTCAGGAAACTCCAGGATTTCTGGGGAAGTATTGCAATAAATGGTGGCTGTGCTGGACCTTACTCAGGGAAGCATCCACCTTCAATGTGCCTACAAAAGATAGCTGCATGAAGCTGAAATTTATCTGGGCAGGAAATTAGGATGACATCTGTCATCTCCTTAGGAAACCTCATAGTTTTTATATGTGGCAGAGCAACACGCTGACTACCTTTCAACAGTTTGTAACGAAAACTGGATGGCTAATATAAAGTGCCTTGATTATTTTGGCTTTTCCTCAGTTGGGCACAGTGACAAATGAGACATGAAGTTGGATAAGACTGGCCTTCCCTCATTTGAAATGTATGAGACAAACCCATATATTTTGCCCTCCCCAATAACATGTATATATACATACATATGTGGTCCATGGCTTGCCTGTGGCTAGGTGGGCGGTATTTGTAGTCCTGAAACAACTTTAGCGAGGTGATAAGCCTGTAAAGAAAGCTTTTTAAGACACAAATATTAAAAAGTTGTCCCATAATTCAAATTCTTGTCTTGTTAAATGCCTGCTTCAGCCATTCCTGGAGATCGACTTAAAAACATTCCCTTGCTCCACTTATCTTGGCTAAGTGGTTTACAGGAAGGATTATTTTAGCTGTAATGCGGAAATGCTGATCAGTGGCACAATTCAATAATCCAAATGAGGACTTAGTTCAGCTGCACGAGGCTCTGTGCAGGGGACAATCTCCAGTGAGGGTGTCAGAAAAAGGCAAGTCTGCATGAGAGGAGTTCTGTTACTTTGGTGGCACTGGGGTGATGGGTAGATGTAAATAACTGCAGTATGTTTCTGTGTAGGAAAAATCCACAAAAGTGATAACTATCTGCATTTGGCAGAAAACGCCAAAACTACATCAGGTGCCCTGAGGTACAAAGGAAACCCATACGCTGTATCTTGGAGGGGACTGGGGCTTGGAAAGCACAGAGGGTAATGTGGCATTGGGGGTGGCGTTGCCTTTCCACCTTCATCCCCGCTGCCTCTTTGGGGTGTTGCAGAGGGGAGCAGGAAGCAGTCTGTGCCCCTGGTGGCTGTGGGCGGCCTGCCGGAGAGGAGAGGAGAGGAGAGGAGAGAAGGCTAAGGAAGCAAAACTGCCCTGTGCAGTGAGAGAGGGCTGGCAGCGCAGGCTGTGACTCTGGAGGCAGTCGGTAACCAGTTCCCTGGCACCGATACGCTGGAAAGCATATGGTGTCCATTACTTTGAAGGCACGCTTGCTTTGGGGAATTGCATGTTCCTAGTTAAAAGAAACCCAATTAGTTACACTCTTTTGCTTTTTCTTGATTGGAACTGTGTAATGAGAGAGTTGAAGGAGAAAATGGAGCGATGGAGGATGGACGGTGATTCACAATAGGACTGCGCAGGACGGTGCAGTTCCAGTAGTGTTGGTCCCAATCCGGTTTCTTCTAATATGAGCACACAGGTGGAAGCCAGCCCGTGCCAGGCTGAGAGGACACTGAATTGTATTATTTCCAGTTATGTCTGCGTAAAATAGAAATATGCAAGCACAGGACCTTACAAGAGGTTTTCAGTCAGTTTGCCATTCGACCTATATTTGGAGAGTATTTTCAAATTAGGTGAGAAAGCAAATAAGCATTTGAAAGGACTTCCTGTCCCTCCTCCGTCCCTGCTCAGGGGGCAGATGCTGCAGGGAGAGGGGAGTGGTGATAGCTGAAACCAAAGATTTGCATTTGGCAAAACTGACTCTGGTGGTGGTTTTTTGTTGTTATTTGATTTGTTTGTTTTTTCATAAATATCACATAGAACAGGAACAATCTGTTAAAATTAATTATTAAATTAATTAAAAATAATCTTTTGCTAACAAATAAATTTTGGTTCAGATAGACCAAGTGAGTAGGAGACAGAGAGTCCCGCTGCAGTTCTTGATGTACCCACCTAGAGTTTTTGCCCAGCAGGGCAGATGCACCCCAGCAGGCCAGCTCTGCCTCTGAGGAGCAGACAGGGGGTCCCAGGCTTGTGCATTTTTGAGCTTGGGTTAGAGTGGAAGAAGTCACGAACATGTCTCCAGTGCTGTACCACAGTGCTTGTCCAGCTTTACCCCAGAGGCAATGGCTGTTTGGGCTTTTTTTTTTTTTTTTTTAGTATAACTTTGTTTGTTTGTTTGTTCCCGGCAAGACCAATTTAACTTCAATAACTTGGTAACAGTTTGAATACAGAAAGGCTTTGTTAAGGGATACACACCCTCACACACAGAGTCCACACAAGGGCTGACAAATACACACCCAGCTATTTTTTATGAGCAGTAAACATTACAGTAGGCTTTCACAAAGAGCCTGACTTCTCAGTGCTGTTAGCTCTTACCATACTATTTTAACTCAAGTAACAGTATACAATACAAAGCTCTGTGCTCTTGTAAAGAGACAGAAAAGCACCAAAGCCCAATTAAAAAAAAAAAAAAACCACCTGAAATAGCTCATCTCTTAGGAGACGTAGCCTTTGAAGAAGTGAGCTTTATTTATGTTTTGCCGTGTCTCAGAGCTAAAGAAGGCCAAAGTTGCATTCATCTAGGTGTAGAATTCAGATATTCTGTTTCTCTATTGTGTACCTTAAGCACAAAAGTTTCCCTTTACTCCACATCCAAGAAATGGATGCATTAAAAGAAACTGAAGTAGCGCTCAAAAAGCATTTAAATAGCGGTAGTTGAGACAGACCTGCACTGGAGGCCTACTGCTCATCCCTTTAATGTGTGCTCTGAGATTTTGACCCTGGTACATCGTGGTGACAGGTTTAGCTCAGAAAACTGAAGTGCCAGTTTGGCAAAATGAAGGTTCCCCCAAAAGTCTTTGTGCTTTCAGAGAAGTGTGGGTTAGTAGGAGAATAAACAGTCTCTCAGCCCACTTGTCTTCTTCAACAGAAATTAGTATTCTCCTTCTAATTAGCACCAATGCAGCTTTTACACATGCAGAGAAAACACAAAGCCTAACATGGCAGGAAAGCCATCCAAACCCACCACACGGTTTGTTTTCCTGTTTTGTCATTCCACAGCTTGCACAAAGAGTAATTTTCTGTCTGGTGCCTAAGCAAAAGTAGAAGTCTTGTGCTTTGGACTCAGGTTTTGTAAATGACCCATTGGTCCCATGGGGCATATAAATTTCTGTGACTTTTTTAGTTTGGTACTTCTCATAGCTCCTCCGTAGGATGCTTTTTCCTTTCCACTTACCGCTCTGTGTGTTCATTTGGTATTTTATCTCTCTGAGAGGCTCTTGTGGACAGCTTGCAGAGCTTGGGGGATGCTCTAAAATGGCCAGAGTCAAAGCCATGCTCAAGCAACATCAGCGGAGTGGCTGCTAAAGCACCTGCTGTGCTTCAGCCCCAGTGCTGCTCAGGCTGTTAGCTGCTGCCAGTCTTCCACAAACGTCCTGGAGAGGCACAGGACAGGGATGACAGAGATGGGGGAAGCTGCTGGCCCCAGCCCTGCTGCTCATCTCACGCCAGCCCCGCGCAGCCCCTGAGCATTGCAGCCTTTCCAAGCCAGCAGCACCAGAGGAGGAGTAAAGGAGTGTGGGATCTGCCAGCTCTAGCACCAATACTGTTAACAATTCTCGGAGAGAGGGTGTTTGCTATAAAATAGTAGTATTTAAAAATGCATCTAGGAAATGTTGTCAGCCAGCTTTGGTTTTGGGGGCTGGGAGAAAGAAACTGTTGTTGTTGTTTTTAAATAAGTATTTTCTTCCTAGGAGTGTTTAAAGAGAAATGTAATGAAGCTGAGTAGTGGTAACACATTAACAGATCAGTTAGCTAGGGCAGAGAGGTTGATGAGCCATTTTTTTTTAAAGTAACTATTCTAAAACAATTACTCTTGACTGGTATTTCACCGTTACCTGGCCTAGGTTTAGAGTTTGGTCAGTATTTTGGGGTTTGTAGGTATTTTAGCTTTATCTTTTTGTATACATTTCAGTTGGTTGAGGTAAAAGCCTACATACCACTTGCTAACCTTAATCCAAGACCAAATTCAATCTAATTAAATTTGACATCATCACAGCAGAACTACAGTATGAGTCTTTCTGTGCCATGCAATGACACGAAGGGTAATTTTATAGTAAGGATACTTGTTATGACCTGATCAGTAATGAATAATTTGAGAGGGGAATTACAGGATTGGAATAGACAATTTTGGCACACAGATTGCAATTCATGTATGAAGAGAGTTAAGAGTCCCTCAGCTTGCTGTAAGGCATGGTTTCTGCTCGCTATCTCAGTTCCATTGTTGACACCCATTATGGTTGTGATGTGGTTTGGGATTTGCGTTGGTGCTGCTCGGTACATGATGCTTCCTTTTTTTTTCTCCTATTTCTTTTATTTCCTTTTCGTTCTCCACATGCAATCCCCACTTGTCTTTGAGCTCCAAGTGACTGGATTAAGATTAAATCCTGCTCTTTAAAAGCCTTCCCCTTGTGCTAAGCTCCATGCTAATCTTGATGGCTTTATGATATGATGCCAACCAAAAGCCAGATTTGCTGTTTTTGAAGGTTGCATGTTTACACTGGTCCTGGCAAAAGCCTCTGGCCATTACACCAATATATGACACTGACTGCATAAAGGCAAGCAGCAAATGTACTTTGGGAGCCTTTATTTTATTAGGGCTCCTTCTGTATTCAGTGTTTTCTCCCGACGTTCAGCTCTTGTGACTCACTTGTTATGAGAACTTCTGCTTTTATTGAAAAGAAAAAGCATTGTGGTTTCAGAGAAAAGTTATAGATTTGACTGTGTTGCAATTTAAAAGATCAGAAACTCGTCAGTGAAGACAGTCCAAAAAAAGCAACTCTTTGAAACCTGATTCAAGAATTTCCCCTTTGTTGGTCCAGCTGTAAGCGTAAATAAAGCTGTAAACATAAACAGAAGACTTAATCTTCTGGGGGAATCCAGTAAAATCAACTACAGTCTTTGCTTAGCAGAGCCATTGCAAACTCAGGTTCATTCCGTGGAGATCAGGACAGAGAGCAGTTTTCAGCGTGACGAACCAAGGTGTCCTGGGGGTATGAGCTACACGCTTCTGTGGAGGCGAGGGAAAAGCTGACTCAACACCTTGGCTTTCAAACCGTACACAACGCAGCTACATCTTATCCGTCTTCCTTGCTCGAGGGGGATCCAGATCCCTGCCATGCTCTTGTTCTGTTTGTTTTGCAGTATTTTCGTGTCTGTCTTGTGAAGGCATGCTTTTGTCTGGAGGGCTGGGCCACGACTGTCCTTCCAACAAGTACACAAAACCCCAAACCGGGGGTGTGCATCTTAGAAGTAGCAGTGCGGTAACGCCACTAATCAAAGAGTTGTAGAGGCAGATAAACCCTACCAAGGGAGTTTAGTTACAAGGCATAAAGCTCAGCTATTACCATTCGCAGCAGTGATGTGCTCTAAGACGTGACCACCCCTCTCCAAACTCCCTGGCTTTTTGAGGCTTACGGCAGTATAGCAGTCCGTCTGTAGTTGCTTTGAGATACTGCTCTGCAACATTCTGGGCTGTTATTGCACTTTCAAAGCGAGGAAAAGGCATCTAAGAGTGTTGCTACTGGCTTGAAAAACAGTAATGCTTTTCCTTATTACTCCAGATGGTGATATCTTTGCTTTTGCATGCATATAGAGCGTTATATTTTTACTAACTGTATTTTCGGTAAAGTTGCATGTGATGGATTTTATTCAAATTTAATTTAGGAGAAAACAACCCTTCTCCTCCACCCCCTCATTAGACAAAATCATCTGCACAGTTTGATGACCTATTTTCATTTATTCAGAAACTTGTGACAAATCCTGCCTTGCCTGAGTACTCAGAAAAGCTCTGAAAAAAGTCTAGTTTTTCAGACCATAGCTTTCTTTGTGTAAAATCCTACTTAGTTTGTGGATTAGTCACCCAAGTAACCTAATCCACATGGTAAAGTTCTCATACAATTGAGAAACACTAAGTAGAAGAGCTGATTTGATTTTTTTAACTGCCCTTAATTTCTCACCTTGCTTTATTATTTTATTAAATGTAATACCCAAAGTAGTGAGTTAACACTTATGTGTATATTTTAAAAACTTACATAAACTTTCAAAACTGATGGTGCCAACTACTACTACCTTGCATGCATTTAATTTTGGATGATATAGTGGGAGTTTCTGTATGTAGTGGACAGCTTGAGAACTTTGCCAGTAATGGTTTCCCTATTGCGAGCTTCTATAAGAGATGCTGTGCAATAGGCCTGGGAAAATTTGCAACACATAACTACTGTAGGATTTTTTTTTTTACAGAAGGAGAAAAAGACAACCTATTCTGAACATGGAAATGTTTAAGAACGTGATTGGAAATTCTCTACAGCTCCTAATGAGTTTGGAAGTTCAGGACTTCTCACATTGTGGTTTTAATTCTTTTAGTTTAAGGACTAGAACTGAGAGCTGTGAAGTGCTGTCAGGTGATAGGAGTTTTAAATGTTTGTTTTTTTCTTACCCTAGAATAACAGAACTGATTGGATACCACCCAGAGGAGCTGCTGGGCCGTTCAGCATACGAGTTCTACCATGCCTTGGACTCGGAGAATATGACCAAGAGTCATCAGAACTGTAAGTCACGTTCTTATTTTTTTTTGTCACAGTTTGCACATAAAGCGCAGCTTGCAGATACCTAAATAAATAGTTAAAATATAAGTGCACCTTGTCTGTGAGGATGGGTATTTCTGTGTATGTATTCTCTGAGAAAAGAAATTACACTTTGCAAGAAAGCTTACATGTTACCATGTTTGTCTCCCTGAAAACTGCTATTGCTCTTTCCACAGGGATTGTTTTTTGCCATACTTTAAAATAAATTTGGATTATAGCTAAAAGAGGATCTTTCTCTAAGGGATAATACATAGATGAGCTGAAAATTTGAAAAGATGGGTTAGGCAATACTAGCTTGGTTTTACCACGCTAGTGATAATGAAGTGCATGAGTGCATTTACTGGTATTAGCGTACCGTTGGGCTCAGCGATAAGGACAGCTGTAAAGGGCAATAGGAAGAGCTTAATACAGCATATTTCTGAATGTCTTTCTTCTGCTACCAAATAAAAACTACCTTCCCCACCCAAAACAGGTGTGCAACAAGATTTTCTAAAAGGGATAGTCATTGTACAGGTAACATATACTTCTAGGAACAGTTTCTTCTTGTTATTCTTATGCCTTTGTAAAGTGCCACTCTTAGCTGTTCTTAATATAAAATACCTGAATCATTTTGGGAGCAGGGATCAGAGCCAAGGTCTGTTCCCTCTATTCAGCAAGCCACACAATTACACTTTCTCTCCTTCTCATAAAGTGTCTTAAAATTATTCAATTCAAGTCTTCGGTCTCTGTCCTTAAAAGTGGCACTTATGCTGGAGACAGCGTGGTGCCCAGTGTACACACAATGCTTCCCACCTCTGGCTGTTACAACCACTGAACTGGTAGTGCATGGGAGAGTACTCAGCAAAAAATCACTAAAACTGCTGCTGCTATTTTTATGAAAACAAGGCAGAGCTGCTAGACTGGAGCACACGAGTTTTTTTTTTTTTTTTTAAAAAAAAAGGGAAAGAAAACATAAAACCAACAACAACAGAAACCACATGTAGTTAACTATGATCAAGGTCTCTGTGGCTCAGGAAAGTCCATGACTTAGATCATGTCTGTGGGGAATTACCCACCAAATATACTTACAGAGAAAGTATTTCTGTACATCTCAGAGAAAAGTAGCAGTAAAGACTAGCTGTCTGACCTTAGGGGGAAAAGGGAATATGTGTTAGCTGTAATGGCAAGGATTCAGGATAGCTTTGAGTTGAAATGTTATTTGAAAGAATGTTTGGCAGTGATTAAAGTTGTGTGCTGTAGAACAGTGTTGTTATGAATCATTCTGTTTCCAGAACTGCTTTAAAAAAAAAAGAAACACAACACCATCCTTACAGAGGGATGTCTGGGAATATATCTTTTAAAACTGTTTCTTTGAAACTGTGTTCATGGTTTTAACAGTGAAAAGGAATTAGTGATATTCATAGATAAGATGTGCATAGCCTACGCTGAGCTATCAAGAGTCATCCTGTGAGAAATCAGTGGCTATGCTGTACAGTTGGTTTTGAATTGTTGAGTTTCATTTCTAAGAATGGGATAATGTGTTACACTTCTAAGAATAGGATAATGCCAGAGAACGAATGAAATGAGAATTGGCAATCTCTTTGGTAGCAAGAGAGAGAGCCCATGGTTTATCTCTATTTAATTAATTAGATAGGACCATTGAATCAAGACTAGTCCATGTAAAGATTTCTGGAGAGCTTCTACTAACCATCTTAACCAGGCATTGAAGGAGGCTTCTCCTCCCTGTAGCAATTGGATTCATTTCATGGAGGGCACAAAGTTTACACCTAGATTCCCTTTGTGCCTATAGAAAAGGCCGTGTCCTACAGATAGGTGCTGTTGGGCATGGACTGGTTGAGATGCTGGATGAAGTCAAAGGAAGGTGTAGACGGGTGAGTTAACTAGCGAAAGCGCTCAAAGCACGGTGCACTACACAGATAGTAAATATTTAGGATTGAACTCTTCCATAGTGTATATGATACTGTACAGGATCAACATGGATGATCTCTACTGTTGGAAGCACTGGACCACACTCCATGCTGTGATTAACCAATAAATGTTGTTGCCCACAACAGAATCGTCAGGTTACGTTGTCAGAAAATTTGACCCTTTTAGTCCTCCTAAGATAAATGCTTCCTCTATCTTCTGGGACGGTCAGGGTTCTTAGTGACTCACAGAATGACCACGAAGGCAAAGTGACAGCAAGCTGTGCCTTCAGCAAGCACATAAGCCCTCTGAGTAGGAAACCCCTAGATTTCTTAATGTGTGCCATTATTACTGAGACGTTGTCTAGTGCACAGGGTAACCAAGCAGGCACATAGCTTATAGAGAACTTACTGGTTCTTCCCGGCCATGTTCATTTACACATGGAAGTATGCAACTCATAGCTTACATAAGGAGACACAAGGCAGAATGCAGAACCAAATATGGTATTCGTGTTCAGTACTCCTGTATTTATTAAACTAGCATTTTTATTAGAAATATTTTATATAGAGTATATATTCATACAACAATATAGGCATCAATTCTGATAGTGCCAACTGTTTAGTATTGTCAAGGTACATAGGAGATACGAGTCTGAAGATAGAAGAGAGAGGGAGAGAAACCTCAAATGAGTCTGTGAGATAGTAGCATAACTCTTTCTCTTCCTTCCAATTTAGTGGAAAATCATGCTCTGTGCAGTTTTACTGTGATTTTTGTTTTCAGTGCCAAACTTTTTCAAAAGCAACCTTGCATTCAAGCAAGGCACAATAGTCCGTGTTCTTAGTTGGAAGTATAGTTGCATATAGAATATGAAAGTCTTAATTAGTCATCATCAAAAGGAAGATTAGAAAGCATTTGGCAGCAGTTAGCATACCCAGTTTTTCACACGTTATGCAAGCAAGGTGAAAATCTCTGTTTTGTTACATAAATCTACACAAATGATGGACTGTAGAGCTATATTTTCCATTCAGGGATTAATAGTCAATAAACACTTCTAGTAGGGTTCGGTCGTGTTGCCGTTAAAGGCAATGGGAATTTTGCTGTTGACTTCGTTGGGGAGCTGATGTCACCATCTGGGGCATGTCATTTGGTAGTACAAGCAGAAGTTCAATAAGCCTTCCAAGTGAATCATATTTCTTAAGCATTTCTCAGAAATTAAAAAAAAAAAACAAAACACCTTTATATTCAATTAAATTCATCCCTGCCTCCCCTCTTCTCTTCCCCAAGATAAGGTATCTCATGTGAGCATGTTTTATTGAGATGTTACTAATTCTGTAAAGATACAGGCATGTATGTATATAAGTATATGAATGTATATGAAAGAAAGAGAGAGAGAGAAAGAAAGAGAAATTCACTCCAAAGCCAGAACCTTTAATGCAGCATTGATAAAAAAGTCAGCAGTAACAAGTGTATTAGTAATTTATGAGATTACCCCAAGGAGGGATTCTGCTGTACTTTATTATATCAGAACATGACATGCTTTGAATAATATTAATAAAAAAGATTAAAGCAGTAAAAAGCTTCTTTGTAATGTAGCAGGCGCTTACACTGTGACTCTTATTGATGAGCTGATGATTAGGAAGCAGTGTAATTATGTTTCACAAGCAGAGCAGAACAGTTCAGTCACTAAAACACTTTGAAATGAAAGGCTTTTGATTTTGTTCCACCAGAAGTATTTAATCAATAAAGGTAATGTTCTACTTTGTCTAAATAAATTAAATAGAGGATGATTAGATACTCCTAGGAAGAAAACAAACAAACTTCAGAGATAGAAAGATAAACACAGTAACAATTATCTGCAAAACAGTTGTGTTTCACAGGCCTGCATTGTACATTTGTGTGGTGGCAATGTTGGAGAGACTGACAATAAATAGTTTCTGTTAATGGCCACATTCACAAGGAATTTTTCTGTACAAAGACTGCAGAATCAAGTTCCAGCCTTCCTGAGCCAATTTGCTTTATTTTTAGGGCATTAGTTTGATGGTGTACTGTCTTAGTGCATAAAAGCTGTTTAGAAGGAAAGATTGCCAAAGTGTTCAAAGGTTTTGTTGTGCCAGTTCCCATTTTGCCACTCAGTGCGACTACGCCTGCTTACAAATACAACCTCTTGTTTGCACTGCCTGCATACTCTAATGCTCAGCCCTAATTTTACCACTTTCAATCAGCAATATTTTTCCCCAATTGATGACTATAAATTGCATGACAATATCCCTTGCTTTTAGGAAAGGGTTTGCACCTGGCAGCACATCATAAAACTACATGTCTCAGAAGTCCAGAGCTCCATACTGAAATCTCATTCTCCCCAAGTATTACAAAATACCTGGGGGATCCTTCACCTTTCAGACATCTACATGAACCTTTAAACCCAAATTGTACTGTCATCAGTTTAGTGCTTGAGAAACACAGGCCAGTTTAAAAAACACACAAACTTCTTGTCTGCTGCTTTCAAGCTGGAGGACCAAAACAGCTCAAACTGCTGGAGAAAATAGTTCAACTTTATTTTCTGTACTAGGCAAAAGAATCCCATTTATCTTTCTTAATGCTGATGCCTTTTAAAGTGATGTTACTTCTTCAGTCACTTAAGACCACTGTTGTCCTAACGACATCTTCACTTTCTTTGTGTTGTTATCTCCAGCTCCTTACTCTAAGGCATAGAAAAGAGATTGGTATGGAATGCCATCATGAGAGTTACTTTCTGTGGAGATTGCTTTTAAATCATCTGATTCATGGGAATATCCATCACCTAAATAAGGAAACTATTGAATAGTTTCCTAAATAAATTTACTTTCCCACAGATCAGTTTGGGAACCTAAATTGAGAATAATTGTACTAGAAAAGGGACTTTCAAGAAATATGCAGTGGAGTTTTTCTGTGGAGCAGTAAGGATCTTATATTAAAATCAAAAAAATCCCACACCCTGATCTGAATATCCAGTCCATCGAAAGAACTCAAATGCCAGGCATCTTGAGTGGGAACCTCAGCTTAACAGCCCCTTTTATATCAAAAATGCATGAATTTTCCAGAAATTAAGCATCCTTGCTTACAGTTGTTTTTGTGCAGTTTTGTGTAATGAAAACTCAGAAACAGGTTTATTTAAATTAGCGTTACATATAGTGCATTCTTACTCGTGCTACAACATTATTTGTGTCTCTCTCTCTGCTCTCATTTCTCAGTGTGCACAAAAGGTCAAGTGGTGACTGGCCAGTACCGTATGCTTGCCAAGCATGGTGGATACGTATGGCTGGAGACTCAAGGGACTGTCATTTACAACACACGCAACCTACAGCCTCAGTGTATCATCTGTGTCAACTATGTGCTGAGGTAAGTTGCGCAGAACATAAAAAAAAAAACAAAAAAACACTTAAATCCATGTGCTGGAAGAAGTGCATTAATCAGAGGTATTTTTGAATGGTCTATTTATCCAATGCTGCTATGCTTAAATCAGTTTAGTCATGTTTGTTCTATCTTGTTTACTGATGTTGGACATTCATGAAGAATATG
This sequence comes from Anser brachyrhynchus, assembly GCF_964034855.1. Taxonomy (NCBI): domain Eukaryota; kingdom Metazoa; phylum Chordata; class Aves; order Anseriformes; family Anatidae; genus Anser; species Anser brachyrhynchus. Next base: position 33,579,374 of record NC_137696.1, read on the forward strand.
GCATGACCATTCCCATACAAGCTGTTGAAATACACTATAGTCTCTCTTCTATCTACAGAGCAACTGCTCTGCTAGTGGACCAGAGCATAAAGCTTGCACTAAAGATTTTGTTGTGCGACACAATGACTAAATATGTTTTATTTTTCTAGTACTGTGACAGAGAGATAAAATTCAGTAGTAATTGTAACTTGGGTTGCTAGGAAAAGCCATTTTCCTCCTCAAAAATCAGGACCACAGAATAGTCTTTGTCTGACAAAACCCAAGTATTTTTGGCCCTGGATGAGGCCAAAATAGGAAATACTTATTTGAGTCTGGGTCATTATAGCCTTGACTACATCCCTTGAAAAAACAGAGCAACAAAGCCCCGAGTATTCCCACAGAAGTCCTGACCACACTCTCTGCGTCATCTGAGATTGTGGTGCTCAGCAACGCTGGAACCATGCCTCGCCTGTCAAGAGCCTGGCATTCCACCGAGAGCCACCAAAACGCTCTTACAGCTGATCTTTAGAGAGTCTGTAATACCTGCGTTACCACGTCGCTCTCCTTTAGAGAGCAAAATGCCTTAAACCTTTTTTTTTTCTTGCTAGTGAAATAGAGAAGAACGATATAGTGTTCTCTATGGACCAAACGGAATCACTTTTCAAGCCTCACCTGCTCACGATGAACACGGCCTTCAAGAACGGGATCCCTGGGACAGAGAAGAGCGATTTCTTGTTTACTAAGCTAAAGGAAGAACCAGAGGAACTTGCGCAGCTGGCACCAACACCTGGAGATGCCATTATTTCCCTGGATTTGGGTTAGTATTTGTGCAAATAATTTTTGTGTAACAAAGAACCGTGTATGAGCCTACATTTAAGAACTTAATAGACAAGTTCTGTTTGCTGTGTATAAATTAGGAGTAACAGTCATAAGAGCCTGTGTGCTCATATCAGTGGAAAATTTCTGTGAATGAGAGCGGAATCAGGCTTTCTTGCTAAGTAAGATATGGTAAGTCTTTGCCAACTTATTGTTATGGCAACTAGGAGCAGGGTTCACTTTTAATGAATAGCTGTACTTATATCATAACACGGCACACGAGCTAAAGGCATCCATTAATATTGTTGTAACCCTTTCCAGGAACACAGAACTTTGAGGAAGCCCCTGCCTTTACCAGCACTGTTTTGACACCAAATAAACCCTGGCCAGTGGAAGTGAAAAGCCATGCTGCTCAAGGTGAAACGGTGACGATACCATCCTTTACCATGCCTCAGATTGCACCCGGCAGCAGTACTCCAAGCGCAAGCAGCAACAGTAGCTGTTCCACGGTAAGAAAAGCTTTAAAAAAATGTGAAAGTGGTGTTTTCTGTGTAGGTCCCATCAATATATGCAGGTGATATTTTCATATTAGCAGTCCTGTCTCAATGCTTGTAACCAGACCCAGCATAACTATATTCCTACTGTACTGTGTATATCTTGAGCATCAATAGCAAAAATATCAAATGGGAACTATATCATGCCTTTGTATTGTAATCCTCATTTTGTCCCAGCTTACTCAGTAATTATGATAGTCTATAAACCAACTGGTAGATTAACTTGCTACCACCATTCACGGAGTTAGCCTTAAATGAAAAGCCAGTGTAAAATGGTCTGGCCACTAGCACAATCTCCCTTAGATCAATCCTCTTTCTGCTTGTTCGCTAGAAGCTACAGTCTTCATCCAGAAAATGTATCCAACACAGGCTCCAGAGAAAATTTACCCAACAGAGCAGCTCCATGCAGTTCACCACTGAAAGAATGAATGTGCTTTCAGGGCATTGCCCTCAAGAGCTGGAGCCACTCTTAGCCAGATCTTTACTGGATAATGTCCAGTTTTAATAACATAATTGAGGTGGTGCAAAGCATTTCCTTTCTTGACAAAACAATTTATTAATGTACATACCATGTTACTGGTGTGAGTTTCCAAAATACCTGTAAACTAACACGACAACTAGGTTCCTGTATTGGGTGCCTCTGTTAATTGGTATGTCTCTCAAATTTTGTAGCGACAAGTACTCTTGTGTTGGAGAAAAGGATGTGATAGAAGTGCAGTTTTAGGTTTTGAGGACACTATATTTGCAATCTTGCTATTTTCTCTTCATAGCAAAGATCTATTTACTGACTAGCACAGTATAAGCTGCATGATGCTAAGGCAGCGCTGCGGTTGTCTTGCTGCTTATAGCAAACTCTTATTTCTGTGCAGCCAAGCAGCCCAGGAGATTACTACGGTTCTGTGGATGAAGATCTGAAGATTGAGGTGATTGAAAAACTCTTTGCCATGGACACAGAATCAAAAAATCAGTGCAACTCCCAGGTAAGGAACTAATATCTCTTCCAAATCCATGAAAATCAGTCCTATGCTAGCAGGTAGTAGAGATGCATGCTGTATGTGCAGATAACAGTGACATAACATGCAAAATGCATTTGCACACATACACCAAAACTTTGATGCACAACACTACCACAAGCATACACTTTCAAAAGCTGAGGTGTACATTTCTATCCCTAACTGTATGAAGTAAGTGCCTTAGGGTATCACTGTGGTGGCCCTGCTAAGAAAGAAGCAGCAGAGAGCTTCAGAATTTGGCAGCTTCTGTAGACTGGATAAGAAATACAAGCAGCAGCATATTTTTTTAATCTGGCCTGATGAACAGCAAGTAAACATCCTTTCTAGGACAAAATATAAATAAACTAATTCCTGCAAAACCTCAAAATGAGAAATGTTTGAGTTAACCCTAAGAGGCAGCAAAGATCCACACAGCCACTTGCTCTTTCCCCCCCAGTGGGATGGAGAAGAGAATTGGAAGGGTAAAAGTGTGAAAATTCATGGGTTGAGATAAAGACAGCTTAATAGACAAAAGCAAAAGCTGCACGTGCAAGCAAAGCAAAAATAAAGAATTCATTCACTACTTCCTAGTGGCAGGCAAATGTTCAGCCATTTCCAGGCAAGCACGTCTCCATCATGTGTAGTGGTTTCTTGGGAAGACAAACACCATAACTCTGAATGTCTCCCTACCCCTTCTTCTTTCCCCCAGCTTTTATTGCTGAGCACAGTGTCGTGTGGTATGGAATGTCCTTGTGGTCAGTTGGGGGCAGATGTCCTGGCTGTGTCCCCTCACAACTTCTTGTGCGACCCCAGCCTCCTCGCTGGGGGGTTTGCAGGGTGAGAAACAGAGAAAGCCTTCATTCTGTAAGCACTACTCGGCAATAGCTAAAACAATGGTGTATCAACACTGTTTTCGTCACAGGTCCAAAACATAACACTATATGAGCTACTAGGAAGAAAATTAACTCTGTCCAAGCCAAGATGAGTACAACATTTATGCCATTCGCAGAAATAAGACATTTCTATAAATAGGAGCAGGTGTGTTTCATTTATATAAATTTGGCATACAGTGACTTTTTAGCTTTACAATCTCCCTAGTAGTGTTTCACATCACACCGCCGCAACTGCTATTAACTTCTAGGTTCTTTATGAACTTATTTCATTTTTGTGCAGACTGACTTCAATGAACTGGACCTTGAAACCTTGGCTCCTTACATTCCTATGGATGGAGAAGATTTCCAGCTCAGCCCGATATGCCAAGAAGAACGTCCTCTCTCTGAAAGCGCACAAAATACCCAGCAGAGTCTAAGTAGCATGAGTACTATCTTCCAACCCCTTGCTTCTGCTTCACAGAATCAGTTCCTCCCAGAGAAATATTGCCCACAGCTATCAAATAAAAACATTAACCCTGGTCATGGGTCACTGTCATCTGTGTTCTTCAACAATATGAGCAGGTCATCGCTGCCACCGTACCACGACCAGGCCAGCACTCCCCTGTCTTCAATGGGAGGAAGACCAAACACCCAATGGCCACCTGATCCCCCATTAGAATATGTTCCAGCTAAATGGAGACTCATGGATAAATACTCAGGAACCCTATCAAGTTCACCCTCAGGGCCCCCAATACATTCTCCCGGCATGCCCATATATAAAAAAAGGTAAGAGCTTTTGTGTTATAATTGTATTTTACTCAGGAAATATCTGGGGGAGGGAGGCTGGGTCATAATCTTGAAAAATTCTTTTCCTCAGTTCAGCTGAAATAACTTGTTTTGATAGGCATCAGATTGCAATTCTGGGGAAATTAGTGTGGTCCTCTCCCAGTGGCAGTCAGTCTAGTAGAAGCACAAGTGGGCTATCTTTTTGTTGCTTGTAAAGATGTGTGACTGTGTTTCTAGGTGGTCAGGTAAAAATTACCCAAAGTAATTTTGCCAAGCCTGCTTTACTTTATGCAGTTTAGAAAAGTTCTGAAAAGGCTTACTGGTAAGTTGGGACACATGCTTACTTTCTGATTTTGCACGTATTTTTTGCACAACAGAAAACAAAGGAGAGGCAGGGATGACAGTACACCTATTGCTGGCATATATAAGTACTACAACTAAAATTTAAAATATTTTTTTTTTCCTCTCCAGCTCTTCCTCATCTCAGTTACTTTCTGGTACACACAGTTTGTGTGTGTGTAGCTCAGAAGTCACAGTCCTGGCAGTTTCCTATCATTTTGTCTGTAGCTCTTGGGTAGCATGCAGAGTGTGGGTTTTCAAAGTTTGTCATGCTAAAACAGTCAGGAAGTGCATAAAATAGGCACAGTCCTTTTAAAATACGGAGCTGTGCAGTTTACCTGCAGTTTGCTTTCAGGGCTTTTCTTGTTGCTGGCAGAAATACCAGCATCTGAACATACACTTGGAAAGAGAGGGTTTGTCCCCAAACAGCAACTTGTGCGTTACTATGCAAAGCAAGGGGATAGGCATGGCTCTCAAAATCCTAAACTTAAAAAAAATCTCAAGATTCTTTTCCATGGTATTTTTATGCCTGTCTGGAGATTTCTAGAGACTGTTTATGCTAATCTTTCATTAGTCTTTGATCTCAAAAGTCGAATGTTTCCAAAGCTTGTAGGATGACTGACAAAAGGAAACAAAAACACATGATGTCCAGCATCATGCGTCAAAGGCAGCTTAAACGGAAGAAGGTTGTTTAGATTTGCCTCCCTGCTCACCCAAAGATCCTTTCTCAACAGGCCACTGGATGCATTTGGGCAACGAGGCATAGATATAAACCCAGCAAGAATTGCTCTGTCTAATAGTTTGAAACTGAAGCGACAACTGGATTATGAAGAACAAGCATTGCAACAACTGAGTGGGGTAATTATAAGAAAATGCATCCCCTTCAAAACTTTGAACATACCAAGATCATCAGTGTGATCATATGTTTTTCTTTCCTCCAAATTGTAGGGAGATCCATCTGTCACTAACCCATCTCACTTAATGTGGAAGAGAATGAAATTTCTCAAAGGGGAAAATTGTTCCTTGGTTTCAGAAAAGAAGTCTCTCAGCACAAGTGTTCTTACTGGTAAGAGAAAAGAAATTGACTTTGCAAAGTTAAGTGTTGAAACAAAATGTTAAGAAAATTTGACTAGAAATAAAAACTCTTTCAAAAGGTGATGTTAATAAGCACTGTCAAAAAATCAGTATGCTAAAATTAGAGATCAGTTTTATCACTAAGAGCTAAACAATGTATGGTACAGTCGATAGCTACCAAGTAGATTGTTTCCTGTATGTTCATGCCCTTGCTTTGGAGGCAATAGGGATCAATTTAATGGAGGTGGGTTTACCTAATGCTGATGTAATGTGCAGACACCTCAGAGATAGAACTGATACTTCCTCTCTGCAATATCTTGCTTCATTATTTGACTGTGTCTTGAGTACAGTACTACTCCCAGAGATAGCACTGGTTTTGGACATGCTTTGCTACAATATATAGGTATGCCTACACTGTGTGATCATCATGCTGATGATCGCTTTGCTTTGAATTAGTATTAGCTACTATAATTATTACAGTAGCTTAATTTAACTTTTGTTTTCCTTCTATGTAAATTTAGACGAGTTTGTCTGTAACTCAAGAGGTCTGAGCCAACCAATGAATCAACTGCAACTGCAACAGCAGCAACAGCAGCAGCAACAACAACCCACCTGTGGCAGTCCTGGTGAGAATTTGAAAGCAGGAGCTTTTCCCCCTCAGTTTTACAGTTCCCATTATCAGGACTATCCTGTCCAGCCAACTCATAAAGTATCAGGTAAGAGATGTCAAATACAGCGATTGGAAAACATCATTTAGTTCTGGTGCTGATTACGTGAAGTAAAAACTATAACAACAACAAAAAAAGAGAATGATAAACCAAGAACCAAAATTTTGTTTCACTAAATGCAAAGTTAATTGTTTAGTATGAAATGTTAACGTTTATACTTGTGATATATGAGGGAAAAATTATTTTTGCTCCTCATTTCAATTGAACTTAATGCCTTTGTGCCTTGGTGGTCTAGCCATCCTCTTATGTATTCTTGCCTTGTGATGGAATTGATTAAACTATACTAAACTGCAGTGCAGCATTGATGCCTGAATTAGGTTACAGTCTAACATATGCCTTCTACAAATGACAATCACTAATGAAAGGGGGTATATGTAGAAGGAGTGCAGGTGCCAGTTTAGAAACTTGTTTACTATAGCTTTCCTCATTTGCACCAGTATCATTTTCCTCAGAACAATCTAAATTGGGGCTAGAGGTGGAAAACTTCATGCTTGTAAGCCATTATGGCAGCGAGGCATAGGTTTGTTCTAAAAACTGTAACTGTTGGTGTTCTGAGGCACACTGACATAAGTAGAAAATGAAATTATAACTGATATAAACAGAAGAGGGAGGAGAGGAAATAAGTTCTCTATCTCTCTCTCAGTCTCTGTCTCTGGTCTCAGTGCCATGACTCACTTTACTCTGTTTCAGGTGTGACAAGTCGTCTGCTGGGACCCTCCTTTGAACCATATTTGTTGCCTGAGTTGACAAGATATGACTGTGAGGTTAACGTCCCTGTTTTGGGCAGTTCCACGCTTCTGCAGGGCAGTGAACTGCTCAGAGCCCTGGACCAGGCAACCTGAGCAATCCTGCAATATTCCTTGGCCTATACTGTTCAAAACAGCTTCAGTTTTTAAATATATTTTTGCAAGTAGACAATTTCTAATACCAATACACTTTTACAGGATTTTACTTAGATATTGAACCTGTCCACGTTACCAAATAGTGGCCTTTTGAAGTTACTCACTTTATTATTCATATTAAAGAAATACATCTACTGTATTTTCTCTATTGCAATTAATGTGTTGTTTACAGAGTTTGATTACCCTCCCCTTATCTCATTAGATGTAATTTATACTCTCAGATTTTCTTCAATTTTCATGCTATTAAAAAGCTGTGGTATAAATGCCTCATCTTGTGATACTTTGGCTGCAGTACTGCAAAGATTTATTTTTATTGCCAAAGATGAATGAAACAAATTTGATCTCCAACCGCAGTTTTTTGTTGATCTGCCAAATTGATATCCTTTGAGTCTTTCTGTTTTCCAGCATTTATTGTATTGTAACTTTAATAACTTTTGGGAAAGCATACTAAAGAAAAAATTCCCAGCCTTCTGACCCCCTTCCCCTTCCCTTCATTTTTATACACTTTGTTGAAAGAAATGTGAATGGTGAACTACAATGTTTGTGGGTATCTGTGAAGGTTGCACGTTGTAAGCTTTTTTTTTCCTCAGAAGCAAGCCACATTTTCAGCTGACTTAACCTGGCTTAGCTCTACAGACAAAGGAGTCCTACAGATTTACCCCAGTGGAGGATTTTTGTTTGTGTTGGGATTTCTTGTTTTGTGCTTTGGTGTCCTCTCTATTTTTACACAAAACAGATTTTTTTTTATTATTATAATATCTTTCTGGGTCAGTTGTTAATCATCTCTTGGTACTTTTGCTGTATCTAGGACACAACGACTATAAGAGCTGTTTCTGCTAGAACTAGTACTATTTCTTAGGATGTTGCTGACACTTCAGGAATCTCACCAATGGCCAGTGCTAACATCTCTGAATAATGCTAGCCTTTTTCATGTTATATGCTAGCTAGCAATATAATTTCAATATTGAATCATTAAAACTAAAAGTAGTATTTCCCAGTATATTAGGCTAACTCAGTTATAAGTAGACAAAAAGGATTAAGGATTGTGTAGTGAGATGAATTACTGGCAGACAGGTCTCTCTCATTTTAATTTACCTTATATTAATCAAGATCTGAAATGTCATTAAATTCAGCCAGACATTTTCAGAGCTTCTTTTCAACTATCATTTATTGTCATGCACATATTTTAAAAAGTAAGGCTTTGAATGCTTTCAAAGGCTAAGGTTGAAGGTTGAAATTACAGTGTACTTAAACAGCAAAAATATTAAACTAATAAAAGGCAGGTGAGCAGTTCTGACTCTGAAATGCATACACACCAGGATAATGTATTGGAATATGTCCATCTTGTTTCCTCCACTGGTATAAATCGTTGTAGCTTTGAAAAAAATGGAACAGTGGCAATGTACAACAGGTAAAAAAATCTGGCCCAGAAACTTAGAACAAAGATAGGCTTCAGTGGAACTGGAAGCCTAAAAATAATGTATTTTATAAATTTGCTTTCTATCATGCACTGACGCTTGCAGAGAGGGAGCCTTGGGTTCATTGAGCACTTCAGAGATCGCTGTGTTAAGTGAGTCTTAATCATACACACTGTGCACTCTTAGAAAAGCAGATCTTTTGTTGTTATTATTATTGGTACATAACATTAAAAGAAAAAAAAAAAAGATAGCCCCTATTGCAGCTAGATCTTTCAAGAGTTTATTACCAAAAATAAGCTACTCCTAAAGTGATCTTATTTCTATGTGGAAAAAAACATATTTTAAGCATCAAAATGTAATGAAAATTGACAAGCCAGATTTGACAAACCTTCAGTGGCAAGGACTTAAAGGCTTCAAGGATTAAAGACACTTGAATACTGCTCTTTTCTGTTTCTTATTTGTGTAGTTTCAGCATTAAAAATGTTATACCCTAACAGTTTACTAAAACACTCTGAAAAATATTCCATGTCTTAATATTAATCATACTTTTTATCATAATTATTTCATAATCTATATTGCTGAATTCTTATTGACAATATTATAACTGTATGGGAACTTTAACTTGATAAGGAAATGTATTTTGACACTGATACCTTATTAAAGTATACTGATCCTAAATTCTTTGTGACTCATTTGCTATGAATTTGTCATTTGTTGTATCATTGTAAAACAAAAGTATTTATTAAATTATTTATAGAAAATAAAGGTTTGCATTGATCTTTAAAGAATGAAAGAACAATCTAAGGTTGCCCATATTTGAGACCTGAGAAGTAAGCTGACAATGGCCTGTACTGTCCAGCTTCTTTTTAGAGTTTGCCCAGCTTTCCTCATACGGAGTAAAAATACCCTGTAGACCACGCTTCCAGAACTTTTCTTATTACTTGTACTTCTGCTTCAATTTCAAAAGTGTATGTCTACCTAGGAGCTGAAGATACCTGTCGTAATGCTACTGTGAAAAACAGCAATAATAATAATTTGTCAAAACAAGTACTTGCCTAGAGCCGTGGTCTGGGATTTCACGGGCTGAATTGCTGCAGTATCCCACTTCAGTTTTTGTGGCCATCGTATTCTGACAGTCCTGACACATCCGTGAATATGGCTGTCCCCAGTCCAAGCTGCTTCACCCAGTCCCGTGTTGCAATGCTCCTGTTAAACACACCGATCCTTTTCCTTGCAGAAATTACCATTTCTGCCAGCACAGTAACCATCATGCTGTAGGAGAACAGACACATTAAAACTGTCACTTTCAAATATGCACTTAAATGCTGACGGACTGTATGGAAGCTGTTGGTGCTTAACCCTTCTGATAACTACTGCTGAGTTTCTCAAACAACAGCGACTCTTTGGAATAATCCGTTGAAGTGGGCTATCATCACCTTCTTTTCCAGATGGGATGCCAGACTTAGAAAGTAACTCCTTGCTTCTAAAGCTGTTGGAATCACAAGTGTGCACAGAACACCTGCCAGTGACGAGGAAATTGGGGGGGGGGGAGGGGGGTATGTTACCCGCCCCCCCCCCCCCCCCCCCCCCCTTTTACAGCATCCCACTGGTCTTCAGGGCACTTTGACAGAGACCAGCTCAGCATGTCACAGCCTTAGCCAACTGAGGGGTGGGGAAAAATAAATAAATAAATCACTGAAACAGAGACCAGGAAATACCTGTTCACATCAAGCTCTCTTTTAGAGGTTTCAATCACGAACTGCTAATATGTCCTCCGCTAGTGCTGCCAGACACTACTTTCTCAGGGTGTCCAAACACCCTCCTTTTATCTAGTACACCTACACATCTCGAGTTAGTAAGCTTCAGTGAATTTTCCCCTTATGTTTAGGACACAGCTGGATAGCTAGCATCTAGCTAGCAGAGCTCTGACATTGCAATTTATATGCCAAAAAGACCCAACCTCTCACCCAAAACTTAATACCTACATTGCATCAATAACTGAGCTTTGTTCTGCTGAACAGAGGTTTAGTACAGCTTTTTAAAACCTTTATTTTCTCCTGTATGCCAGTAGAAGTGCTTAAAATTAAATGTACATCAGCTGTCACTGTGTAAATGCACCATTTCTTGGCATCCAAACTTACATTTCTAACAGCATAGACAACGGAGCAATTCTGTTGTTCAACACTCACCATTTTCTGCTGAAAATCAGGCCGTTCTGTGAAACTCATGATTTGGACTGGTCTCAAGCTCAGGCTGATTTTCTAGTCTATCATCTTTTTAAAATGATCAAGCCAATGACTGCACCACAGATTTCAAGCAGGTGAGAGTCATGCTCTTTACCAAGCAAACGGTTACAACAAAGTACTGTAGGAAGACCTCAACAACCCAGTGTATTTTGTGATTTTATTAATAAAACTGCAAAAAAGCCCAGATAACTTGGAGCAAAGTCCACCTATACTTTCAAGCCCAGACACCAATTCCTAAGCAATACTGAGATCTGTGGACACCAGGTAATTCATCACATTTGTTTGCCACAGTGGACAGAGCACAGGATAACAACACACAGTCTAACTTGCACCTGCTCTTGGTCTAGATGGTGATAGTAACTTCTCCCTGAGGAGCTTTACAAAACTATTAACATACATGCCAGGTTTTTTTTTAAGTTACAGAGAAGTAGAAATATTCACCTACATTTAAATAAACAGCATTGTTTTCTTTTTTTCCCGCAAGTCTCTTATTATAGGCTTCCCAAGAGACAAGGAAAAAATTTATCAAATGGAAAAAAAAAAAAAAAAAGACAATTCTCCACAATGTTTCCTTAGGACAACCAAACCTGTCACACTCCCACAGCTCTGCTGCCCTAGCAGCACACCAGCCACCTCCTGGTTACCTGGGGCTGCGTGTTAGCCCCATGCCACCACTCTCACTGGCAGGGTCCGGCTGCTTCTGAGGAAGCCAGGCAGGGGGTCCCGCTCCCTGGGCTCTGTTCAGTGTTGCTGCTTTGCCCTGGTCAACTGAAGCAACAAAAGCAGCACTGGAAGCTCTGGCGATTGGTAGTATGTATGCCATTTTTGAGGTGTTCCGATTAAAAATGGATTCAAATAAATAAAATGACTTCAGCTGCTCAGTTTGGAAGCATCACCTACTTCTGCCTGAAAGCCAGCCCGCAGTTTTGGCAGTGTGTGATTTACCACAGGTCTCACATGGAACATTTTTCTTGAAGTCCTAAATTCCTAGAGTCAAGGTATTAACATAATTCTCTTCAACCATGCCTCTCAATTAATGGTGCAGTGACACATGGTTAAGATGTCTCATTAAGGAACAGAAGCACAGGCGTGAGCCTGGATTGCAATCCCTACCTTCGTGCCAGCCAGCGCTAGCTACTGCCCTTGGCACGGGGCAGTAACGGGCAGCTGGGTGCAACCAAAGCTGCTTCACTCCCTTGTGTGCTGTTTGCTGTAGAAAGTGCTCTATCTCAGCATCTCAGCAACAAAAAAAAAGGAAAAGGAAAAGAGAAAAGGAAGATAAGAAACCCCACAAACTCTTCAGTCGAAAGGTCTGTGTTTAGGTCTTGGAATTAGAGACAGAGCTGTCCAGCTAGATTCCCAAAGGCCCCAGAAAACCATCAGCTTCGGTAGTTCTCTATCAGAGCTCATGTTGGAAACATCCAAACCCCATTCCCACTCCAGCCATTGGGCACGACAGACCTCAGTCCTTGCCCTGAGATGAAAGCAGATTTAATGCTGTGGGTCACAGGAGGTGTGTATGTCCCTGAGAGCTGCCCGTTCATGTCAAACATTTTCTTCAGCTATTAGATGGCTGTTCTCATTTGCTACTTGGGCAAGCAAGAGTGGTAGTAGAGATGATAAAGGTTCTTCTGGCTCACAGACAGACTCGTTCATCACCCCCTTGACACTTTGCTTAGAGCAAAATCCTAACAAATATCAGAAGTACATACAGTTTCTTCTACAGTTTTGGAAATGAGAGCAGAATTGAGTATTTTCCCCAGATGCCTGAACTCTGCCTATAAAGCCAGAACAATTTCTTAGCCATAAGAGGTGCAGCATGGTTTTGCTTCTTTTGCTCCTATATTAGCACTATAGAGCTGTAATTAGCAGGAGGAGAACCTGGATTTGTGGTTCCCCAAACCTGCTCCCCAGACAAGTAGTTTGCATTCAGGACAAAAATTAAGCCTCAGATAAAGAGAGGAGCGTGCTCACAAGTTAGAGCACTCCAGATCCTGCTACGTGCTTGATGGACACGAATAACCATTGGGGTGTGATTTCTGAGTCCAGCTGTACCCCCAACACCCCTCAGCCCTGATTACGCGCTCCTCCCTGATTTGGGCCATGCAGAACTCGGAGAACTCCAGGGTGTCCTGGGGGAAGGTGACCCAACAAGGATCTCTCTGGCTCAGTATAAACCCATAACTCAGAAAAATGGAAGATTAAAACTCCCACAGGCAAACTAAAACCCACGCATACATCAGCCAGAGAGAATGACAGTAAATATGGTCACAATGCCAGTTCAGTAGAGCTTGTCTGAATAAAGCTTTTTCTAACGACAGAAGTGCATTTTCCCAGTTAGAAATGTTTATGCAACTGGATTTTATTTAGGAATCTCCAGTTAAAAAACAAACCAAGAAAACAGTAGCTTGAGTCTCATTCTCTTTTTCCCCAGGATGTTCACAAAAGCCAAATCTGAGGTAGGAGAAAGCACAAATCCCATTTGCAGTTGCCAAAACCCAGACTGAAACCCACGGCTCCCTGGCTTTATTTTGAAGCAGAATTTACATGGACTTCTAAGTTGCAAACCGCAAAAGTTGCATCATACAATGAGCCTTGTGATCCATATATGTTTTTCTTTTCTTTTCTTTTCTTTTTTTTTTTTTTTTAATTCACCCCTCCTCCACACGGCAGCTCCACGACTGCTGACAAATGGATGGTGGCACCATTCACTTTTGGATATGTCGCATGACATCTACTGGCCTTTTTCCTGGAAGAGCACGCACTACGACTTGTGCCTCTCACCTTACTGCTAGCATAGACAGCACTGATGCTATCTGCAACCCCAAAAACACCTTGGAGTTAACAGAAAGCAAAGCAACGGAAGTTTGCTGGGAAAACGGGTTGCTCGCTGTTATTGTAACTGCAACTGCAACCATCAAGACGAGCTTTCCTGTACTTTGCTCAGCTACATAACTGCTCCTGTTTATTAGCCTGTTTACACCTTTTAACACAGCTTGTTGTTCACAACTTCAATTTCCTTCTACTTCAGTAAGGTTTTGGTATCATAGTCTTCAGGGTCAATCTGATCACTGCAGACACCTCCAAGATAAAGGAGGGGCCAACACTGAATATTTCAATTTTTGCTCAACCTCCCCCTCTCTGACCAAAACCTCTCTTCTGCAGAAAAGATTCTGTTTAATGATAGCCAACACCTTGAACAACTATGCACTGGTTTTGCTCTTATCTAGCATCACACTCTGCCTTCCCCAGATCCATGGTGACCAGTACCTCAGTCTGTACAAAGCCACCCAAGTGTTCTGAAAAGTGGGCAAAAATGTGGCTTTTGCAACCATCAATTATATCTTAATATACTGAATAAACACTTTAACTTGTACTTTCATTTTTAGAGTGACTTCTCCAACCTCAGCCCTTACAAGCTTTCCCTTTTCCCTTCCCCCTGCAAAACCATGAAGAAAGCATCTTTAGAAAAACAGAAAGTCACTAAAATACTCATCTGGGTAACCAGCAGAGGAACCAAGAACCAATGAATACCTGGAACTCCCTTAAGTTCATTTGAAAGACAGGGAACAGTCAAGTCAACAGTGCTGTCATTCTCCTTTTTGGAACATAGGCCCTGTTGGGCAGAGTTTATTTGTACTGAGGTTTTGTATTAGAAACACACACTGCTGAATAAGAATTTGTTCATCCAGGATTTCTTCTGTCCTGCTCAGTGCATAAATTCCACTAACGTGTGCCGGAAATAAACAGAGTGAAAAGTGTCTGTGCTCCGTGCTCAAGAACCAGAACTGGTTTCAACAGCAGGCTGCCATCCTGTGCCTATTCAAAACGTGTGTCCTGAAACCTGCTCAAAGCGGGTCCTCTACAAAACCTACCACCAGGAGAACGCTTTCCCTGGTGGGTACGTGTGGAGCGGATGCCTTACAAGTCATCTCAGAGTGCAGGAAGTGCTCCTGCCTTTTGCTGCTGAGCCATTCCCGAGGCTATTTCCAAGAAAACAGAGGCAGAAGGGATCCTCCTTCCTCCCCATCCCTTTTCCTGTGCCTCCCTTCCACAGAAATCTCTCAAAGCGTATTTTGAGTCCTATAGGCAAAGTGCTGTGCTGACTCATGCCAAGGAAAGGAACAAATCCCACATGTTTACACAGCCTACGCCACAAACCGATTGCTGAGGGGTGACCATTTGCAAGCCCCTGCAAGGCAGCTCTCTTGCAGGCTGAGGCAGGAAGCCGCACTGTCTGTGGGGCATTCCCGACCCGAGGCGGGCACGTGGGGCTCACTGCAGGGTGGCCATGCCAGCAAGCACAGCTCTTCCTCGTCGCATGGGCCTGAAGTGCAGGGGCTGAACAAGATGCTCATTTCTTTGCTGTCCCCAGTGCAGGCCACCTATACGAAACTCATCTACTTAGGTTTAGCGTAGATAATGCACAACCCTCATCTATATGGAACAAGGGGGTAAATGAGCCTGGTGATGTGCTGCTTCCACGGGTCATGGAGTTACTTTGTGGACCTGCACTGCAGAGCAACACTAAAGCATGGGAAAAGCTGCTTAATGGGAAAATTTCCCAGAAAGCTCTCCAAAAATCATACTTTCCACTTTCACACTAGACCCAAAGCCTCACTGCACTGCTCACCATGTGTGCTACAGATTGAATCCTACCCTGCTCCTCCCAGAGAACCAAACCACAACGGCAGCAGCTTGGTAGGACCAAAAGCAGTAAGTATCGCAGGGTCCCCCAAGCACACTCGTGCTCAGCAGCCCTTGCTTTGAAGCCAGACCTCTTATTTTCTCACATTAGCTAATTTCACAGCAGACACACACTTACGCTCATTACTGCAACCCACAGCCTTACCCCTCATTTCCTAAATACCAAGATGCTGAATTTTCCTCCTGACTATCATATCATCAATTTGCTTTTTCATGACACCCAGTAACATTTAGAAATCCTTTTCCAGATGCACTTATTGGAAATGAAGACAATGTGATTGCAAAAGGAGTTCTGGGATCTTATTTGTACCACTGTGAGTCATCTCTAGAAACAGTATTGCAGCAGCACCAAAATTTGCATTCAAATTACTTGCTCTTTTTAAAGTGAGCTACAAAACACAAAGAAGATGGACAGTCTGCAATCACATGTGGCACACAAAGCCGTTTGGCAGTTTGAGATGTCTGTAGCGTTAAAACCATCCATACCAGAAGAGACACGGTCTTGCAGGTTCAAGCTCTATTAAGAAAACTCAGTATTCAAAAACTAATTCTAAAAGACAGTACGTTGTAGCTCTACAGCTACAGCTGTGTTGCACCTGCACCATACGGTGCCCGTAACCCAAGTAACGTCGACAGATTAAACTTGTCCTCTTCCAGGATCTCTACGAAGATCCAAACAGGTATTTTTATAACAGCCAAGGAAATGGGACAGAGTGCATTTGAAGTTGGACGTAAGCAGGATACAAAGAGGCCTTTTTGAGAATAATGCAGACTATTCTCTCCATTTTGAAAAAGAAAACAAGTAGACTTTCATCCGTTTTCAACCAATCAAAACACATTCGTGCTCAACCTTTCTTTCTTCTGAACCTTTGTCACTTCTTCACATTTTTCAATGCTGCTAAAGAAACAAAAAGCATTCTACTGATTTGTTGGGTTTTTTTAGCTTCTTGCTGTCTCCCCCAACAGCTACAACAATGTAATTTACAGGCCCTAAAAACGAGCTACCCTGAAAACTTAACTTTTTAAACAGTTCAGAGAAGATGGCTGTCATACTTTCATTTCCAAGAAGCAGTTTGTGTAGATTTTAGTACAATCAATTCATGTCTATGTCATGTTTCATTTTCATGCTTCACTTTACAAGCCCACTAATCAGAGTAATGAGGTTGAATGTGAAGAAATCCCTTTGTCGCAAGATGAACAGCCTCTGAAACCACATTTATAATGGTCTTTCTCTGCTTATTCAAATCCTGTTTGCAAGCAATAGCAAAAAATGGCATCACAGAATTTGTCTTCCAAATTTTAAAGAAAGCCATTTTATTACAACATCCCCTGTAACTTACAGGAGATGGGTTTGCATATTTATGTAAGAGAGTCACTGCCTTCCATTCTGTGAACATGTTTAAATGAAAATAAAATCTTATTAACTGCTTTGATAGGGCTAAAAATACGTTCCATATGTTCCATACCACTGCCATAAAATGGTTCAGTGAGCAAATGCCTGTCTGCCAGCAGTGGGGAGTTTGTGTCACGCTGACCCAACTCCCACATGAACGAGTTGGTTCCCTCTGTGCCCATACATGATGTTTCTAGGACCTTGACATGACCTGGGACCTTTCTGGTTCATTAACCCAGCTAAAGCATGAGCCACATATATGTAGATAATCCACTATAAGAGACAGAAGTTAGAAGAGGAGATGGAACTTCCTACTCTGGGATTCATTACAGAGCTGTTGCAAGCTGTAATACCAATATGCCAATGCTCCTCAGATCTTTTTGTCATGAGTCAATAGGACTACAAAGAGACTTACAAAGGAGTACACACTGCTATGAGACTGTGCCACAAAAGGCAGCGCTGTCAACTGCCACACAACTCAGATAAACTTGAAATCATGGCTGCAAAACTTTCTTGGTTTGAATTTGCTCATTCTTGTGAACATTTTTTAAAATATCACTTACAAATCTCTACCCCGACTCTGCTTTGGAAAGCTAAATAGTAGTCAGCACATAATAGCAACCAGAGAAAAGTTTGTTTCTGATCCTCTAAACACCTAAAATAGCAGCCCAGTACATCTGTTGAACAAGTGACAAGTACACTGCAGAGGCAGGGGGACACAGAGCACTCCACCCCTAGCGTCAA
This sequence comes from Anser brachyrhynchus, assembly GCF_964034855.1. Taxonomy (NCBI): domain Eukaryota; kingdom Metazoa; phylum Chordata; class Aves; order Anseriformes; family Anatidae; genus Anser; species Anser brachyrhynchus. The sequence continues at coordinate 33,596,924 of NC_137696.1, forward strand.
GGTTGCTATGGGTGTCACCAGAGCTGCTGAGTGTGAATATATAAGATTCAAACATGGTTTGGAGTTGTCTGAAAGATGCTAGATACCCTCCTACAAGGGTATGGAGATGGGGAGAGGAGTGAGATTATATTTTTAGCCTGTAGCGTGATGATCTCTCAACAAGTAGTGCCATGGCTAAAATCCAGGAAAAGGATGGCTCCCATTCAAAGCATAATGAATGTACAGAGAAAATTCAGGCAACACATTTCCTCCTAAAGCCATAATCCAAGCATAAGAAGTATGCTCTGCTACAGTACCTCCTAGACTATGACAGAAGTTTAGTCCTTCACACAGCACCTATAGATTCTTGAGCTGAAAGTCAGAAGAGCTTTAGAGGCTTAGAGGTACCAAGACACTAAACCTCCTGTCTCCAACCAGTCCATGGAGATAGGGTGCAGACTTATTGTGCCCCAGCAGGAGCCAAGCCTACCTCCACATCAGCTCTGCCTGGTTAAGCTTCATCACTTTCCTACGGAAAAGGATGAGCATCGCTGGTGAGAAGACAGAAAGGCTATTCCCGTTCTGCCCTTCCCACTCCTGAAGTAAAGATGCCCCACCATGCAGCAGCACCCTCTGAACCAGCTGGAGGTGGCCTGACCATGGACATGGATGTTGAAGGGCCAGGGGCAGATCATGCTGTAGGTCACAGGATTGATCTCAAGGCCGCCACCACAGCATGTGCACATGGCAGTTGGCCAGTACCTACATCCACCCCAAAAAAAAACAGGCATTTGAAAGTCCTTCTGTGCTTTTGTTTTTTCCTTCATAGCAGACAAACCTGAGCTACTCTGTGGAAGGTGGACCTATGGAAGGTAAATCGTTGAGAACTGGGGGATCTGAAGAGTTGTGCGTGGAAGTAAGTTTTAACTATCTGAGTGATCCTCTAATGTTTAATTAGGAATAACTAAAGAACAAACAAAAAGCCTGATCCTTTAGTGAATATTTCATAGGTATACAGTAGTTATTTCAAACAGGAGCTTGGTTCCAGAGTAGCAGATTCCCTTCACATAGGAGCTGAGGAAAAGCAAACTAATCTGTTAAAGAAATAAAGCAAAAAAGTATCAGATTTCTTCCAAAACAGAGATGTTTTTGACAAAAGATGCTGAAGCCAACAAACTGATTAGTAAGCTTAAACAAAGTGACTGAATAATGACAGACAGTGATCCCCCACAATCAGCCTCAAGACACAGGTGTTATTAAAATCAACAAGCAGCTTAACTGAAGTCTTCAAACACTGCACTGCCTCCCAGACATGGGAAAAGAATAAAACTGCCTGAGCAGCCTGGTTTTGGCATAGAAAGAGAGAGTTAATTAAGGAATTGGGTTATTCCCAAGTCGTGCTGTGTAAGGAGCCCCATTATACCTGCTGCACAATAGGTGGGATACATTTTCTTTCTGTAATGCTTATGTAAGATGTTAATTCAAGACTGTAGCTCATTTAACAAATAACCCCCTAAGTGAAACTATCTCCTGCCGAAAAAGAGGTAGGGCAGATCGCTGGGAGGACTGCCACAGGAAGCTCACAAACTGCGGCATATGGGTGAAGAGCAGGTGACAGTGCAGTGCACACTCAAGCGAGTTCAAAGGTGCAAGATGAAATATTGATTAGAGTTATTAGAGATTTGGGAGGAGTAATAGACCAGGATGGCTGCATTCCTCAAAGCGAGGGAGCGCAGCCTTTCCTTACCACTACACCTCCTGATTTCTCTTGTTTCAGGTGCAATTTATTTTTGGCCCCTCCAGAGGTGCATGACCCAACCTGCAGAATGCCTCCCCTGTGCTGCCAGCTACGGCCCCCATGCTGGGGAGGAGGGGAGAGCATTTGCCACCTCACAAACATCTCCCAGACTGGTTCATCTTCCGCTGGGGGGTCTGGGGGGGTTATGGGATGGAGTCCCACGTCTTTCGCACAGCTGTAGGAGCGGCAAGCCACACGTGACTGGCAAACAGGCAGACACGTCGCTTCTCTGGCAGATGTGGGCACAGCCTCCAGAGGCCCTCCAGTGTGAGGGCACAGCTGGTGCGGGGGCTGCCCTCGCCACCCCAGCTGCACGGCCCAGCTGGGTGCTCCTGGGACCGGCACACGCTGGCACGGCGGGGAGGGCACAGCAGGGGGCCAAAACGCAGCATGGAGACAGCAGAGAAATGAACAGCCTCCCTGATACGCTACACCTTTTCTTGGAAAGCCGACGTGCCAGGAAGCCTCAGGGACTTGTTTTTTCCCCTCCATGGCTGCGAGAGCCTGCTGGGTGCAGCATCTCCAAACCAAGCTCCCAGCCCAAACAAAGGGCACCAGGTCAAGAGTCAACAGCCTCCATTCTATCAGAAAGACTAAGAAATGGAGACCATGCCAATCAACCACGAATGGCAGCTTATCCCTTTTTTTAGGACTGGAGGTCTGCAGAACTTCTGAGGGTCCTCAGAAAGGTCCTGAAAGGTCTTGATGCTGCAATTCATAACTGAGGGTTGTGTGTTGCATGGGGAACAGCAGGTTCGCAGCCACTGAACATGGGAAGGAACGAGGCTCTACAGCCATGAGGGCAGGAACTGAAGGTGTGGAAGGAGCCATCAAGATGGAGAATGGGGGCAGCATCCCCTCTCTTCCCTGCCTTGTTGGTCTTATTGGAGATTTGAAGCTCTCTGGGGCAGGAATTTTCTCTCTGTGCTGGTTTTCAAGGTACCTTTGATGACGGGAACCTTGAAGCCATTTGCGGCTCTACAGAAATTTCCATTAACGTAAGCAATGCGAAGCAAGAAAGAGGAATGTTATTCACAGGATGACAATGTGGAGAAGGTGTTTAAACCAGCTTCTACCCTCTAAGCACTTACCACTCACCAGTAACGCTTTCACACTACTGGTGTGCACTTGTTTGGCTTAACAACACACTGCATCTGCTCAACAGGTGAACGAATCCTCTAGCAACTTTGTGGTCATCTCTCTCTGTCCATCCCATCTCCCTTGCACCAACCAAAACAGCATTTCACACAAAATAATCAACATGCCTGCTGACTGGAGCACATCCTAACTAGAGACAAAAGCATCACAGTACCATAACTATCCTTTTCCCTGCATTCCCAAGAGCATAGTGCTCTCCCTATTTGATGGAGACACACTTTGTCCTTGTCATTTGTGCTACTGTAGCTAAGCAATCACCAATAGCTTGTTTTCCAGATTGTATTACTAAATAGTGGCAGGATTTCCATGAGCATCACTTAAGACATATTAATTTAAACAACACAAATGAGACACAACGAGATTCAGTGCAGTTAGTGGAGCCTGCTCACAGCAAGCCAACAGACCTGCCCCCGTGAAGCTAAAACTCTGAATTCCAGCTAGAGCTCTGGCTCTTGCAGACGTTCCTTCACCATCTTCCAGCCCCGCTGCTATTCTTGTAGGTTTTAAATACTCTCAAGAACCCACCACGGTTCTGAAGGAAGGTCAGCTGCACAAAGTGAGCAAACACAACTAAGTAATGTGCCTCAATTCCATTTCAAAACTAACAATCATACACCGCTTGGACAAGCAAAACCATTTACAGAACAAATGATAGTCTACAGCCCACCAGCAAGAAAGGCCACGTTACTGTTCTGGTTAGTTTTCATGCTTAACCCTTCCTATTTCACTTGCTCCTCTCTTCTGTGTCCCCAAATAGTACACTCTGATCTCAGTGTGGAGACTTTCCAAATTCAACAGGAACAGGTGAAAGAGCAGAAGGACTTTCACTGATCTAAACACAGGACTGGAACCTTAAAATTGTCCATTTTACATTTACTTCCATTTAAGTGTTCTGATTTTTAATAGCCTTAGGAAAACAAAAAATAAGAGTACTGCGTTACTCTAGGACTTCGAGCTACAGCTGCTGTTAAATAAACATTTTAAAATTAATTCCACAGACTTTTCAAAATTTTCTGCAGAGCAATGGTTAAGAAATGCGACAGTGTATCATAAAGGGCATGCACTTAAAAATCTAAGAAAAAACAGACACCGAAACACCCAAACTACGATTTCTCCTCTCAGCTGATTCAGTTTTAAATGAATGGACTTAAAGGCAGGGTATTTATGAAGTGGGAAATATACAGAGATATACAGTTTATAGATATAATTAGGGGCAATGGGGGAGGGGGGGATAGAAGTTTCCCACCACGCACATCTGAGGCAACATTTCAGAACTAAAGAAGGGTTTTCACATCCCAAGTATGTTTTTTGGGGAGTAGAGCTTAACATAAAGGTGTTATGAAACAGAATGATATAGTTTAACAACAACAATAAAAAAGGAACGTCAAAATATTGCCCAAATTAGTCTTGGTGTGTTTTGTTACATGTTCTTACCCATCCACCCTTCCCACTTATTCCAGGGAAACATGCAGCATTAATTTGTGTATATTTTGCTCTGCAATATTTACAATATTTCCTCAGTTTAAGAAACATTCATTCTTGAGGTGTTCTCATTTAGATCGTAAAGGAAACATCAGCATCAGTAGATCTGATCACAGACACAGTCTCCCCAATGGTTAGACAGTGTTTATGCTTATACAAAAAAAAAAAACCATAACATACTAAGCCTTCTGGGATGAGTAAGCAGAAAAGAACATCCCAACCAGCGCAAGTATTGTGCCATATGTTTCTTCATTAAAAATAAATAAATATATATGCAATACTAAGTTGAAAAACTGAACTTTGTTTCTTTAGTAAGCAATGGGTAAAATAACCTTATTTTTCCTACATATCTTCCCCTTCGCAATATCCTTCTGAAGGACAAGAAAGCATGTGCAAATGAACTCTATCATCCCCCTAGGATCCCTGAAACAGCTTACCAGTGAAAATAAGTTTTTAATGGGCTTTTCTCAGATGTGTGCATATTTTCTTGTAAGCATTTACCTAAGAAAAGTGAAGTAATGAAGCACAGAAATGCCTGTTTATGTAAGCTTATTCATGTGCAAACATGTGCATGAATACCAAAGACTGAGACTTCAGATCTCGTTTGAAGGTACTTTAAGTGAAAACGTTATGACTTAGTGCAAACCAGATCTTAAAATGAGAGGCCCTGGGTGCTGGAATTTAAAGCTTCCCTGGTGAGAAACTGGTCGTGATTACACACCGTTGTGATCCACACTGGGCTTCTGAGGGCAGATGCCTGGTACCAAGTGTTTCACATACATAAATGCCGACGATTCAGTTATGTAAACATAACCTAAATCTCAGACTGAATGATAAATAAAGCTGAATTATATCACATTTAGTTACAGCTACACCACACAGTATGTAAACCTCATCCACTTAAAGTTTTGTAGTTGGAAAAAACACAAATACATATGTTTTTCTTTGTGCTACTCAGTTTCCTTACAGACTCTGCAGAAAATGCATTTAATGGAGAGAGCGAATTGTTTGCCCTTCTCAGGGATGACAAGACTCAAAATAACTCTGGTCTGGAGACTTAATTATTTACGCAAATATAGAGTTGAGACAATATGGACTGTCTGGGCATACTTATAGATGCAAAACTATCTCATTTGGAACATTTTCAAGCATGGCACAAAATGCAAATAAATCCAAAAACTCATCGCATTGTCTTGTCCATAGAGACAAGTGTTAAAAACTGGCTTGTGAATCCAACAGAGAGCCCTCAAGATTAAAGCTCCTTCAAAAGCTTTCTCTGCACTATCCAATTATCTATGGGAAGCTCAGAAAATCTTCACTGTGATCGTGAGTGGCTTTCGTTGCGACTGCTCCCAGCATTGCTGACATGCCTCGTGTGCTGCTTATGAAGGAGAGTCAGAAGAATTACACAAGTACAAGAGGGCTCAAGAAATCTTAGACCCAAGATAATCATACATCTCCCCTCCACCGCACCAGTGGTAAAGTATCTGTGACCTTCCAGTGTAACCTTTTATTTCCTTTCCTCACAAAATTTGCTAGTAAAGAAATCCCAAGTGCCTGAATTGTGAGTACCTAAGATGGAAGAAAAGCCTCTAGGCCATATTCCCACAATCCAGAGCTAGACTATTTGAAATAGATCCAGCTGCCACTCCTAATGGCTCTTTTTGATAAGCATAAATCACTGACTAAAAACGCCCAGGAGGTATTTTTCTATCCTCTTCAGAGCTGCCATCATTTTCAAGTTTCTCCATTCTCCACTACTGATACACATTTCTATCATCATAGTATATTGTTGCACCTTATAGTCTATGTAACTTTTCCCCATTTTCATGCCCTCTTTCCCCCAAAAGATGCCAAGAATCACTCCATCACACCATGAAACAGCTAACTTTGCCAACAGCTGCTGCTCCTGAACATCTGGCTTAACCTGTTGCCAGAAGCATAATTATCACTTATAATACTCAACTGCCTGAGATGCTGGCAAGAAACACTATTTCTGGTATGCTTTTTTTTTTTTTTTAATCCATATAATGGACAGCAAATCTCAGAGAAACTAGAGATTAGAAAAATACCTTCCTTCTTTAAGTGGTTAGAGCTGTCTTCTCAAGATACAACCTCGTGTGCACTTTGGCCACAGTATTCATAAAGATAAATCTTCAGCTTGTGAGAGCCAATCTTTCTCCTTGTTCACTCTGTTGGCAAGGTCAAGTAGATTATTGCACAGGGCTTCTAAGAGCCACCACCAAACTGCCCTGAGGATGGGGCTGCCCTTGATCTTGGTGTAACATAGAAAGGCCTCATTAGACACATGTAGGCTCACTGAAAGAAGATGAAAGAAATCTACGGACTAGCTAACGCATTGTTAATTTTGTCTATTAGGTTTCACGCCCTCACCCTTCACACGCCAGACAAAACATAGACCTGGCATCCCTGATACCTCAAATTTTGCATGCCCCACACAGCACCGAGTTTGATAGCCCCATGGCTTTTGACAGCATGCTAGGACTAGTATTTCTCCTAAAATCAGGATCAGGGATTCTTCTCTCTGGAATATGAGCATGAACTGTTCCCCATGCAACAACTGACAGTGTAGATCATCTACTCAGATGAAAGCAAGTTTGTAACTAAGAAAGAACCCCAAAACGGAGAGGGCAAAGTGAACTCCTAATACTGCTAAGGAACTGCTGGACAGGCAGTAACCTTGTGTTATACAGTTTAACATTCACAGGCAAACAAGCAAGCTGGAAATTATTCTTTCGCATGGCTTGCTGCCCAGTAAGCAGGTTTCCATCCAAGTTCTTCACATCTTTACTGAGCTTCAGATTTTCTTTATTAAAAGTAATCACACAGCCCACTCTCAAATGTCAGTCACTGTTCATAGCCAAAGGCACACCTGTCTTGTACTGAAATCACAGGTACCTTGTCTCCCTGAACTGTTGGTTTTTATTCATTGGGTCATCTACATAGCCTTGTCACGGGGGGACGACAGGGCCTAAAGGCACTGCTGGAGCTTTTCCTTTACCTCCCCCCTCCCCATCAACTCTCTCCCACACATCCTGTGGAAAATGAGTTCTAACACAGAGGTAAGACCTACTGGCCCAGTTTTAAAACTACACTCTCTCCTATTAAGTATGCATTATCCTCCTCTTTATTGTTCATTTAGATGTTCTTGCAAGGTTGAAGTATTCACCTCTTGTTTTTTGGTTCTGTTCAAGATTTTCAGGTTTGAATTCCTGAATTATAACCATGGTTTGCTGGGGATATGGGAGAGCATGTGTGTGAGTGCTCTTGGTCACTTCTTTGCCCTCTAAGGATTCTCATATATTACCAGGTATTTCACCTCTATAAACCACTTGAATTAGTGTAAGCACTTTTCCTTGGTTTAACTGATCCTAGAAGGCTGAGTATGTGATGTATCTTTATAAGCATAAATGGTGCCAAAACATTGTGGAGATTTTGTTAGTAATCATACCTGCTTCACCATAAGCATGGGGGTGGAGGAGTAAGCAAAATCAGATAAAATAAAAATCGAGCAAAGAATTATTCATATGTGGTCAGAGAAGCACACAAGATTTTTTAATTATTTTAAATTCTGAGCTAAAATGTAGGTTTAAATATAAAATGTAGTAATGCAGACTTCTGCTTGTGAGACTGAAGTTAAATTTATCCCTTACACTGACGTGAAGTTCCAGTGTAGCTCAGAGAAGAAATTACACAGGCATTTTTTGCTTTAGTTTCTCTGGGAATAAAGTGAAAATGGTCATACTGAACAGTGACCAATACTTAAGTATTCAGAGACTAAAATTCTTTAGGTAATATTCCCTATTATAATGTGTACAAATGGTCTTTCACATTCACTGTGAACATTTAAAAGCAACAAAATTGAAGAGCACTTTGTTAAACTTTGCTCCTGAATGCAGCTGTGAGGATGGAAGAAGAAAAATACTTCAAGTTTTTTTTGGTGTTTTTATTATTATTATTCTTTAATGTATAGTTACGGGACTCAGGTGAATATCTCTGTGATCTGTTATTGCTTTAGACACAAAAGAAATGGGGATGTGAGAACCACACCCAAATACCAGTTTACAAAGGAACTGCTGTAAACTCTTTCCAGGTAAGGTATTTCACCGTGCTCTGTCTCTCAGGACTTCCTCCTGGTTATCTATTTAGTGTTTTTCTAATTATTTCCAGGTATATAGCCCATCTTATGGACATTCAGTACTTTAGACAAGGAATTAAATTATATATAAAAAAAGAAAAAAGAACAAAACAAAAACCCACAGACTCCAGAAAATAAATATTTTACCAGGCAATGGCAACAAAATAGCAGCTCAACAGGACCTAGGACATAAGATAAGGATCTCTGAAATCTAAGGCTTTCAATTCTGCCTCTCATTGTGGAACAGCATGGATTCAGTAGAGCACAGAAGTATTTTCTTGTGTCAACAGAACCATAGTAATGTTCAAATACTTTTTGTACTTTGGCTTTAGTATCTTATGATACATCTGTTGCTTTTAGTAGTCATGTCTCAATCCTCATTCACATTCAGTGAACCAGGTGAACTTGACTCATAACTATGCAGATGGCCACATTCAGGCTCACCAGGTATCCCACACACCTGTAAGATCACCTATCCCAGGCCTCTTGTCTCACATGCATTGCCTAACCGATTGTATTGTGCGCCTTGTAACAAAATATCTTCCCTCTTGCAGGAGGCCAAATACACTGTCAGTCCTTCACTGTTTTATTGATTTTTCTGTATCAGCAGGGAGCCTCTATTAGCAAGAGTAACAGGATCAGAGCGATTTAAACTTCCTGCACTGCATTCAAGCATGCAAGAGTATGAAGGGTGTGCTGGTTTTTAGCCTCCCATCTACCTCCAGGGTGCTGCGGTCACCTCAGAGAGCCACAAACAAATCTTCAAACACCTTTTGTTTAGACGGCAGAGGACAGAACCACAGCTGCATCTGTCTCTTCTCCAGCCTCCAAGGACTATCTTTTCTCAAGGACAATGACTGATACCACTGCTGGAATGACCTAAGCGGGAACAGTAGAGGTACAGATGTTGTATTTTCAGAAAACGCTGCTCAGTGCTCTGATTGTCTTTTGCAAAAGTTGCTTGGTGAGAAGGGCAGGATTGACAGATTGAGGTATAGTAGGGGAAAAAAGAGTATAAAAGAGAACAGGGCAAGTGAAAAGGAGTGCCGGGGCCTGCTACATCACTTAGGCATGCTCCAATCCTACAATAAAAATAAAACCCTATTTCTTTCAGTCACTTGAATCCTGGATTTCTATTATGCTTGCTGGCAACCCACATGCAAACTCCAGAAGTCTGTATTAGGTAAGGCACTTGATAGAGACCTGTACAGGAGAGGAGAGATGATCAAACATCAACAGGCTACAAAAGTGCTTTCAAGAAAATACAGCACAGATTGACTGGCTTAGCAAAAAAGGCTCTGCACAAGCTCCCTGTGAATCCTCAGAAGAGGGATGTGTATTTAGAAATGAAAGGCTCTAATTCAGTCCTCTGTGACTGAGGCACACAATCTTCAATTTCCATGTTTTACATCAACAGGCCTTTTCATAAAACTGCCTCGAGATAGGTGCAGTGTGATTGCCACAGATCAGTGTCTTCTGTTCTAGCCAGCTTCAAAACTTCCACCAAGCTGTTGACAAGGACACTGCATGTCTAGAATGTAATGGCCCTGCTACCAATGTACCCACAATAGTTCCGGAAGAGGTGCTCAACATTCAAACTCTATCCTATATATAGATAAGTATCTGTAGTGGACAGAGCAGTATGCCTCTCTGGGCAGAATTTAATACCATGCCCATCTTTCCTCTCCTGATGTTATTATTGCCCTGGTAGAACAGTCACCCAGCTTGATCCAAACCTGAGTCAGGACACGAGCAGCGGGGACCACCACGGCACGTAGACTGGAGCACAGGACTACTTAAGTAGGAAAGCGTCACTGATAAAACTCTTGAGAAGGCCATCTGTTTCCTCACGTATGTGAGGAATAACATGAGGCTATGTAAAAAGAGCAATGATAATGTCTACTTAGTCTCCAAATTCTCTCCTGAAGGAAGCCATTTTAAAGCAGTTATAAGAAAATAAAAGATGATGTTGAAATACAGACAAATGAAATTTTAGCTGCCTACAAGCATTGTTACGAACTATAGAAGGTGGCTTCCTCTTCTCTGGGGAAGAGATTTGATATTGCTGCATCTGTTGTGGCTTTTTTCAATAATGCACGGAGTAGCAGAGAACTGTGAGCACTTTTGCAATGCAAATACCCTTTTTCCACATCTCATTTGCCTGGATCTGCACTGTTTCCAGCTTGTGACACGACATTCTGATAACTCTATTTCCACCCTTATTTTCTACTAACAAAAGTCACTACATATAAAAATCTGCCACCGTTGTTATAAATCTGGCACAAAATACTGTTTCTTTCTGCCCTTACTGAAACGTAGAGCCCAGATCTTCCAGAATACTTCCTCCAGTCAAACATGGTAATAGACTTGTGATGAGTGACTACAGCAAAGCAAGCTGTAGTCATAGTACCAAGTCACTCTTCTGCTCCCTTCTCTACAGTTTCTCCTACAGCTGATCATATGCATTTTTAATTGCACAGGAGTTGGAAAATCTGGATGGGGGATTCACAACTTCACGCGAAAACAACATGTAGTGTGCGGAGACTCCAGAGAAGCTGGGATTTGACTCACAGGAAGTAGATTTCAAACAGGGGGAAAAAAAAAAATACTGTTCCATGCTGCTCCAAGCTGTTCCATGCTTCCAAGTGCTCCATGAACATGTTTTGATGATTCAAAATTAGGTACAGTGTCAAGATGACATGAGCCATGAGGCAATTTATATCATCTAGAAGTTATGACTAGAAATAAATAAATAAAATCAAACATAAGTGTGAAATGGTGCCATGCACATTGAACCTTCGATCAGTAAGCACGTCAGTAGTAAGGGTGTGAAATGCACTGGATCACACCTAAAGGCAAAGCACCAGGGATCCGCTGCCTACAGAAATCTGGGCCGCAGAAAGCCAGCAGACCTACTCTCTAAGAAAAAAAAAAAATATTTTTTTATTTTTCTGATCATGCCAGTGTTCTGTAGGGCTGGTATAGAACAGGTAGTATGGAAGAGGGCCCCTCCTTCGTGAAGCTGAAATTATGAAGTCTAGTCAAAAGATTTATGTATTTATTTATTGCTGTCTCCTTATAACAAGGAAGAAGAGCTCTAGATCCAAAACAAAACAAAAGAAGTTGCCTTACATGAAATCCAAAGACAATCTAAGCAGTTGGTCACTAGCCTTATTTTTTCCACGAGCTTTATTTTATAGACACCAAGTGGCGTGGAGAAAGAATTTGGAAACTGTGACCTGAAACCTGAAAGAGCACAGAAGTTCATAATGAATGCTGACATCTGCTTAACCTCACACCTCTATTTCTGTTCCTACTACAGCTAGGACTGTCACTGATTTTAATCAGTGTCACAGCCTTTCATACTAAATCTAGAACACAGAAAACTTCAACTTCCAGCTGTAAGTGGAATCAGTGGCAAGGAAAACTGAGGAAAAAAAGAAAGAAGAAACGATACAGCAAAAAAGTTTTACTTTCTGTATTTACTTATCAGTATGACCTGTCTTTAACCCAAACACTATGGTTAATAGGTTTCCTGTAGCCATCATGTGATTAGACAGCTCTTGCACCTGTTAGCATATTTAGGCATGTATTTTTGTGTTAACGGCCAGTGTCTCTTTCTAAATAAGCCACGACTACATTTTAAATTGCTTAAGTCAACTTCCTCAAGCAACCACAAAGTGAGAGGTTCTCGTGGGAAAAAAAAGAAAAAAAAAAAGAAAAGAAAAAAGCGCCAGGCATCAGTTTTCAGTTCAGAAAACCTCAATGAAATCTAAAAATTATTTATCAGAGGAAGGGAAAATAAATTAGAAACTACCCAATCAAAATACAGAATAAAAAATATAGAGGGGGATAATCAGGTCACCAGTGGAAAAAATACCTTTATCTATGTTTTAACTTTGCTTTGAAATGCTTTGCTTTGAAATGCTCTTGCTTTAACAAGATCATCATAGATAACCAGTTTTCTGCAGGTAAACATTATAGTATTAATCTGAAAATGTTCAGAACAATGAAACTAATTTCTGTCTGGGGAGAGGACAGAGTGCTGCTGGTACAGGGCACCTCACCACTAACTGCTGTTACGTGCTTGTACCTGGAAAATAATCTGCAAGGAATAAAAGGGATTTTTTTAAGCAACAGCATAATGGTTTACCCTATTCCACCTTTCCCTTGCGCCTCACAAAGCGTTATCATTAATGCCATTTTCTCTTTCTATATTATGCTTCAGGTACAGATTTCACGACCTTAACTTTTGCTATTCCAAGTAACCCATTTTGGCCCCATCCTCATCCCTACACACTCCTTTTCCAGAGCGCCGGCATGGGAAAAGGCATGCTGAAGAGGCCGAGCTGCACTTCAACAGCAGCCTCCCTGCCCTCCAGGACATCCTGGCTCCTTCCCTGCCAAAGCCCGGGGCGATGCAGCTGCTGCTGGGAGGCTGCAGGGCGGGAGGCTGAGCTTTCGGGGCCTGTGGATGGCGGTGCGCAGAGATGACTGCATCTGTGGTGGTTTTCACTTAAAAGGCTCCTTCTGTTATCAGTCACGTAAAGGTCTATTGATTTCAGTCAGGCTTTATACATACTGTCACACGCGCACATGCGTGCGAAGCGTGGTCATGCTGCATCACATAGCATGCAGCCACTGTGACAGTGAGAAAGCGTTTTTGTTTGTGACCATTGGTACAATGACACAGAAACAACAGCTTTAGTTAAGTGCCTTGTACCAGGGTAGTTCATGGTTCACATGCAGGAGGGAATGGGAAAGACATTCTAACTTGAAATACCACAGCACCGGCAGTACCAGTTCAACCGTATTTGTGGGTTACATAAAAACAGTTCTCTGGAATAGTTGGGGCAATGCAATTTTTCAGTATGGACAAGACCTGAGATGCTATCGGATTATCCGATTCTGCCTTGCCGTAGACTTTGTATTTCCACACAACTCTTGCATGAGCTCTAACCAGCCACAGCCCCGCACCCAGCCTGCTCAAATTGGAGCGAGTGTTTCCTCATACAAGGCTGCTCTGTGCTAAACACGCAACCACCACCCAGCATCGCACGAAAGAGAAAGATTCACAATTTGTGCATTTCTTCCAGCTTGCTTGTTTATTTGGACAAGAATCCATTTCTGCAAACATTGAGGCTGGAAAGCAGATTTGTTTTCGGGGCTGACGTTTGCCCAGGCTGACGAAAAGGCTGGGGGCTCACAAAGAGTTTGGTAACTAGATGATACAGGAGTGGAAGAGGGAACCTGCCAGCTTTCTCCTTGCTACAGAAGAGAGGCTGACACATAACTGGCAGGATAAGCAACCTAATCCACCACAAAGACAAAACTGCGAGTTTGCTACCAACACCAGCAGCAGCAGATAAATCCCTTCAATTTTTGTGCCGAAATCGTGTTAGCCTTCATAAATGCCTCCTATCTCATCTTCCCATGAAGTCACTCACTTCCGTGTATCATTATGGGCTCTGCAACACGCTAGTGACAACCAAGATGCGGTTATGTTGCCTCAGGCAACATCGCTTGATTTCTGGTTTTGAAGTTGCCGTATCTGCTCTGCCTACTAATTACGGTTTTGTACTTACGGTTTAAAGAACGATATTTAAAATAATAGACGGCGAAAGTTGAATTGCTAATATGCAAAAGTAGCTACATTATATTGCCTTGGGTTTCACTATATCATTTTGACAAAGATGATACATGTGTTTCTCAGACATTAAGCATATCGTGTGGCCTGGGATTAACCAGTTGCAGATTTGGATTTTCCTGCTTACTCACATTTTCCCTAGCCATTTATGAAGTTAAAAAAGAAAGCCTCAGGTGTGTTAGATTATGTGATAGAAGTTTGTCTGCACACTCACAGAAGAGCACTGCAATGGCAGGAAGCAGAGCCCCAATAATACCCTGCCCTGACTCCTCCCAGGCCCAGCCCAGGAGCCATCAGCCCATCAGAGGCCAACCTCTGCAAGCCCAGATGAGCAGGAGACAGGTGGGAACCCAAATTAAGGGCTCTAAAGAAGGGACTGCCCATCCAGGGCCCTTGCAGGGCTGTCCCACAGCAGTCTCAGCTCCAGTGTGAGCATAACCAATGACGGCTGATGAGCCAACACTAGGGCACCTTTTGTATGGAAAGGGGTTGCTGCCCGTATGTATGGGATGCAGGGGAAGAGCATTTCAGGATTGCATGAGACTTACTGTGGGATGTTTACAAAGGTATCAGAGGTGGGAAAGGGATGGATTTAGGTCATTTGGGGGTGAACAAACATGGGAAAATAGAGAGACAAAGGGATAAAAAAAGGTCAATCACAACCACCACAACAGGTGGCTGGTTGGTACATTTGTCTGGTCATATTCTGCATGTGAGCAGCATAATCTGTCCCATCTTATTTAATTCATTTTCACCTTTTCCAAGGTGAAGTACTTTCTATTCTTCACGCATGTGCCTGTATGGAGATCCAAGTGCCAGCAACTGGATTCAGCCCATGGGTGGGAACGCCCACGTGTTCGCCGTGCAACAACCCCAGAGTGAGTGCAGGTGTGCGAGTGCTAGCAAAGAGCAAACTGGACTAGCTAATGAGTAGGTAACTGGCCTGGGAGCCAGGGGTGTCTCTGGGGTCAAGAGCATGGGGCCAGGGGAGTCCCTGGCCAGCTCTGTCTATGTGCACATGCATGCAGGAGCGGGGCAGTCTGTACCAGCCACCAGAGCAGGGCTGCAACCTCAGGATGCAGCCACTGCTACTGTCTGTTTGTATGAGTGCTCTGTGTGCCTCTGGGATCTGTGTGGCCAGTCATGTATATATGCGGTGTGTACGTGTGCTGTGGGCATGTGCTTTCTGGGAAGACACAGTCAGCCCTGCTCCTGGTTGGACCTGGGGCCATGCAGACGCAGCAGCCTTGCCTATCTCAGGACATCGCAACCATCACCACATATTTTCCCCTAGCAAGGTATTTTTTTCTAAATTACTACTACTCATATGGAAATTGTTGGCCCTAGTCCATACCACAAACACATTTTATAATATATTCTATTTCCCAAAGAGAGAGCTGTACGCTACAAATTACTGTTTCAGCACCCTACCTTCTCAAGTCCATTCTCACCTTTAAAAATAAAAAATAGTGCAGTGGCTACTACACTAATAAGTCTCTGGAACTTAGATCAAGACAACTTAACAGGCAACAAAATAAGTCATGACAAAGAGAACCATCTATTTTCCACAGGAAAGAGCAGATGTGTTTGCTGTTCACCAGCAACAACTCCCTCATCAGGGATCACGATGGACCTCCCCGTCTCTTAATTTATTCACCATCAGGCCTATGGGCCACAGCCCTTAAGAGATGAGAACTAGACATTCAACACTAAACACAGTGAAAACTCTGCCTGAGAAGTGTGCAGCCTACATAAACAGGAAAGGAAACGCAGGCAGGGAGAGGCAGAGTGCCTTTCCCCAGGTCATACACCAGGTCCTTGACAGAGCCAGAAATAGAGCTCTGGCTTCCTGAGCCCCCTCCAGCGTGGCCCACCTGGTCTCCCATGTGGGTAGGTCGCAGACAGCGCTCTCATGCAGCGACACTGCTCCAGACATCGGTGGAGAACAGAGCAGCAGCAACCCCACAGGAGCTCTGTCTGTACTCTTTTCAGGAACAGAAGTTTCAAGCAGGAGGAATTAGGCTAGAAGGCATTATATTGCAATGACCGTATATTAATATTCTTTACTCCCAATCTGTTGTCTACCCTTTTCTGGATAGCATTTAAGGGATTTGTTTTGCACAATGAATTCATAGTTCCTTCTCACATTTAACAGTCTATTTTTATCAGCAGACAACATCACCACAGGGCCTAGTTATACGACTACTAGGAAAAGCTCCTATTTTTAACACTAATAAAACAAAAAACATAGCACATAAAGAAATCACTCTACTAGACAAACATTAACCAAAATATATAGCATCACTGTAGCTGCTTACAGGCACTTCATCCTAGAAGTGACTGTTAGTCACTTCTGCAACTGATTTGAAGTAGAAAAAAATAATTCTCTACATATTTAACATGATGACACTTGCAGTCACTGAAATGAATGCTGGGGTCCCAAGCCTATTTATCCACAAGCAAAATTCATCAGGAAGGGTAAGAAACAGATCTGAATTTGCTTTTCTGGGCCCTTTTCTGCAAGATGTAGGGCAGCAGTTGGCTTTAAGTAACTCAAAAATCAGAACCATAGGTGGTGGAATCTCATTTAAGGTTGGCATCTGCATCATATGCAGCAGCATATGTACCCAGTACACCGCTGCATATCCCCAAGCCTATGTGGTGGTGTTAACACAATATGAAGTAGGTGGTTTGGTTTCAGTTTTCTTATCTCTATAGAGCAGAAGGATTTGGAGGAGGGGCTGAATAGTAACCCAAAAGAACTTATAAATGCAGTTTGCTCTTAAGCCTTGGGGTTTCTTCCTCTTCCAAAACTAGTCCACCTAAGCTCAAAATCCTTCTCCCTCTCTCCCAGGTTTGAGCTGATTATATGCATGTTATTCACTGGTCGCATATCATTACCTCTCTTGGCAGTAACAACACACAGCCATTCAAGTACATAAAAAGCGCAACATTTGTGAACGCACAGCGCCTTGGGCTGGTTGTCCCCACAGAGGATGAAGGCTCCCATCACCCCATCCCAGCTCCAGTCCTCCCTGCAGGAAGCAGCTCCCTGCACACAGCAAAGAAACTCACTCAAAAAGTCACCAATTTGAGACACACTACTTCTATTTGGCTAAACCTTGTCATTCTCCTCAAACACCAGGCAACACTGGGGCAGAAGAATGAAGGATGGCATGTTTCGATGATGTACATACAGCCTGGAGTAAACCCAAATAAATTAATAATGTTACACCTGGGCAGTTAGCTGCGCTCGCTGACTATTAGCATGAGGCTGTGAGCCAAGTGCCATTAACCTCCAAGGCATATCGTTATTAGACCATAACACCCAACCTGTCATGTCTCATTGTTTCATTAACACAGTTCTGGAAAGCCTCTAATAGAGTCAGGGAAACTGTTGCCTCAAAATTAGCAGAGATTACAAGATTTTGCACGTGGGTACTGAAGAGAAGAAAAGGAAGTTTATTACAATAATTTTAAGGGCATTAGAGATAACGGCGATAATTTTGTTTCTGATCTAAAGCTCACTGAAGTCAGCAAACAGGCTCCTACTCTTTTATTCTGAAAGAGTGATTATTATAAATATGATTCTCCCCTACTCATTTCTTAAATTAAATTAGAAGTTGCCCAGCCCAGAAGAAACCTGTAATGCATGTACCAAAATATTTGCATGGCTGACAAGCTCTGTCTTTGAATCTTTATGAAAGGCATATAATTGTGCTTAATGCAATTTATTTGTCATTAAAGAAATAAGCTTTGATCCAAACATCTTTGCAGAGATCCAAGAAACTAGAACTCCAGGTCTATTTTAAAGCATTGTGCATTTAACATTCATTCCTTTCCTTATCTTATTAGGAAATTGATTCCCTAGTAGATTATGGAAGTATAACAAAGGGAAAAGTGTTATACTTACTTAACTGTATTAATACTTCAAATTATAGTTGGGCCAGGTTTATGTTTGTTTTAAGAAGAGACACTGTCAAATAATTTAAACCAAAAATCTGGCACAAAGATTATTGACCACTCCACCACCCTGTAAAGTTAGATAGTATCAAACCAAGTAGGTTTCCATGTTTCACTCAGTCCCAAATGTCAACAGACAAATAAAAACAAGAACTATAC
Source organism: Anser brachyrhynchus (assembly GCF_964034855.1). Taxonomy (NCBI): domain Eukaryota; kingdom Metazoa; phylum Chordata; class Aves; order Anseriformes; family Anatidae; genus Anser; species Anser brachyrhynchus. The sequence continues at coordinate 33,615,269 of NC_137696.1, forward strand.
TAGGAAAGAAAGAAAAGGACCATTTTTAAAATGTTAATGGAAACACTGTCATGACAGATTTTAATGATAGTGGCAACTTGTCTGCGTTTAAATAACTCTGCAGTGTGTGAATGGCCAACACAGGCATTGCACTCATACCCACAAGGGAGGAATCAGCATAGCTGGGGGGCTTTTTTTGGTTGATTTTTGAGAAAGAGTGTCTGATTTCTTTCTTTCCTTTTTTGGTTTGAGCAAGACATAAGCAAAGCAAATGCTCCAGAAAGTGATCAGCTGAACAAAAATTTAAAAAAAGAAAAAAAGAAAAAAAGAAAAAACCTTCTGTAATAGAAAAAGTTGGGTTTTGTTCCCCCTGCCAAATGCCTCTAGGAAACTCTGTGGGAGTTGGGACATTCATCTCCCAGAATCTGGCCCCTAACGAGGAATTACACAGGCCAAGCCAAGAACAGGGGAAGAGCAAAAAAGGAAAGCAATTTCTACACTGATTGTGAAATAATCCGGATCATCTAATTTCCTATTACTCATTTAAAATATTTCTTTAAACAGAGGAAAATTACTTAGTCATAAAGTGACTTAAAAAAATAAAAGCACTTAAAACCACACTAATTTTACTTTTAAACTGGTTCTTACCATGTAAAAATTAGTTATTTTGATATTCAGAAAAAAAAAATCACAATGAAATCAAAACACCCATATTGGATGGCATCCTCTCTCAGACACATCAGTCTCTGAAGCCCAGGTAGCCTGATTCTGACCCTAGTAAATACCAGCTGCTTGGAGAAACACTTTAGACTAGCACAAGCATGTGGTAATGCTTCACAAGATTATTCTTCCAGGGCCAACACTGTTCACAGCTCTGAGACTCCTCAAACACAGGACTCAAATGCATGTCAAAGTTCTACCACCTCTAGGCTCTGCTCAGCATCCTAGATACTGCTACAAATCACCATCCTTACCCCAGGACTCCCTAAATTTTTTTAACTCCATCTGAATTTCATATGGTAAGCAGCAGCAAGCAATGAAGTCCTACTCATCTTCCCATGGCCTGTAGCGTAAGTCTTTCATCCATCCTTTCTTAGTGGCACCTTTCCCAATGAAAAAAAAAAGTCCAATATCTATCTGCTGTTACAAAGAAGCTGGTCAGAACCTTTGACAATCACTACTGCTCTGCTCTGAACCTTCTCTAGCTCTAATCTGCCTTCTCTGATGTGGAGCAGACCTTAGCCATTTTCTGTGCTGTTGGCTTCTGACCATTTATCCCATCATTTGAAGCCTCAATGCAATTGTCAACAGCGGAACCAAAGAATCCTCAAGAAAATCAGTAGTGAGGAGAGTACTGGATTTTGCACTCACGATTTTGCAGGGTTCGTCATTCTTTAAGAAAAAGAGAAGCAAACAAAATTCTCCCTCTAAGTTGTCTAGTGTTTAAGTGAAGGCAAGTCAGATTTCTTAACCAGTGAATACTTGAAAGGCAAAGGAAAAAAAATAAGAGAGACATTCCTGGAGCAGAAACACTGACACAAACACTTCTGTTTAGCTAAATGAAGTTTTTAGAAGTACAATGCTAGTCTGAATTATTATTCATATGAAGATCCTTTTAGTCCAATCTGACTGATATGGGAATTGCCATGCTGTAAAGATATATTAGAATGTCTGCACAGTAAAAGCAGCTCAGGCCCAGTGAATTTGTTTCTAGAATACCCTTGTTAATTTCCCCCATCTCAAAAAGAGTCTCAAATACAATCACCAGTCTCCTAAGAGAAAAAAATCCACTCTGGGAAGTCTGTTTTTCATTTGTTTTTAAGCAACAACCAGTGCATGTCTTTGAGAGTGTCCCAAGAGGTAAACTTGGGCTTCTTGTCCCCAAATGGAAGGACAGAATTAGCTGCTTCGGCAGGCATTTTCCACTCCTTTCCTTAGATTCATTGTGAGCTCTCCAGGGAGAAGATTACAGAAGTAGATGAGGAAATCATGTGTATAAGGATGTGATGGGGGCAGGGGGATGGAAATGTCAGGGTATGAACTGCATTCCCCTCATCCCATGATGATCACTGGCCAGATCTTGCAGCAGCATCCACAGGCTTGTAGCTGCTGTCAGACCCAGCAGTAGCTCAGGAATAACTTTGTCTGTGGAGCAACTGAGTCCAGGCAGAAATATAAAATAGAGCTCCATCAGAACAGCACCAGTAAGCAAGGAACACCAGCTTCACGGGGTCTGGGTTATGACTCAGGGACAGTTTCAAGTCCTTCAGATCTGACCCCAAACTGAGAGAACACCAGAAAAGTCCAGGAACTTTGCATATACCTGGAGAGCACAGGTCCAGGCCACTGGCACAGTCTTCAGGGAACAGTTGTAGCTGTGACAACATTTTAAAAAGCTGTAGAAGTTCAGCCACAGATGCAGAGATGAAGCATTCATAGCATGCATTCTAATAATTTCTGTTTATACAGTTTAGAAAAAAAAGTAACTCGAACTAATTCCTTTTTATGTGGGAATCTGCTCTGGTTTAACTCAAAGGTCATTTTTAAGTCTGTGTGCATTTACAGTGCTAGACAAATATTTGTCAAATGTACAGGCTGCTGGTCTCATTTGAAAGATAAAGGTTATGGGGGAGGAGGGGAGAGAAAAAAAACACCCAGCCAGTGCAGAACACAGAACTGAATGAACCTTAAGGAAAAGCATCCATCTGTCAGACCATGACACATTCCTGTTAGCAGAGACTGCCACCTTTTGGGGAACAGCTTGAGAGACCGAGCAGAAAAGAGGATGCTTCATTTCCAGTCCTGGTTCCTTATTTGTCTGAATGTCAACAGAGTCAAATAGTTTTAAATTTCTCAGCTAACTTCCAGCAGAGGAAAAAAGAACATTTCCAAGAGGATCCCTGAACACCACTAGTTTCTTTTTCTGTAGCTCTTAAAAAGAAGCATTTTTACAGTCTTTTCATCTCAGCTGCTGCTACTGTTTTTGAATCTGTTAGCCACTTTCAATCAAACTGGGCACAGGGGAAATATCTCAGATAAAATTCCAGCTTTCTTCCTGAGAAACAGAATATGAGAAGATGAGCTACACTCAAATTCATGCCTCATTAAGGGAAAGTGGAGGAGGAACGTATTACATATACGTTGGTAGCAGCCAGTCAAGCAGTATGGATGTGGTTTTCCACTAATCACTGCAAATATACTTTCTTATCCCAGACCCAGCACCGAGCTCAGGCACACAAAAAAGGAACAAATTGGGGTCATTGTTGTAGGTAAGCAAGGAGGGAAATAGATCACAAGTCAATAGGACTCAAATGTCGTTGTCAGCGCCACTCTTTTGGCAGCTTGCCTTGCCAATACACAGGGACAGAGGCTACAATAAGGGAGACAACTATATACTCTTCACTCTTTGGAAGTGCTTTGTATGGATGTTTTTATATCATCTACAAAATATAATTAAGAAACAAACAAACAAAAAAGCAGATACTGGCTTAGGATTCTTGGACGTATTACTTTCAGTCTGATATCAAAATAGGTCATCAGATTCCAAAAAAAAACGTTTGAGTAATGCAGAAAACTGAGCTGTTGTAAAAACCTTACAACATCTGTTGAAGTAGAAACAGCAGTCAATCATTTCTGCTGTCTTCCTTACTCCTCTTACCAGAAGAGGCTTTGTTTTTATTCTCCCCTTTTCAATCCGTCTGCTCCATTTCAATCTCAGTTTCACAGAGGCTTCGGGTATATTAGGTTCTTACAGGAGTCGTGACAATAGGTAGGGAAAAGAAAGACAGCCTTAATACCTTTAGGGAGGGACAGGCTACAGCCAGAGCTCAACCATATTATTCAGCACAAGAAACTACAGGAAACCAGATGCCAGTCAGTAGTTCCAAGAACTTACAGTTGCATGTCTGCTGCCTGCTTTGACTGGTGAACACTATCTCACAATGCAATCTGTAGCTGCACCCTGCTGTGACCACCCCCTCTTGACCCACCTTTTTTGTTATTGTTTCTATAAGAAACACAGTCTTCAAAAACATCATTGGTTCTCTCTCGTTTACTTTCTCAGACCAGAAACCCTGTAGTTTCAGAGAATGACAGAAACCTCCTGTACAGTTGCCCTGGTTAATGACACCAAGCCGTACGTTTCACATGAACCTGCCCATCACTGGCTGACTAAACCACCCTACAAGCCCATAAGATGCTCTCCTCTAACACCATAAAGGGAGACTGATGATATTGTCCTTCAGAAGGTCAAACAGGCTCAAGTTGCTCCAGTGGAGGCTTAGATTAGATATTATGAAGAGTTTCTTCATGGAAAGGCTGGTTAGACATCGAAACAGGCTGCACAGGGAAGTGGTGAAATCCCTGTCCCTAAAGGTGTTTGAGACACATGGACATGGTGCTTAGGGACATCATTTAGTAGTAGAATTAGCCGTGTTAGGTTGATGGTTGGACTTGATGATCTTAAGGGTCTCTTCCAACCTAGATGATTCTATGATTCTAAGTTCAAAAGTCCCTACATTTTGCCCTTATACTACAAAAGGGAATATGAAAAAAAAAAACAAAACACCACAACTGTGATTCAATCCATCTTAGAACAACTTATCCCAGCAAGTCTTTACTGAGCAGCCGTCACCTACTAAGCTGCTACCTCCTCATCCTCTTCCTCTTTCTCCTCGTCCCCAGCTGCATTTATGCAAAACTCGATCTTGATGTAGAGGAACAGTGGAGACTGAGATGTTAATAATCCTGAAGAGAATTACTGGGACGGTGAATGGAAAAAATGACATCGAGGCTGAGGGGACAATGAAAGTCACACAAGAGGCTCAATGCTGAAAGGGACAGAACAGAAAACTATTCAGACAGTATGAGAAATGTTGCTTGTAGGGATCACGCCTCCCCATTCCTTCCTTCTCAATTTATACGAAAAGAAGCAGCAGGAGCATTTCTGGATACAGAGGGTGTTGGAGAAGGAAGGACATTGACACAGCCACATCAGACCCAACATATCAGTGGAGCAGACGCTAAAAGACACCCTGATCTTCCTGTGCTTCTGCTTTTCCTCCCCAGCCAGAAAGAGAATACAAGAGAATAAGCCTTGCCTGGTATTCACCTGAGGCATGCCAAGACCTCAGTGGTTAGAAACCACAGCACTAGTGGCTTGTTAGCTACAAACTACCACAGTATTTTAGAAGTGGAAGCCTATGTAGAAATTCCAAATCGAAGCCAAATCTTGCAGCAGCAATTCTAGTTTGGATCCTATCAGGATGGCATTTGTTATAATTCTGGTGCTCGAAAAGCACCGCAAGAACAACTGATCTTAAAAGATTCGTTCTGGTTTAGCTTAAAGTCTAAAGTGTCTTAGTGAAGGATACTCCTAAAACTTGCTATTAGAGCAACTACAGACTCGGTACCTCTGAATTAAGGATTGAGGCCATAATAATTTTCCACCTCCTGCAGGCTTATGAAAGAATATGCTCCTGCCACCACAGGAAAGCATTCTCAAACATCAGCGTGTGCAAAAAGAACAAAAGTTGGGCATTTTCTAGTGTTGATTGACAGAAGAGGAGATTGTTCATGCTACAAGAAGAACACAAAAGGTAATATTTCACCCTTGAAAAACTACTCTTGTCAGAGACAGAAATTCGCGGTACCCTTTATAGTTGGACATCTTTGAAAGACACTACAACTTTGGTGAACCAACAAGAGTTAATCAATTCGTTTCCTTGTTCTCCTGGGTGGGAGGGGGGGAGAAGCATTTTTCCCTTTGAAATTACTGAAGCAGAACTGACAACAGACACTCTTTCAGTGAGCTGAAGAACACTGTTAGGAATACATGATGCTCAAAGGCTTTTTTAAAATCCTTGTCCATCCCAGACACCAAAGCAAAAGCAAACTGAGCTGATCCTAAGTTTCCAGTATTCTATTAAGAAGCTAATAACAACATTATCCTAGACAAGCCAGAAAGTAATTTAGCCCCTCATGATTCTCAACCTGAAGGTAGGTAGGCTCACTCTGAGAAAATGTCTCTGAAAAGAAGTTTAATTGCCACAATCTTATTGAGCTGTTTACAGCACTGCTCTGGATTGCCTCCCTTCTGAAAGCCTTAATATCCTCTACCTGTTGGTTCACTCATACTGCCAAGGGTATATTTGGCTTGCCCAGCAACATGAACATGTGCAAGAATCTCTCCTCTGACCTTGGGATATCCTATAGAATGGGGCAAAATCAGGCTGCCTGGCAATGTTCCAAAAGAGTAAAATGGACAAGCCCCTAGGCCAGCAGAAATATTCAAATGCATTTTCTCCTTAAAACAAGCAATAAGCTACTCACGGAAATCTATCAAGGCAGGCTATAGCAGCAAGCTAGGAGAATGCTTTGCAAATCAGCCGCAACAAATTTGTGTCGCCTTAGATCACCAGAAGGACTTTGTTTTTTTAAAACAAACAGAAAAGCACAAACCAAAAACACTTCCTTTGACAGATGAATTAAATAAACATTTTCTGTCCTAGGCACCAGAACTAGGCTGGATAAACGGGTCGACCAGCCTAACTTGCCAGTCCAGTTAAATGTTAACAAACATTTCAGCATTATTTTAGCCAAAGACAACTTTATGCCCAAATGTCTTCTTGGTCCCCCTGTCAGATTATTAAGATGATGTTACTTGAAACCTTTAAGCAGAATATGACTTCAAATTGTATTTGATCAGTTAAGGAAGGCATATACAATGATACATACTAAAACAGGGTAAATTTTCTTATGGCGTTAAGGCAGTTAAATATTAAAATCCTTTCAAAAATTCAGTGAGGTTTGGTCATCTACATCCCTTCAGCTCCTTGGAATTCTGCGCTCCCTACATTTAAGCAGTTTTTCTGAAAGATATTGTCTCTTTAACCCTTCATCAGCCTCCCTTGTTCCCAAATTGGGATGTGTGAGCACATGTAAGAAAAGAAAGTCACCTGGGGTGAAGGTGGCAGAAAGTGTTTAGCATTATTTTGAAACTTGCTAGAGTTTCCTCTAAAAACAGCACCAACATTTTAAAAACGACGTAAAAGCAAGGGTCAGTTACAAAGCAGAGGTTTGCAAGGAAGACTACTGTGAGACACCTATGTGAGCACAGTGCAGCAGCTGATAGTCTCCAAGAGAGGGCAGTCTTAGACTAGCGATGATTCACAGACAAGGATTTATTGTTACACCTGTTCCCTGCCCCCGTTTTATACTATGTATCTAAGAAGCTTGGTGTTTAAATGGCACTGTCCGTCAGAAAAAAATTGTCTAGGCCAACACTTACCAGTTAACCTCCTGCAAGCTTCAAAGGGGAGGGGAATATTTCCTTTCTACTGCACATGGATCTCAGTCCAAGAAAAAAAAATATATAGTTAAGCACATCCTCATCTTCAAATATATGATTAATTCTACAGCAGCCAACTGCATTTCTCTTACTTCAGAGTTCACCAGCAGTTAGATCAGGGTGGGAGGCAATCACACAGATTCTGCAAGACCAAATACCAGCGAAGCAAAAATAATGGGGGGCGGAGAACACCACTGATAAAGCAGTTTCCTGCAAAGACAAAGGTTCTTCCAGGCTTTTTTGTTTGTTTGTTTTTAAAGTCACTATCATACAGCTAAACTAAGCCAGCCCTGCTGTCTGTTTTCATTTCTAAACAGATATTTTACCACTTAAGTAATCGGAGAGATAAAACTAAAGCAAATCAGAGTCTTCCTAACCTTTCTTCAGATCCTTAATAAAGACAGACTGGAAAAGTCAGCCCCAAAATACAGTCCAGTAGCTTCTTTCTTGCCAGCGAGCAGACTGCCTTCTAGAAAGAGGCCAAAGCTTTCCACCAACACCCACTGCTTCCAGTCTCTCCATGCTTTAGAGTCATCATTTGGATATTTGTACTTCCAGCCTATGCACCAGCTAATCGAATCATAGAATACCCCGAGTTGGAAGGGACCCACAAAGATCACTGAGTCCAACTCCTGGGTCTGCAAAAGTCAGATTGATGATGGTGGTTCCCAGGACCCAGAGAGATCCCATATTTATGGGTGTTGAGGGTAACCACTACAAGGTAAGCTGGTTGGAAGTAACCCAACTTCTGTGCAGTATTTATCTCTATTTACACCAATGCTGAGGGCAGAGCCACCAGCTGAAGTGCAGGAAACAGCATGCAGAGCTGAGGGGACCAGGGGCAGCAGTCAAACAGCAGCTCTCCAAGGAGAGGCACGGGCTGTCCTTCAGGAGCACTGGACAAACACTTAAGAAACTAGAGATAGAGGAACAGCTGTGAGCACAGTACTACTTTACATCATCTAAGTAACAGGATCCTGATTCATACACAAGTACCCTGCTGGGTCCTTTAGTCCAACTAGGCACACCAACACTTAGCCGCCATGAGACTTATCTGCTGTTGCCTTCTAGGTGGCAAAGCTCACAGGTGTGTTCACCCCACTCAGTAAAACTGGAGTCCAGTGAATTCCACTCCTGCAACCACAATCACCCTCAGCATCGTACAGATGCACCTCTTTTCTTTCCTCTCTCTGTCCCAAGCATCCACATGAAACTATTTTTGTCTATGTTGGTGAGCAATTTCATTAAAAGGGGAACTAAGATGGTGAAAGAGGTCACTTCCCCTCCCTTCCCCCCCCCCAGTAAGGCTAGTCCACGTGGATATCAGGAGTTTCAGAGACTTCTGTGACATGAAGTTAAGATAAAGATTGAGAAAAAACAGCAGTGAAACTTTTGGGGTAAAAATGCAGGAGGAAAGATGTCTTAAATGAAAAGTTCTTAACTATGATTTCAAGGCTGCAAAAGAAAGCAAACAAGGACTTATTTTCTTGCTTTACTTGCTGAAGTACTCAAAAAAGAAAGCTCCACCCCAAAGAAAGCAAGAAAACACCACCAGGTTCTGCTGTCCACAGAAGAATACCATGGGAAATAGCGAACCACTTTGATCAAAGTTGCTACCCAGTGTGAATATCTGGCAAGTTTTGTGGCTGTAATGGGACTTTTTAAAGCCATACTATCCCATCAGACTCTACAGTACTTGAAGTACTTTTTGAAAGCCAGAACAGCTAACCCAGCTACCACTGAGGTTAACAGCATGATTTCCACTGGTTTCAGTGAAAGTTGGACCAGGCTATAGCAGTAGTAAGGTCCTTGGAAGAAAGCACCAATGAAGTCTCTTTAATTTCTCTTCACAGCAACAAGGTAACTACAAATCTCAGGAGATTTTATCTTTTAAGCCAAAGGACCATTTCAGTAACACCCACCCGAAGTTGTGTGTTTCTATTAGATTAAGAGCGGATGAGTCCATGAAGTGCTAAGCAACTTGTTTGGAGCTTGGGAACTGTAGAAGAAAGAAGTCCCCAAAGCATGGAGTTCATTAACCTAACCACAGCATTACAAACATTGATTTTTAAGGAAATGCCAAGAACACTATTGCTTCTACTGACATTGTATCTCCAGAGAGGTAAAGTGCCTTGCTTTTTAACACCTAACACACATCAAAGATAGCCCTTATACACCCAAAGCACAGACAAAAGGGTAATTCAAGTACATTTCTGTAGTTTAGGTCAAATGGGTGTTTTAAAACACAACAAATGATGTTCAAGTCCTGAGATTGCAGGCATAAGGCTGCCCTAAGGAGCCAGAGCCCACACCTGGCTGTGACTGGTCGCAACCCACATGCAAGCACTTACCGGTTCAGGCCTCACCCCCCACCCCTGAGGGGAAGGGCAAGCCACCTGCACACAAAGACAAACCCTTTTAAACACCCTAGGTTTGTACTTAGGGGAGTCATTCCCATAATTGTAATGCAACAAGAAGCCCACCTCATCCCATACAACCTACAAAGCAGTTCATAAAGCTGAAGGCAGCAGGCAGGACCTAGAACATTTTTCTCCAGCACAGTTAGTGTTAAAAGAGCATCAGAAGACCTGAAAGTTTCTTCTCCCAACGGACCCAAAGTACATACAGCATACCTGGAAACTGGCTGCTCATCACTACTAGCAAGCAGCCTTTAAACCAGTCCCAAAAGATTTGGAGCAAAAGTGCCCATTCCAGGACAACAGCAACCTGTTACACCACAAGCAGAACAGCACCTGACTCTTTACCACAGACAATTTGCTAACTGAAATCAGGTGCGCAGGAGGCCCCCCCCACACACCTGGCCTTACTGCAACGCCTTCCTGCTCCGTGCCAGCCTGGCTCGCAGGGGCAGGGAGCACCTGAGCACACAGGTGCTGCCCAAGCATTGCTGCAGCTCAGTGAGAATCATTCCTTTTTCTGCTGCCTCTCCTCATAACAGCGATTTGGAAATAGTTTTCCCCAAATTATTACAGGTTTCTTACCTTGGTAACACCTATCCTGGGACTGCATAGCTGGAAATAGGCGAAATAACTTCACGGTCCTAAGAGTATGAAAACCACCTACAGCATCCCCTCCCCTCGTACAGAGGGTTTCATGCCACTCATCCATGCGTCTTAACGAAGCTCTCCGAGGTTTTTGTGTCCCACGCTCCCGGGGATGCCCGGTAACTCCCCTTGGGCTGTCACTCCCATTGCTCTCGAGCAGCCTGCCCCTAAGAGCAGCCTGCCCCTACCTTGCCTTGCTCCAGGGGGCCGGGCTAGACTCCCGGTGCCGTGCCGGGCTACTGCGGTGCTGCTGGGCTTGTCCCGTGCTTGTCCCGGGGCATCCTGCACCCGCTGCCCTACACGGAGCTGCTAAGACGGAGGCGGGTGCAGAGCGGGGCTTTGTGACTTCCCTGCCTGCTACAGCGACGTGAGCAAGTGCAGGGCTCTTGCAGTCTCTCAGCTGAATTTCGCTGGTAATGCTCAGTGTAATGTGGTTTTAATGTCGCGCAGCTGAGACAATGAAAGCAAGCAGTGTTACCGGTGTGCTTACCCTCTTTCCGCTGGGGTTCGTCTGACCTGCTGAACTTTGCAGGGTTGGCACTGAAAACAGCGGGTGGTCTTCAGGCACGATCTCCCTTTCTGCTGCAGGTCTCGTCTTTCTCTCTCCTTAGCCTTCTACTGCAGTGAAAAAAGCAGAGGGAGGTTTGGATCAGGTTGGTTAAACCTGTGTACAGGTAGGAGCTCATCTTAGGCTCAAAATACGTCTGAGGTCAGAAGTCACAAATTAACTGAAAAGAGCCTGTGCAATTTTTATTTTTATTTTTTTCAGGAATGCTGACCTTGTGGGCTTCTAAAAAAACTCAGCTTTGATTTTTAGAAAAAAATTTGGCTAGACGGTCCCCAGAGGAACTTTGGAATTTTAGAGGGTCCCCAGATGATTTAATATCCGAAACACCTTTCACTTACCTAGCAGGTTGATACCTTCCTTTCTCTTCCAGGTTTGCCCTTTGATTTGGTGCAGCGAACCACATTAGAGGAGAATATGGCAGTTAACTGCTGTGAAATGTAGCCTTGCTAGTAGGCAAATTAGCAAATGTTCTGTTTTGTCAAGTTCAGTAATGCCCAGCTCAGGTACTTGTAAATCACAATAGCTGCAAAATAGGAAAAAAAAAAAAAAAGAGGAAATCACCACACTACTATTTCTAATCATTAATTTGGGGCTCTTCAGAGTGGTATCAGAAACTTTAGACTGGCTTTATGCTACACCTCACAGGGCTAAAAAGCTCTTTTTGCTTGCTGTGGGTCTCTTGAAATCAAACCAGCTGTAAAATACTGCCTACCTTTAGGCTTAAAATAGCTGAAACCACCAAGTTTCCTGTGGTTTTACATAAAACCATACACTTTGTGATGAGTGCCTACTGTTGTAAAACAAGAGTATGGGGCATAGCGGGCACCCCAAAGGCTGTAGTTGTTACCCCAGCAAAGGCAAGTGCTGATCAGAGCTCAGAAGGACCTGAGGCAGGCACAGAGGAAATTGGATTTGGTTCTGTTCTTAGCTGCATGGCTAGTTCCCGTGACTTTGTCAGTGGATTCACAGCATTTCAAGTTTTATTGAGCTGAAACTCCCAGAAGCTGAGCAGCTAAACAGAAATTGCCACTGGGAAAAAAAAAAATCTAGCTCTCATCCACGTGAAAATAAGTTTAGAAGTATAGAATGGGTACCCACAACGACCACATATCAGCAAAAAGGCTAATCCATTTTTTCCCTTGATTTTTTGATTTTAGGATATGCGTGTGTTTGGAGTATGCATGCACAGCAGGGCAGCTGCCTCAAAGCTATTCAGTGTTACCTCCTATGTGCAGTAAACAAAATGCAAAAGACTACTCCTTCTGCCCCTCACCAAACTAGTTAGCATCAAAGTTAGCATCTCCAAAATTTAGTATCTGATGCATATTAAAAATACTTACTTCTAGGGAGACTCTGTATTCTGGAACTTCCAGTGGACTCACATTTGTGACTAATTCCAGTTGTCTTTAAAATTAACAATGGTAAATGTTGATTGATATCCTCTCTCCTGTAAGTTAAAACTCAACAGTCTCCAACAATGAGGAGAGGTATTCCAAGTCTCTTGTCCTATTTCAAACTGTATTTATATACAAGTTAACTATAGGAAGCATTTCCAGATTCAGCTGAAAACAAAGGACAGGCTTCTCTCACCTGTCTGGATGATGTTCTTAAGACTTCTGGAACAGATTTGAAAGCAGCTTATTTCCAGGTCTCCCTGTCAGGTCGTTTGCAAAATGAAGTCTAATCACTGCCTTCCACAGAAATCCTAAAGCAGATGAGGGGCCCTGGGATGTTAGAGAGAGCTAATGACCCCTTCTGCTGGAAGTAGAGGAGCTGTTGCTTGATAACGCTCTTATTGGCTTATTTTTGATTATTCTAGTTATCTAAATCTATATATACAGGTCATACCCATAGCAAGCACCCTCACTTTACCTGGTCACATTTCCTTTTCAGAAGATCATGTCATAGTTCATTTCAATCTTCTGCAGATTTTTCCATACCTATAAAGCAGACCCTCCTTGTAACCTTCACTGCTTCGGAAATGCAGAAGCTGTGGAAAAGCAAGACCCTGTGCTCTACGTTCATTCTGCACTGTCAGGAAGCCACCGAGTCAATAAACCTGGATCTGAAATACTCTCTTCTTTACTGCCTTGGTTCAGACAGCCTTGTACACAGAATTGGTTTTGTGAACACATTGCCACTGCCATGCCCAACAAATACCACATTGACTGAGGTCAGACTTACCACAGATACAGTCCTGAGTAAGGACTACACTCCTTTCATCATTGTAAACCCTGACCTGAATGTGGTTTTGGATATCCAGCCTGATTATCAAATACTTTTGAGGTTGTGTTCCTGTTAGGAACGCAATGCAAAGAGAAGGGAGATTGAGACAAGAATTATTTAAATGAAACAGTCATACGTGTACGAGGATATATGGGTGAACTTTGTTCTGACTTTGTTCTCACCACTGGAAAGTTCATGAGATTGCAGTTACTCTAGCCTGACATACTACTGTATGGCAGACCCCTCTTCACTTTTTCTCAGTTGGGAGTATCTTCTACTGCATGATTAAAATAGCATTAAAAAAAAAAGGTCTCATCTCACTAGACAAAATGCCTTTTTAATGGGACTATATTAGGTATCTTTCCTTACCAGTGTGGGAACTTCAGAAATGATGACGCCTCGATAACAAAGAATGTATGTGTTTGCCAGTGCTTGCTGGTCCGTTGCTGACTGAAGCTGTGTGTAACTACAGATGAGGCCACAGCACAGAGGGGAATGTTTCTATCCCAGAGTCACGGAGCCTCAATCCAAAGCGAGGTGTCTGCCCAGCACATGGCAGTGAACACACAACAATATTAAATTCCCCTGAGCACTTTCCTCTGTGCTGATGAATCTAGCTCTGAAACCTCTCCATGAAAAATTATTATAGGTAAGACCAAGTTGCTGTGTTAATCCAAGGACGTGAGAAAAAATAAAATACACTTGAAAAAGACTTCTTATTGCGTATCAGTTTATTTGTATAGATGAATGCCCCTGAATGATGCTAAACATGTTGGTGAGACAGCATGAAGTCAAATGATGTCATTCAGTCCCAATTTTCTTCAGAAAATCAGTTTTGTATTATTACGTTCTGTGCATATAATCTTAGCTGAAATCCTGCACGTATGATTGGCATGGTGAGTAAAGGATGATAAAAAGCAGCAAAATTAGGGGCAGAAAAGTGAACACTGCCTTTTTTAAAAGCATTTTTTCTTATTTTTGTAGTCCTGGAAAATCTTTTTGAGAATGAAAAAGAACACAATAGCAAAACAGAACAGGTAATGGTTTTGGAAAAAGTAGAAGGCCAGATCCTTTACTGTATAAATAACATGAATAAAGATGAAGCAGTACAGGAACAAGGCATACTGGTTTGGGGGCCGGAGTAGATCTTGCAGTCCTTGGCTAAACTGTGGAAAAAGGAGAAAATATACATTATGTTACATGACTCTGTTTCACTCACACCCAGTCCATGTGCTTCCCTGAGCAGACCTGGCCCGCTGGCACACTTAGTTCATAAAAAGTGACTGTGAGATTAGGCATATGAACTGAGACCAAATCAGCTATTCTGTTAAATAATAGGTGTCACATTCCCACCCATAACCACAACACAAGCTAGGTTTTCTCTCTCTGAAATAAAGGTTAGTGATCTTGTATTTACTGCAAGAAAGACTCTGCAAATATGCAGAGTAGTTCATGTGAGGTAAGTGCACACCCATGGTAAGACTTTTGTGTATCCATCTCTACATCTGTGGCACAAACTGTAGCCTGTACTTTTTTACTTTACATGTACCCATAGGTAAACTTTCAGGTCTTAATAAAATAATTCATTAGTTAACTTGCTTAGTCCAGATGCATGTCATTTAGCCAAATACAGAATCACAGAATCGTCTAGGTTGGAAGAGACCTCCAAGATCACCCAGTCCAACCTCTGACCTAACACTAACAAGTCCTCCACTAAACCGTATCACTAAGTTCAACATCTAAACGTCTCTTAAAGACCTCCAGGGATGGTGACTCAACCACTTCCCTGGGCAGCCCATTCCAATGCCTAACAACCCCTTCAGTAAAGAAGTTCTTCCTAATATCCAACCTAAACCTCCCCTGGTGCAACTTCAGCCCATTCCCCCTCGTCCTGTCACCAGGCACGTGGGAGAATAGACCAACCCCCACCTCTCTACAGCCTCCTTTAAGGTACCTATAGAGAGCGATGAGGTCTCCCCTGAGCCTCCTCTTCTCCAGGCTGAACAAGCCCAGCTCCCTCAGCCGCTCCTCGTAAGACTTGTTCTCCAGACCCCTCACCAGCTTCGTTGCCCTTCTCTGGACTCTCTCGAGCACCTCCACGTCCTTCTTGTAGCGAGGGGCCCAAAACTGAACACAGTACTCGAGGTGCGGCCTCACCAGAGCCGAGTACAGGGGCACAATCACTTCCCTAGCCCTGCTGGCCACACTGCTTCTTATGCAAGCCAGGATGCTGTTGGCCTTCTTGGCCACCTGAGCACACTGCTGGCTCATATTCAGCCGACTATCAACCAATACTCCCAGGTCCTTCTCGGCCAGGCAGCTTTCCAACCACTCATCTCCCAGCCTGTAGTGCTGCTTGGGGTTGTTACGCCCCAGGTGCAGGACCCGGCACGTGGCCTTGTTTATATACAAGGCCAACAAAATATATTGAATACATGACCTGATCCTCATATGTATTTCTCTTAATTGTCACTGCAGTTCCTTCAGCTATGTTTAAGTGAGATCCTATCTAGGAATATGGATTGCTATATCAAAAAAACATACATATGTTTATGGAAAATTTTAGGGCTTTTATGGAGTTCAGCAGAGTGCCATTCTTGTGCATGACCTGAGCTGTTTCTATGTAAAACAACACAAGTGCTACAAATACATGCAAGAGAAGACAAACATGCAAGTACCTCTAAAACGTTGATGATTTAAGTTAGATACTGTTTATTCTTTAAATCAGTCCAATGACAAATTGCTCCAAATCAGAGGAGAGTCAGGTTAACAGACAGCAAATGTGATGTGGAAAAGCCCAGACAAAGATTTGTAGCTGTCCCAAATTGTAGCTATTGACAAATAGTGTTCTCTTTTGGTCTGGACTGCCGTTAGCAACAGACTAACTTGAATATATGAAAACTTCAGTTATTTCTGTAAAAAAAAGGTTTGCAAAACTGATTGTCTGTAAAATTTGTATCATTTGATTCTTTCACCCGCTCATTTATTTATGCATTTGCATGTGCATATGATTTTGCATATAAATACATCCTTACATAATATATATGTAATACGAGTATATAAATATAAAAATATATTCTTTGCATATGCATATTATGTATGCATATCTGAATAATCTAACTGTAACCCAGGAAATTGATCCTACTGTAGAAGCAGGAAACCGATCAATGTGGAGTTCAGATCAAGTCCTCTGTCATTTGTGGAAAAAAAATAAGAAAAAAAAGTGTTCTTGGATCCTTACCTCATAAACTTAATTTGAGAATTACCTGCTCTTTACTGTATTTTATAGTAGTGAACTTTACTACAGTTCACATTCTACAGAGTAGAACAACTCCATGTTCCCTAAGTACATGTACAAGCTTTAAGGATCATCTGTTCAAGTCTAACTTTAAAAGAAGTCACAGTACTACACAACGCACAAAAGAATAAAACCTTACAAATTGCTTAGCACAGAATGTGAATGTTTCAATCTCTATTGCGTTCAACCCTTTATCCTTTTCCTACTTACTGATCTTTTCACTGCCTGTTGATGAATCAGCTCCATTTTCTCCTCATGAAGCCTTTGCTTTTCATTGTCCTCATGTTCATACTTCAGTTTAGCCAGAACAAAATCCCACCTCATCTTCTCAAGTTCAAAATCAGCAGCTGTGACCTGCTTGCAGCAGGGCTCTTCCAGCTCCTCTGCATTGGTGGATGCTTCTGACTGCAAAGCACTGGTTCTTCCCTTCACTTCCAAATGTGCCGTATGGCACTTAGCATCCATGCTCTCACTTGTATTGTCTGAGACGAAAGATAATGTTGGCATGTCTACGATGTCTCCCTGCCAGAAATTGGAGAGGGGGATGATAAATTCACATTCAAGCTGATAAATGCAAATGGAATAGGTTCATCTAAGTTTACTTGAATATTTGTTCAAGTGATTATTCACACATTTGCATGGTGACTCACCAATTCTCTTATATCCATCATCTCCTTTTGAAAAGTTTGTTCTTAGAGTTGGAAAAGAAATCTTACAAAAAGAAATCGTGAATGTCGTCTTTCAAAACATGAAATATCTATCATATAAAAATTGTCTGATCCAAAAATTTGAAGAAAATTTAAAAAAATATTTAATTAGGGCCTGTGTGACCTGAATCAAATGCTACAGCTCTTTTGATCAAATGCAAGGATCTCATATCTCATGAATTTGATATAATCTACGAAAATGTGAGCTACTAAGGTTCTTTAACTCTGAGAAGTAACTAAAATGTCTTGTTCTTCACTTTTCCTTTATAGATTCAGTTTCCTGGCCGATCTACATCTTCCATGATGCATTGTAGTTTTACACCTAGAAGAACTGTATTTTCCACTTACCATCTTTTCTTGCATCTGCTTCTTGTTATCGTTATTCTGGGCTTTCAGTAATGTAAGATGAATATCTTTCTGATTTTCCTCTAGCTCATCCATAGTTGTTTGTAATGAATATTCTGATCCCTCTAGACTGCTGAGTTCTTGCAAATTGCCTTGCATTTCCTTTGTCTTTAGCAAACAGAGACCCTGGCTGAACATGGGAGACCCCCAGTGACATTAAAGCATCTGTCTCCAGGGATGTTCTGGAACAGAATGGGGTATGTATGTGGTGACAATGAAGCAGGTGACTGGCATGTAACAAAAGGAGTGGCTGTAAGCTAAATGTAGGCACATACACTTATGGCATGCTGGGCCATATACTAAAATGGCAAGGGGTTTAACTGTCTTTGAAATCCTATCATTTTCCTTGCCTAAATATGAAAACAAAAAAACATAACAACAACAACAAAAAACACTGTATGTAGATCTGCAGGTAAATCTTCTAAAAATTTTGTTTGTAGGCTTATTAAGATGAGAACTTGTCAGTAAATCCTTTTATAGTAACCAGTGGAGCTGGCTAGAGGCCCTTAGGAAGTGAGCCTGAATATATCACACTTCTTTAAAACGTAACATAATCAATAGCTCTCTGCAGCTCAAAAAAGGATGGCTTTTCTTTCATGGAAATAAAACTTGACTGAATATCTACCCTAGACTGGGGAGTTTCTTACTGCCTCCTACATAGGCAGATCACAGCTTGTAGGGTAGTCATTAGCTAGACGTCAATACTATCCTTTTAACCGGCCGGAGCTAGGTAAACGATTCAGCATGAGAACCTCTGGTTCAGCCTCTTATTTCCAGGCTCATGGTATGTGCTACATTTTATAGAAGCGATACAATATATAGATTTCATATCTGATAAAAGATTTAGTCAAGACAATTAATTTGTTTGTTATTGAGTTTGAGGAAGAGGAGCAAAAGAGAAAGAAAGTAAAGTGAGCTAAGTACTATGGGAAAGTGATGTCAAAAGAGAGGGGCAGGTACTAGGCTAACATAAGGCAACAACCACCTCTTCACAGGATTTCCATATAGAAAACTTGAAACCAGCTGTCCCAGTTCAAAGGCCGGGATGCTGTGGCTGCTGGAGGTCCTGCCCTTGGCTGACTTCATAACTGCCCTGTTACCTGGTTTTTGTTGGCAAGCTGACATTCTGTCACATTTCTTGTTTTAATGCCAAGGCAGCATCCAGGCTCTTCCACAGGACTGAGCTTAACTCCTTCTCTGTTACAGACCGTCCTATTTGGCTACCATTTTCTCCACTATAAATACATTTCTCTGTCACAGTGAAGCTTTCTGCCAGGATCTGTGGACTCCCAGGATGTCCCAGTGCCCAATCCAACCAGCTCCTTCTGGGAAGCAGGTTTATTGGATCAGGTGAAACACCACGCTAAAATAGACATCCCATTTTGGTGCTCCTGGATAGTTTCTCTTCAAGGTGCTGCATGCAATCTGGTGGATGCATTCACGCAGGGATCTCTACACTGTTCTCTATTCCCTACTGTAGATACACCAGCATTTCAGTTTCCAGTCTATAAATCCTTGACTGGGACTGATCACGAGTTCACAGTGACCTTGTGATACAGCAGAGGATGTCCTTGTAGTACAGTAATGTTAAGAATCTTGGAGAAAACTTTCTTATTTGCTGTTATTCATGAGAAGGAGGACAAATTTCTTCTACTGCTAATAGCATGTATAAAGCACCTTTCAGAAAAGTATCTGTCAATTGCAGATTATATCCTGTAAATAAACACAGCATCCTCAGTTGTTCTGTATCATATACACCAGTGCAAAGTCAGTATATCTGCTTGGTAGGTGATGTGGGGAGAGCTGCATGACAGATCTGGTTAAGATAAGAAACAGTAATGGAGTTACTGAGACCACTTCCTGTTGCATCATTTATCAAGTGTTTTGTGAGTTTACAGATATATTTTCAAATCCCAAGTCACAATGAACACAGAATGACACAGAGGGGTCTGGGATTCCATCACTAGTTTTGACTGAAAATATTAGACAACTTTTAATTTCTTTTGCTGTTGCCATTCTTTGTGCTGCAGTTACTGACAGACTCCAAAATCCTACTTTCTTTCATTTCTTTCTTGATACGATTTTTGCATAGTTGCAAGGACACAGTAGGGCATATATTTAGAAAGTGAGGGATGCCCATGCCTGAGCAAAATGTCTCTCTTCAGAATATATTTCAGTATCTGAAGGTAACTTCTCAAGAAAGCCTAGTGCATCTCATATGGGCATCCACTGTGTTGGAGGTCAAATTTAGAGCAGGATGGGATATGAGCAATAAGGGATTGTGAGCAAGTGCAAAGAATCCCAAATGAAGATATTTGATCTAAGTTCACTAGAACAAAGCTCTGTAACAGACACCGAGACGAATGAACTTATGGCCATGCTGAGCCTTATAGAGATAACTTCAGGGCGGGAGCTGTGTGCAGTTCTGTTAGTAGGCAAATGCTGCTGGGCTGCTTCTTCTGAAGCACCAGGTGTTTCCTCCTGTGCTCAATCAACCTCATTGGCTAGAGAGAGCAGTGGAGGTGAAGTAATGGCTCTTTTTTTTTTTTTTTTTGAGAGAGGATTCTTGCTCTAGGAAATTGTCTCTGTGCTGAACAGAGCTCAGGGTGAGCAAGTGTAGTATACACTCACTGAAGATCTATTTGGTGCAGTGAAGAACTGTAGGTCTGATCCCACCAGCACTGACTGGCCAGTTGTGTGGTTGCACGTCCTGTCCCTCACTCTCAACATATCCAGGTAAGATGGCAGAATCAGCTTGTGCTGGCACAAAAGCTTATTCACCCAGCCTCATCAGCCTACAAGCTGTGGGATTTGGACATCCCTGGGTTGCTATAAGGAATGAACAATTTCAAAAATTAACATGGCAAACAAGATCAATGCACCCAACAGGCCAGAAACAACAGGAAAGGAAGGAAACTGAGATTACCTCTACAGGTTTCTAGTGCAGATGCTGATCTTAAACATTATTTCTGGGTAGCAGAAGTTGCTGTCTACATACTTTCCCACTTGCTAACTTCACCTGTTTTCTTGCAAGTATATAAAGGGCAATATGACCACCAGTGTACCCCTAGGTAATGCTTTTGTGTCTTGGTGTTCCCACAACTCCCAGGATTTATCAGGGACATAAGAGCAGCTACTGGATCTCCCCTGGCATGCCTCGACAGCTTTGGTATTTGTAGCAGCCACACAAGTCACAGAATGACAGTACCGTGCTTCGCCTCAGTGCTGCTTCTCAGTACTGTCTGTTTTCAGACTGTCTACTATGTTGACACAAAAAAACACAAGCTCCATGCAACATGACAGCATGAGGCCCTTGGAGGGGACATTAGCGACACGGAATGCTGCTGCTGATAGGACAGAGATAAGGTTCAAGTGGCACCTAGGGACATGCATGTAACTGAGGTTTGGGGCTGACTTTTTTGCTTCTGGTTTCTTGCTGGTGTCACATTTTCTCCACAGGAGTGTGACTGTTGCCCCAGAATCCCGTGTTGCCCTTGCTTCCTTTCTTTCTGTGGTTTGTGCCTAATTTTTTATTATGAGAAAGATTACTTGTTTATTTCCTTTACTGGTTAGCCTTTAGATCCAGTAACTTAAATTGAGCGAGAAAAGATGTGCATGGAATTTGATCTAAGCTAAAATATATCTAGGAAGAGAATGGAAGAGAGAGGCAGCATGAACAGAAATCTCAAAAGAAAAAAGAAGAGCAGTGGAAACATGAAAAGAGGATGGAAAATATGCATCAACTAGCATTACCCAAAGGGGTAGCACAGAATATGCCAAGCAGTAAAGCAGCAACATCTCCTGAATGCAATTGGGAAATACAAAAAAGAACTTCAGCTGACTCCACTGACAGAGCAAAGATTTGGCCATAACATGCGGGAACACAATGCGGGACTTAGAAGAGCCAGAGGCCAGGCTTTCCCCAGAAGAAGCCAGGTTTTCTGGATTTGAACCTGAGCCGATTGGGGAAGTGGAAGAGAGCTACTAACCACACCATCCAAAAACATTGTAGCTTCCCAAAGCAGCGTGAACAGGATTTGCTGTAGGATTCTTTTTTTTTCAACAGTTGGCTCTGCCAAACTTTGTCAACACATGCACAGCTCTAGTCACAAAAGAAATGGAGTTCAGAGAAGCAACAGCTTGTAGATAAACACAGGAGAGGCAACAGGTATACGAATAACAAGCTAGCTCTGACTATAATGATATGTGAAACACAACTTGGTGATGGAAATGGAAGTGTAAGTATTCCATTTGACAGAAAATTCAGATACCTTTCTTATGAATACAGTGCAATGTAAAAGATTATTCCAAGGATGAATGATCCAGGCAGATGTGCATGAAAGTATCACCGATACCTTAGACTTTAGTCCAAAGCCTAAGAGACTTAAAAACTTCTTTTTCTGAACAAATTTTGCCAGAAAAATCACTCCAGATCCTGAAGGCCATACCTTGATGGCTTGAGTATTTTGCAGCTCTGTAAGAAGCACATGAAAATGGCATGTCAATGCAAATTTTGGGCCTACCCAAACAAGTAGTTACTAACAGGGACTTGCACCAAGAAGAGCATTAGGCCATGCAGCTCTCACAATCAAGTTCAGACTTTGTCAGTAGCATGGTCTGACAACACTGGTAGTGTAAGATACATTTCTCTTAAGGAAAAGAAAAACTAAGGAGATAAATACAAACCTAGTGACGGATTACAGACTGTGCTAACAGCTGCACTGGAAGAGTTTATAAAATAAATGGACACAGTTCTGTTCAATTTTCAACAGGAACAGTTGAAAGCACCTTCATTATTATTGTAAAGTAAATGGATGTACCAGACCAGGAAGATTCAAAGTGAATGAATGAAATTGTAGCTTTTTTAATACAATGCTTCATCATTCTGCCAATGTGCATCCCAGGGGGATAGAGGTAGTAAATACTGAGAAACACCTTCTAAATTTCTAATAGCAAGAAAACGTTTTTGATATTAGGTTACCCAGTAAGCAAAAAAAAAAAAATTAAAAAGAGACAGCAAGTTTTTAGACATCTTTTGATTATGATTACCTCTGTTTTTCTGGTAATGTGTCTGGGTATTACAGAGCTTTCTGTGGTTCCAAGAGATAGAAACAGTGGATTTAGACGGAAATAAAAAGGGGACCTTAAAAGAACCTAGATAATAGGCATTGGGAAACAACAGATCATTTTATATGACTGATTTTACCCTTTAGAGTAGCAGAAAAGGAATCCAGTCTTTTCTTGGCTTTATGCCTATATCTCTCTGGTATGAATCATACTGATTGGTTAGAGAATTTTTTCTCCTTTATATGTTTTTATATTTTGGTGCTCAGACACTGCAAGTTCCCGCATAATAGTTAATACATGGGAATAGTCAATACAGCAGCTAACACATAGACAATCATCCTCACACTGTGATCACACTGGAGGTCTTGTGCAGGCCCTGCACAGTCAATCTGTGTATAGTGGCAACATCAGTAAGACTTCCATGATATTAAACATTTAAAAATTACAGACAAATGGTCAAGTTTCTCTTCTTCTGGCAGGACAAAACGCAAGAAAGACTTCATGTTTCAGTGAAATTAAAATATATGTACCACTGGTCAAAATGATGATAATCAGTATGGCCAAGCATTTCAAACGCTAAGCTGCTTCCTTTATGTATTTTTTATCAATCCCAATGAACCATTTTTCAATTATCCTAGCTAATTGTGCTTCATTGATCTTTTCAGTGAATTTTGATGACTGCACAGAATATGTATGTTTGAATTTCCTGAAGATAAGCACAGAACACATGGGCTGTACATAATACATGACAAAGACAAGAATACTTAAGGTGTGCTGAGAAGAAGTGGTCTAATTTTTCTGCCATCCTTTTTCTTTTTCTACTGCTTGCCTAATGAACTCAGAATCTACTCCTGTGTCAGCACTGGGGTACTTCCTTTTCATGGGCTGATGTATCATGGTCTCCTTTCCTTGTGCACCAAGAAAATAGCGCTTCCTCCAGGGATCAGATTTCATCTAGAATAGATTAACAAACCTCATTTTCTTCCAAAATCTGCTATTTTTAATCATCTGAGAATTTGGCCTAGAATATTGCACAGCAATTTGGAGGCACTACGGGTAAAGTTGTGTCATTTTACCTGACAAATAATGCTGTGACCCCCAAATCCAGATAACTTCTTAAATTGGCATTTCATGGAATTTCAAAGATCCCCAAGAATTTCAGTAAGGAGATGATGGTTGAGTTTTTATATAGGACTTTGAGGGACCATGAATGCATTTGGAATGTGAAAGGGCTTTTTTCAAACACCTGACAGGAACTTCTGCAGTTATTCCAGGAAGTCTTAGAAATGAGCCTTGAAGAAACATAAAATTATGTGTAAAACCTGAGCTACTTTTGTTGCTTGTTTCACTGCAGTCAGCATATCAAGCACTCAAGGGTATGTGAAGTTTTTGTGTCCAAGAGAATTCTTCCAGGTTGTAAGCCCAAAGTTTTGGTTAGGTTCTGCATCATTGATAGAGTCCAAGCCAAGGAGTGACCAGTCCTGAAGGACGAACGCAATCTTTCTTCTGATGGCTTTGGGCCATCACTATAAAATATGGTTTCTCCCATTGCTTACGCCTACATTAGTTTCACGATTGCCTGCGGTTCTGTTAGAACAGAGTATCCATTTAGAGAATGACTATCAACTGGCAGAATGTCATTTCTTCCCTCATGGATGTTGGTTGGGTGGTGTTTCATGTCTGAGGTACTTCTGATTTCCCTCAAGTTCTTTATAGCAAGTTTTCTGCATTGATTGCAAGGATAGAAGCACTTTCAATAACCGGCAAATCTCAAGTTTTTGAATTTTCAAGATATCTATGTTCAAATGAGATGATTCACTGAAGTTAGATTGTTTGATCTCTGCTTAGAAAATGTAGGATATACACTGAGTAAGAGAGGAGATGGAATTATAGCTGTTTGGGAAGCCCCGAAAATAGACAGGTACCATGCATGCTGTTAACAATCAGACCCGTGAGACACCACCAAGGAGTTACCGCCATGATTTGGATAGCTGCTCTTGTTCTCCTCCTACGCTGGGGACTAGGTCATAGAATCATAGAATGAGAGAACAGCTTGGGTTGGAAGGGACCTTAAAGACCATCTAACTCCACCCCTCCTGCCACTGGCAGAGATGCCACCCACTACATCAGGTTGGCCAGGGCCCCATCCAGCCTGGCCTTGAATACCACCAGGGATGGGGCATCCACAACCTCTCTGGGCAGCCTGTTCCAGTGCCTCACCACCCTGACAGCGAAGGATTTCCTCCTAATGTCTAGTCTAAATCTTTCCTCTTTTAGTTTAAGACCATTCCCCACTGTCCTATCATTATCTACCCGAGTAAAGAGTCCTTCTCCATATTTTTTATAAGACCCCTTTAAGTATTGAAAGGTCACAGTGAGGTGTCCCTGGAGCCTTCTCTTCTCCAAGCTGAACATCCCCAGCTCTCTCAGCCTTGAGAGAGGTGTCTCTCTCAGGTCACAATGACAGCTGTACTTAGAAGTACCCCCACACTACTACTACTCATACTAAATGTCAGCTTAGTTACTCAGCCTGTCCTATCTCATCCTATATGGTCAGAACTGCCTTGGTATGGCATTAGGATTTGAAATATGTTTCTCAGTTATCAGCAATCCTCATCTGAAATGGACAGTTACTGCTTCAAAGAGAAATAAATCAGTTATCAAGTCATCTAGACAGTATTTTTTCATCTGTTTTTAAAAATACACGTGTATCATTTCAAAAAACTTTTTGGTGTGGTGCTTTCCTCTTTATGACTAACCTTACTGAACATCAGTAGTATGTCTGTCTTGATGTAAATATGTAGATGAGTCCCTTCTCCCAGGACCTCACAATATAAACCAAGGTCAGGATGATTCAGTTAAAAGCCCAAGTTGTTCCAGGCACAGCTCTACTCTGTAAACGGTGCACAGTACTTATTTACATTAGCTGATTTTTTTTTTTCCTCAGAAAGGAAGTGGAATTATAGTAAAAGCAATGGAACACAACAGTGATTCTTAGTCTGGTGGGTCAAAGTTTATATTTCAGAGGACACATATAAAGAGCAATTTGGGAGATGACTCTTATTTTTTTAGAAAAGTAAGGCGAAAAAGAAGGCATGAAAATCCTTATAGGACAAAAACACAAAAGAAGAAACAAGGGTTGAATAAAAAAAAGGGGGCTAACAAGTAGCTTTAAACAGCAATTACTCCTGAAAAACAAAGCAGATTAATATCACCAAGACTGAACTCCCTCATGAAGTAGCTCCGGGAACAAAGGACAATAGATGACTCAGAGAGCAGCAAAAGAGCAAAGAAATATTAACTGAACATAGACACTCTTGATGTCAAAGGCAGTCTCTGTCTTCAATCTGCATTTGTGTGTACTGCATGGGTGAGAAGCCAACACAGCTCCATCCCAAGGCACGCATCCCCTTGGCAGAGCATAATGCTGCTAACACCACGTCTCTCAGCTCCCTTCACATTCTCCCAGCAAGTTAGACAAGTCCTAGAGAACATTTCTCTTTTGGGGATTTACACTCACTAAAACACTTATCAAGCAACATGGGAATACCCATCCAGCCTTCCCAGCTGGCTCAGGGTCTTCACACTGAGTCTTTAATGTAACTCCTGCTGTGGTTTTCTACCAGCACAATTCATCTTCATCGTCCAGGCTATAAGCCTCCTTTTCTCCCAAAGGCAAATACAGATTCTCTGTCAGATAAAACCTGTAGGTAAACTGTCTGTGCACTCCCTTTTTCCAAGAAGCGAATCCCAGAGCTTCCCTTTCAAAACTTCTCTGAGGGACCTAAGAGCTGCTCTTCTAATCTTAACTGGGAGGTCTCTAGCGGTAAGCACTTGGCCCGCTCCTCAGCTTGGCTGCTGCAGCTCCAAGCAGTCACCTCTTCAAATGGCAATGTCAGGCAATAGCAGAAAGGAGAGGGGAAGCATATTACAGCCTATACAGCAGAACTCAAGAGTGATGCTGACCATCATACACAGTCAAATCTCCTTTACCCCCCAATTTTAAAGACAACATGAGAAAAACTGTCTTGCAGAATAAAGAAGAAAAGTGCTGTATCACCCCAAAGTGACCTGCTGGAGTTGTCATTCTTGTTCCCAGACAAATTACTGAGGCAATATAATAACAGCAAAGAAAACGTGTCATTCTGACATCAGGCTTGGCAAACCATTCTGGAGGGAGTCCAGGAATGGCGAATGGGCTGGAACAGTCAGAGATGTAACAGCGTGAAGAGATTGGGCTATACAGACAAGGGCATAACAAACTTCAAGGAAGTGTCTGTCACTGACAGTTTCGAATATTCGTAATACGGGGAGATGGAGCACGGGCAACACTGAATTGTCTCATGTTTTGTGTCTCCAGTCAAACAACAATTAGACTGCTCTGGGATGAATATGTAATTGGACAGCAACAGTCTGTTGGAGACTTCTCTCCATTACTGAGCTTTCTGCAGAAGCACTCTACGTTTAAAAGGGAGCTGTGTGTCTGTAAATAGCATGCCTAATTATAGTCTATACTGCCTTGGTCGCCATATAATATATTATCAGTAACCAGAACCAGGCAGCAGCAACATGGCTTCATTCACTAATTGAGGGATGTTCATAAGCTTATTCTTAGACACAATTTAGCAAGAAAATGAGACGGGGTTCCCTCCCCCTCTCCTCCCGCAGAAGGTGCATTATCTCATCTAAAGCATGAAAAGGAAATGGAAACCCATAAAAACCAGTCTTGGTGAGAGAGCAGAGAGCATCTGCTGCAGCACTGGGCCACATGGCCTCCAACTCATCAGGTGAACAGGATATTTGGTGTTTGTAGAGAAGCTGAGCATGAGTCAGCAATGTCTTCATGGGGATGAGGGCCAACGGCATAATGGGCTGCACCAGCAAAGGCACAGCCAGCAGGTCAAAGCAAGTGCTTATTCTGTCTACTCAGCACTTGTGAGAAGACTTTTGGAGTACTGTACCCAGTCTGAGCTTCACAGTACACAAAAGACGCTGACAAACTGAAGCAAGTCCAGCAGAAGAGTCCTAAGATGGCTAGGGGACTGGAATACATGAATGAGAGATGTGGGTTTGTTCAGCCTAGGGAATAGTCCATGGGGGGATCGACCTGCTTAACTACCTGATGGGTAGCTGTGAAAAAGACAGAGCCAGCTTCTTCTCAGAGTCACGTAGGGAAAGGTTGAGACGCAATGGGCACAGGCTGCAGCCAGGGAAATTCTGATCAGATGCTAGCAAAACTTCTTCAGAGTGAGAATGGTCCTGGAGCTGGAGCTCAGAGAGGCAAACGACCCTGGTGAACACAGGCTCAGCGCAACTTGCAGGTGGCAACAGCAGTTTCAGTTCCTTGTGCGGGGAAGCATTTAGCTGAGCTGAGCTTCAAGCACCACTCCTCCATGAAAGGAGTTACCTTCAACCCACTAATTGCTAACAGCTCGTTTCTGTGTGTGCCAGTGGCTCCATGCTGCCCGACCTGCTGCTTCGCTTGCAGTGCTTGCTGCAGGAACTCTGGGCTGGGGCTGTGCTTCTGGATCAGGATGAGGGAGCAGGTGGGCTGCTGATGTGTGAATGAGAGGGGGAGAGAAGTGTGAGATCTGTGGGTGGTGCAGGTTCGCACGCTGTGCCGAGATGCCAATCTGTAGGAGTGAAGAAATACAGTAGGAGGCTATAAAAGAAGACTGACTTTTCTTGTGTATACGCATTTTCTCTGGTGCAAGGAGTCAAACACACACAGAAACTCAGTGTCTCACAAGTTAGGTTTGAAAATCCCTTGTTTTTCAACCACCTACTGGGGAGAAATAGGAAGAAGAAAGTACATTTATGTTACGGTGAAAATCAGAGAAGCTGAAGAACATTTTGTAAATATTAGAAAAATGTCTTTATCAATAGTACTGTGGCCATCAGTGGTATATGCTTCTTTTTATGTAAATGATGGTATTTCCCAGAAATCAGCTAACCGGTGTCCTGGTTTCAGCTAGGATAGTGTTAATTTTCCTCCTAGTAGCTGGTATGATGCTGTATTTCGGATTTAGGATGATGATAATGCTGATAACACACTAATGTACTAGTTGTGGCTGAACAGTGTTTGCACAGAGCCAAGGACTTTTTAACTGGGAGTGAGAATATTTTCCACAAGTAACGGCTCTTGATTTCACTGCCAGTTTGGCGATAAATGCCAGTTCTAATCAGAGACATATGATGTGTTAGCATCTTTTTTGAGTTCTGGGAAAGTAGAGATGAGGTCAGAGATCTCAATACATACCAGAACAAGGAGATACAATAGCTCTAAGTGTATGATCAGCAGGTTCTCTGCTTGCAGTTTTAACAGGAGATAGAAAATAGAAGGGAAGAGATTTTGAAGTAGAGTGCCAGCTGTTTTACTCTCACTACCTGAAGGAAGTTGAAATGGAAAAGAAGCAATGATCAGAATCAAATAGTTAACAAAGAGAAAGTAACCTGGGCCAGCCTTAAGAATGGACGATGGGTTCTCCCTTAGCTCAGTTAAGCTTCTTGCTGTGAACAGCATCAGAGGCCTTTCAGCCTTTATCTGTATAGTCTGATATTTTCCAAAAGGAAGAAAAAACTCACAGTGTGACTAGGTTATTGGATTTGCCTACAGGTAAGCCATTAGGATAATGTATGGAAAAATATGTATCGAATGAACATTTGCCAAAGCTGATTAGAGAGCTTTCTCTGCCAAACAATCTGGAGGACCTGGAACAGCTTTGAAGCATGATGATCACAGAAGATGATTTATAACTGGCAAAGATGTGGTGGGATTCAGAAACAAACAAAAAAAGATAACCAAATGTAAAAGATGTTAGAGGAGGAAATGGAGGAGATACGTCAAAAGTCAGCCCACAAATCAGTAAGAAAGGGTGGCAAAAAGAAATTTGGGCAGAATATAGAAGGAAGGAAGGATCATGCCTGACTCAGTTGTTAAATGCGCTTTGCTAATATCTTCTTCCATCAAGAAGTACTCCTCAGAAATC
This sequence comes from Anser brachyrhynchus, assembly GCF_964034855.1. Classification (NCBI taxonomy): domain Eukaryota; kingdom Metazoa; phylum Chordata; class Aves; order Anseriformes; family Anatidae; genus Anser; species Anser brachyrhynchus. Next base: position 33,644,921 of record NC_137696.1, read on the forward strand.
CTCTCAACCCGTTCAAAATTAGATTGGGCAATGTATGCAAACGTATTCACAGAAAATGCCAAAATACTCCCACCTGGTCAGCTCAAGTAGATGGGGTAGGCTATTAAAGTATGATGTATTCTGCTCTGAAGAAGGAAGGTTAAAAGTTCAGAAGAAAAAGATACTAAAACTGAAAAAATGATATTGAGACTGCTAAGAATAATTCACTTGACAAAGGACTTTAGTGTTTACCTACCACCTTAGGAAAATTTGATCACCAAAGTGGTCACTGAGCTCCAGCCACGGCCTTTGCACCCCCTGGCCTTGCACAAAAGACAGACAGGAATGAGCCTGTAGGTCTCAATAGGGTAGAAGTGTGTCTCATTTACATCAGCAGTCCAGTAGTGACTGACATTGCAGTATTTTCTTTTTCACAGTTCTGAGTGCTGTAGCTACAGGTGAGTCATCTTATTTTCACACCCCTGGTTTTATTTTACTCTGTACAAATGCACTTACTTTCCGGATCACCCCAAATACCCGCAGCCAGCCCTGTAAGCCAACCCATGGCTCTTACTATCTATGAAAAACAGAGGTGCCAAAATCATTAACTGGGTATTTGCATCGGTACAGCTAAAGAACATAAAAACATGGATCTTGTAGAACAAATGGACAAGATGAAGTACTATTAACTAACTGTTTAATAGATGAAGACCTGACACAAAGCTCTCAGAAATCAATTGATTTTTGTGTGTTGTTAGGTTTGACCTTAGGCTGCCCAAGCTCAATGCCCAGCTTGTCAAGGTCTGGCAATGAATCCAGAACAACTGAGTCCATCCTGGTTTTAGTCGCATGATCTTCTGATGAGATACACAACTGATCTGACACTCAGTTCAGTTTAAAAAAACATCCAAACAATACTGCTGCTGTATTTAGCAGTCCTGTGTAATTTACTGTCAGTCAGAAATGATAACACATGGTGGAAAGGCAAATAAGGTTTATTTATAAATCTTTTGAGAATGACTCAGCTACAGTAGGTCATCTCCCCCTCTCCCCCAAAGGCTACATTCTTCTTTCTCCATAATGAATTCTGGAGAAACTTCTTTGAAATGCTTTCATTAAATTTACCAGATACTCTGTTGCCCTTTTTTTAGGTACTGAAGGTTACTGGGCGTTTTCTTGCTCTTACAATATGGTACTGCAAGACTTGCATATATACACATTGAGAAATTTTATCTAGGCTTTCTTTTAGCACTGTTCATGGCATTTTCTACTAATAATTCTTAGTGTCATAGTTTAAAAATGGAAGGTAGCTGCAATCCCATGTTCTTGTTTGTGTTTATCACACAAAGTCAATAGGAACTACCTCTTTTCTATAGAAATTTTACTTGCCTGGACTCAGTCCACTAATGATGCTTTTGAACATTCTGAAAAACTTTCCCAATGTTTTTTGATATCCTTTGAAGAGGAGAAATCAACAGCTCAAAGCCCGATCCAGTGACCATGAAATGAAACGAAGATTCCCACCAAAAGCACTGTATTATGGCCAGAGATAAAGCTGGTTCTTGTAAGTAATTGCCCTTGTTTTGTCCATATTGCATGTGAGCTCTGTCCTACCAGTTCAGCTGCTGTTTGAGTGCCACTGTCTACAAGGATGTTATCAGTTCTGGTAAGATTTCACATACTCCTCCTGGCACAGCTCTAATGTAGGTAGTACATCAATGGGATGGTCTGATTGCTAGTTATGTTCTCTTCTCTATCACATTTACATTGTGATGTTGCTACTGAGTACTTGTATCTGCTCTTCTAAAATGGCTTTGACGTTATTTTTTTTCCTCTTTGAATAGTTTTTCTATATTACTTTGCTACTTTCATTAAGTTTTTATCCAAAAACTACAACTGTCAGAGTCCAAGGTTTTATCAAAAACAACTGATCCATTTATTACTTTTTTTTCCTTTTTTTTTTTAGATCTGAGGATTTTTTTCCCTGTGGAAAACAATAGGCTTTGAGTAATTCAAACACCCCGATCCATTCTTCCTATCCGCTTCTGTGCAGGCTTCATGTAGCCTCATGCTTTTCCAGGATCTCTTTTTGCCCAATGTATGTTACAAAAGAAAATTACCTGCCTGTCATTACGTATTTTCATGCCTCAGTTTCTATGAAGATCAGTTCTCATAATCATTCCATCTTTGTTCTGTTCTCAAAGGCTGTTCCACTTCTTATTCTGCAAAAGGGACCTTCTTTTGACACTCTCTGTACTCGTTATTAAAACTGTTTATAAGAAATGATAACTCATCAAGGATAGGGCAAAATAGCAAGATACTTCAAATGTACATTTGTGCTCAGCTGTTCAGCTCACAGGCAGGAGAGAAAGAGCATGAAGGAAGCAATATCTTAGGAACACTTCGTGAGATTCTCTTAAAAAACTTCCACTATATATCTAACCATGACAACACTTCAGTGTTTGAGGATATTTTAAGCTAACTAAGATTCAAATTTCTTCCCATTTTCCTTTCTCCTTCTCCACTCATCATGGATGACAACATCATCTTCCTACTCACTAAGCACAAGCAGTGCACCATATTCCCTTTTACCCCTCCCAGACTACCTTATATCTTGGCTCTGTTTAAATATTATCACTCCTTCCTCCTCAACTTTGCAAAGACCATCATGTTTTGCCTGAGAGATTGCCAAAGTGTTTGTCGATGGGCTGATAATCTCACTGTTTGACTACTGTCACCTCCACTTTTCCAGCTCTCTTGCCTGCAGTCCTTTTGCCTCTCACGCCTATGCCAAACACTATTGCAATTTTCTATCTTGCTTGCCAAATGCTATTGCTATTTTCTGCCTTGCTTTTTGCTTGTTTTCCAGGTCCACCTTGCTTTCTTTTCACCATCTTACTACTTTAAGTGTAAACAAGGTTTTGAAGACTACCACAAAGTAACATTTACCATGATAACCAGATCTCCTTTGGCACAAAAATAACAGCTCCATGCCTTGTTATTCCAACTGTGAATAACTCCTGATCTGTCATGATCAGTATGTGACATGATATAACGATCCCTATCAAAAAACAGGAAAACTTCACCAGAGCATTCTTCAATTCCTTCTCAAGTCTTTCTTCTCCAGGACTTCTGGGTAATCATGACTATTTTGGAGGGTGAATTAAGACCACTCTGTAGCACGCAGAATCAGGTGGAAGAAGCTGCACCTCCTCCATCAGAGAAGGCAGTAAACAGGAGGCAGGCAGGAAAGAAAATAGGACTGATAGCTTAGTAGTGATCACAGCTTTAAACCAGCTTCCAGCTTCCATCTTGACTGGGCTCTGCTCCAGATCACTCAAGAAATATTGGGGAAACTCAATTTCATCAGATTTTCCAGGCCAGAGAGACAAAGGCCCTCTGCAGCCCCGGAGCAGCAGGGCGGGTGGCGAAGGCCCTTCGCCACACAATGGCATCAGTGAGGTCAGCACGACCGGGCTGCTGCAGGCCGTGGGCACGGTGCTGGGCTGGGTCAGGCTGAAACAGGCTTCGCCGAGTCCTCCGCAGGGGAGAACAATGCGAGGCGTGAGAAACAGGGGCTACTACCTGGGAGTGTAGCGTTGGTTCCTCTGACTTGATGCCTAACTTCTCGATGGTAAGAGTAGTGCTGTCTGGTCTCGTGTTTACTCTCTTTTTTTAATGTAGACTTTGAACTATGGCACAATTTAACTACTCTGACAGGGGCTGTTTGCCTTTTCTGTCTGATCTTTTTTAAATGAAAACTCTTGTCCAGACTTCCTGCACTTACTTGCTAAACAAACAGATCTTCAGACAACATCCCTCAGCTTACCTCAACTGCCGTCGCTTTGAAAGGGCACAGAATTATGCGGGTTTACACAGGAGCTGATGGAAGTACCCAACAGGCCTTTCTTTCAAACTCCATATGCAACTAGATACTCCAAACTCCATATGTAACTAGATACCTCCAGCTACAGTCAGTACAAAATTGCTCTCTTCTGAAAACGAGACAGACTATGAAGGTTTAGTCATGAGGATACGGGAGATGGAGGATACTGAGAGATGGAAGGGCCAAAGCGGAGGAGTCCGTGTGGTACAACTCAGAAGTGAGATCAGCTTCAGACACCTGGGTGGGAAGAAAACCGTCTAGTTTTCTCTAGCTTTTTTCTGTTTACAAGCACAATTGACCTTTAATTTGAGAAAAACAAGGTAAGCATATCATAGTCACCCTCTACCATCATCTGGAGCTCAGTCCTATGCTGATGGTTTGGCATTTGACACAGGTGACAGGGGAAGACATTTCCAGCAAGGAGTAAGGAAAAGGCAGGAATGCGCACTGGGATGGGACAAGAGCCTTTTAAATCAATAATTAAGTTTGTGAAATTTATAATCGATAAACCGGTTAACATTAGAGGTGCTAAAGTATTCAGAAAAAAAAAAAAAAACATGATTTAAAAATGTAAAACATATAACACAAGTTAAAAATACTGTAGCTTTAAGAAGCTAAAATTTCCTTATGTTCAGAGGGAGAACATATCTGCCTCTGGCTTCTGTATGGCAGGTTCCTGCCGTACCATGCCTGTAAAGGGAAAGCCTCCACTTCAATGTGCACCCTGTGTGACACCATTCACTGGAGCTGTACTGGTGACAAATTTGACTTTTATCTCCTTCTCAGTTTCATTGACAGTGACCCCTCTGCCTCTTCCATCCTGGTGTCAGGAATCTGGGTCAAAGGCCTTCATCTCTTTATGGGGATGTGGCACAGTAACTTGACAGAGCCGTACCCCCTTGACTCCTATAGTTAAGAAAAAAGTATTCATGTTTTCATAAGCTCCATGTGTTTCCATAGATAAAAAATCTACTGGGAGGAATATTCTGCAGTTAACCAGTTGGGGAAAAAAAAATTACAATTTGTTTCTCTTGGTTACAGATGATTAACACTATTTTTATTTTTAACTCCTCCCTCCCCCTCCTCCCCCCCATTTACACTAGGAGGAAACTCTAGGAGATCTTCCTTGTGATCTGAACACCAGAAGTTGCCAGTCACCAGCAGCTGGAAATCAAGAAATGCACAGGCAGATGAAGGTACACGAAGAAAATGATAATTTTCAAACAAAATTAACCAGCAGTGAGGGTGAGATAAACACACGGCTGAAGACAAAGCAGCTAAACCTCAGGCTGAACCAAGCATCTCAGCCTGACCTGGAAAAACTGAGGGTAGATATGGAGCTTACCGTGCTGAAATGCCAGTATGAGGAGAAGCAAAGGGAACGGCAGCATAAAGAGAAAATGTGTTTTCTTCAGCTGCAAACATCACCAGCACATGTAAGTCTGCTTAAAAAGCAGGGAGGAAGAGTGGGTAGTTCCAGATGTGTGCTCAGCACCCAGTGGTTCTAAATGTAATCCTCAGCACCTCCACGCCTCAATACAAGTTCATTCAGTGTGATGCAGCTGGACGCCCTTTTCCCTCTAGCCTGGCAAAGCTGGAGGAGGAAGTTTCCACTTACCCTATCACAATCTTCAGCTCTGAGAGTAGACTGAAGTAAGCAAGCCCCTTTTCCCTTCCTTGCTCAAAACCCTTCCCAGGTGCTTGCTGGTTCATTAGCGTCTTCCAAAAGGCAGCTTCACTACATACAAATCTTCCTTTTCTGTGCTTTCCTTTCCAGCTAACTTTCTGCGCGATACCTTGAAGATACTGCCATACCCTATGCAAGGGGAGGAGAGGCCCACAGCCCACTCGCTCCTACACTCCCTCTGGGCTGTTTGCATACAGACAGGCATTCTTCTAGAATACCTTACTATAATTTAACTATAAATGCACCCCTAGATTATATAGCCCCATATTTCTTTGGTTGGGGCATATAAGCAGAGCATAGCTGAGGCTGGAACCTGTATACAGAGGTCACATTTTTTTTCTGAGGCAAGGTAGCAATCGTTCAGTCAGCTCAAAAATACCCTGTGCCTGAATAAATTCTGAAACTGAAGAGGAGATGAGAGAACCAAATCCCAGGCATAGGAAAACAAGCAGTTGTGATGGTTAATAGACACAAGGACAGCTCATAGGAAAAGAATAATGAGACATGGAGCATGATGTAAAAGAAACGGGCCAGATGGCACTACAGCTGTGGGGAACCTCAGCTAGCTCTGAAATGAGTCTTCAGTTACTCAGTCTGCTGACTGTGGATCCAAGCCACTGAGTGAAAAAAAGAAAAAAAGAAAAAAGAAAAAATAGCTCTGGTTGTCTCAGGAAAGTGGCAGTTTGTTAACAATTATCCATTTGAAAGCAAAATGAAGCAGGTGATGTTAAGAAGTCGATTATTGCACAAGTGATGAAGAGCCATACGTGAATGTTCCCTGCCTCTCTTCATCCAGAAGCAAAGATTTAGCAGATACTTTAGAAAGTGGAGTTATAACTTAAACCTTAAGGAACAACTGCTAATAACTTTATTCTGTACAGGATTATCCACTTTAGATCAGTTCCAGGAAGTCTTTTGAGGTCATGCAATACCTCCTTGGATGGCTCAGTATGTAAATAGGAAAATGAATCCATAAAGTACTGTTGTGAGTTTGATGATGTAGCAGTATGGGATTTCTGTGCTAGCATTTATTTCCTTAATGCTTTTGTCTACCAGTGATAAAGATCACAAGGAAAAACCTAACCCTAGCCTAATTCAGCTCTCATTTGAATCAGAGTAACTCTTTGGGGATAGCAGTGCTCTCGTGGTAGATTTTAAAGCAGCTACTAGTTGCTATACAGCATGATGCTGTTCTTACGGTAGTTAAATGGAGCACTGTTCCAGAAGACTGGGCTATGAACTACGAACAAGTCTCCAAAGGAGTCAAAAATGAGCAGCAGCAATGACCTCAAGTGACTTTACGTACAAATTCTTGGAAACTGTGTATTATTTAGCTCATCATCTGGGATTTAAAGAAATATTCTGCAGCTGACACAAAAATGTCCAGAATATTGCTGTTCCTGTCTATGCTACAAGAGCATAAAATTAGGGTGAAGCACAAGAAAGGCAGAATTCAGTGCTAGAATATTCAGGTATTCAGAGAAATTTTAGTGCACACCATCAAGCACTAGCTGAATGGTCTCCCTAAGCGAGCAGTGCCATCAGTCTGCAATTCACTGGCACTCTCCCCAGCAGTTGTACTGGTTTTCAGTTGGCCATGACAAGTGTCGGTGCCAAGTGCTTGTCCTCGGAATATTCATGGCTGTAATTCAGACGGGAGGGCAACTGTGCGCCACTCTACGAGCAGTGCTGGGCTGGGCAGAAAGAGTACATTAGATTTTTCCGCCTGATTAAATCCTCCTCTATGTATCATCTATTTTTGCTCTGTTTTTCCTACAGTCTGATGAAAGATTACAGGACAGCCATGTACCCCAAGACCAGATTGCTTTGCTTTTGTACTGCTTCATCTTCATACTCCTTATCAACACAGCAAAGGAACTGCTGTTCTTTTTTGTTGAGAAGCATGAGCTGTTTGTTATTGCACTAACCCTGTTATATATAATTAAAAATCTCTGGAATTATTTGCTTGTTATTAGTTCTTCCTCTCCAATATCAGCCTTCTCTGAAATTCCTGACTGCAATCTACAGTGTTCAGATGTGAGGATGAAAGGCACCTTACAAGGAGGATCAGCCACGTGATATGAGTCACTGGTGTTTTTTCTGATACTTCACATTTCAGAACCTGTCTCATTTGCCTGACGCTCTCTCAGCCCTGTAAACTATTTCATCGATAACAAACTATTTCCTTTATCAAAAATCATTGAACTAATTAAGTACAGTTAGAGAATTGATGGACCAAAGATGTATTATAACACCTCATCAGCTTCTTGGGAACTCAAAAACTGTCTTCTCCAATACTATGTGCAATGCCATCATAAATACCACAAGCAAGAGGATCTGTCTTTCCCATGGGAGGTTATTCTAGAATAGAACAGTTATTGCCAGGAATATCTGACGTTGTGCATTTCCCTCGCCATGCTGCCATGCTGTCTTTTCCAGCTATTACTCTTAAAGTAAACCACCACCAGCAAAATAAAAGACCACTACTTTTAACAACAGTGGCATGATGTCCTGCTGTGTTCACTTTAGACAGTGCTGACCAGTTAGATTAAAGGGGATTCTGTCAGACTCCTTGATTTTGGATGATTGCTAAGCAGCAAAAAGAGCAATTGCTAAGCAAAACAAGCAGAGAAAGAGAAATTAATGGATCAAGGGAGCAAGGGGTAGAACAGGGAAGAAAATCCTACGAAAGAGCTGTGTAAGGGAAGACTGAAGTTCTCAGGTAAAGCCTTATTGCAGTGCTGGGATCAACAGAGCACAGCACGAGGTTGTTCTGGGAGCTGAACCAGTTCACTGACGTGCCCTTCATTATTTTTACACTGATCAGAGCCATCTGAAGGGTATAAAAGCGATGATACGGCATGGCTGCCTGCAATAGCTCTGGACAAGACTCAGGAAGTCAGTTCTAGCTTCACCTTCCTTGTTCAGCCTGCACTAGACAAAAGGCCCAGTATGAGCCTAGAAACCATTTAGAAAGGGTATATTCATATCTCTCTCCAGTCATAAATCAGAGTGTTCATTTTTAAAAGTTCTTTGTAAGCCTCAGTTTGGCACTATTGTAAACCTATTTAGATTATGCCAGCTTAAACTTTGGCTCAAAATGAGGAAGCAAAGAAGAAGAAATGTATATCAAAACCTCATTCCACACTCCCTAACTCAATTTGCCAAATGGGACCAGCCATAAATCCTGAAAACGTTATCGCCTGGTTCTTTTTTATTAAACTTTATTGCCCATGCAAGTCTGGGTTATTAGCTAGACTCAGAATCTAATAAAGAGGAACAACTTCTACAGCAGTTATACCGTGAATCAGGAGTGTTATGCTTGATTTAGTTTGAGGCAGAAGAAATGGATTTTGCATCTGCATTGCTGGCTGGATGCTTTTGTTTTGCAGCTAGGCTGGCATTCTTCACTTCACGAAGAAGCAAGAACGCCACTGCCATGCTGCAGTTCCTGTCCACTGATTTGCTACTGCAGGGTGAAAGCCAGATAACCACTGCTCAAGCATATCGTCCCTTTGCACCTTCAGCTGCCACCATCACTCCCCTTGTGGGAGTCTTTGTGGCTTCTAAGGTCTCTCCGAGCTCTGTTTGCACTCTCTCCATGACTTTCTGCTTCATCCAGCTGTTCACTGTCTACTAGAATCTTGCCCTCCTGGGAATAAGTGAGGCTTAAGATAAACATATCATAATCTGCAGATCCCTTAAAATCCTAGAAGAAAGAGGAATGGTAGGCATGGTTTCCTTGACAACCTCTGGACTCCCTACACAAGTTAGTTTTCTTGGGGGGAGGGGGGGGGAAGGAAAAAAAAAAAGATTACCAATTTCCCTAGAAGACCATAAGGTAGATTCCTAATTGTGCTGGAGATCTGGGTCCTGAAAGGATCTCTTACAAGGTATGAGAAATAACTCTAGCTGATCTAGGAGGCCCTGGATGGCAGCGGGAGAGATCTGCCTTTATTTAAGAATGCAGAAATACACTGCCAGCTGGCCTAAGCTTCATCCTAGTCCTTTTTTCTGAACGCATCATCACCCAGGCTTCACAAGGACAATGCCACCTATGAGGGTTTTTCTTACCGCCTCACTGGAAAAAATGCATTCATGCATTCTTACACAGAAGCAGCGATCAGAGCTACCTTGTGAAAAGTTTCACACATGCACATGCTTCTCAGTGTAGATAATAACCGCATTACTATCTACAATTAAAAAGAACAGTACCAATTTTTTGCAGCCCAATCCTATGGGTTCTCTGCAAACTGCCGCTGAAACACAACCTATGCTGGAATAGGAAAGGACAGGCAGCTTGCACACTGAGCAGCACTCAGCAGCAAGGATTCTTAGCTACTGTCAAGACCACAAACATTTGCAGACACAGTGAAGACCCTGACAAAAGCCTAAACATTTTGCCGTAACACAAAGGCACGTTTGTTTCTGGTAACACCTGCCTGTTACCAAACAAACTTGGCTACTAGAAGAACCTCTTGTCTGCTGAGATGTACACAGCCTGCTTCCTTTCTCTTTGCAGGGTAAATGACTGAGAGGATCTGACGGGACCTAAGCACATAGATTTCTATAAGCATGCTGGAAACTGAGGCAAGAGGAATGTTAACTGATTGAAAGTGAAACTCAGAGCGTGCGATACCATTGCCACTGCAGAAAAACAGAAACTAACCCATTTAGACTCTTTCAAACAGGTCTTCTCAGAGACCCTTTACTATCATGCCCTAAAGTTCTGCTGAACTGTGGCAGTTTGGGATATTTCCCAAACACAGAGCACTGTACAGCCATCTAGGCTGAGCTCTGAGATGCCTAGTTACTCGATATCCATACATCAAAGGCTAAACTTTGATGCTGCAATAAAGAGCTGGAGCAGGAGGAGGGGTAGACACAGGTCATCCTGCAACTTCCTATATTCTTCAGATCTTGGGAGCAGAAAGGATCTTGTCCGGTCTCTGGCATGATTCAGAGCAGTTTTCTAGCTGCTTCAAATTAGACCCTGCTTCACTGAGCCGGTGGCCTTTGTGGAACTGCTCCTTTACCCTAAGAGACATCACCTCTGTGGGTAAACAAGGGGCAATTATCTTCACTGAATAGCGCACATTTTGGGGGGGAACCCTATTAGTTATCCGACTTCTGTAGCTGCAGAGTGATGGCAGCTGAAGCAGACCCAAGAATCATGTCCTACATGTTATTAAGGACTCCTTTCAGGACAGGAAACCAGCTTGCTACTTCATTGTTAATTCACTTTCCGGGCCAATGAAATGAGTTAGATGGCAGCTGCTGGCACATGTAGTGGAAGTGTGTAGTAATAGGAAAAGTGGATGAAAGCTGCTACAGTAAAAGGGAGAAGAAATTAAAAGAAGGAACAGTGCCATGTGGATGGGAAAGAATTAAGCAGCAGATTTAGGGGGACAGGCATGATGATGCTACAGGAAAAGGGGAAACATCATGCTGTTAAGTTTGTTATGCATGCCCATAAAATGAGAAATGAAGTGGCCTTCATTAGGATGCCTACGAGGGCAAGCAATGCCCATGGGAAGCAGGGTTAGTAAAGCACAAGAAGTCACTGGTAATCATTTGAAACATACTTTTCACCATGTCAAGCCTATACTTTTCAGATCCCGCTTCCTTGTGAGCTTACCTATGCTTCTGAGTTAAAGTAACGGGGGGATATCTCTGTGTTCAGGAGAGCAACACAACAGCGCCATGCTACAGATTTATTCTGTCCTTATATCCAAGGAGAACTTTTGACACTGCACGGCAACTGCAGACACAGCTTTCAGGTGTGTCAGTAATTCTCATGATAGAGAAATGGAAGCTGCATTGACTCACAAAAAGTTAGATAGCATAAAGCTGCTAACCTTTTTTTTCATTGTTTTATCAATGGACAAGGGGAAACGGCCTCAAGTTGTGCCAGGGGAGACTTGGGCTGGAGATTAGGAGAAATTTCTTTTCTGAAAGAGCAGTCAGGCATTGGAACAGGTTGCCCTGGGAGGTGGTGGAGTTACCATTCCTGGGGGTATTTAAGGCAAGGTTGGACGTGGTGCTTAGGGACATGGTTTAGTGGGTGATGTTGGTGGTAGGGGGATGGTTGGACCCGATGGTCTTGGAGGGCTTTTCCAACCTTAATGGTTCTGTGATCACTGGGTGCTTCAGGCTATGTGCACGGATGTAAATGGAAGCACGGGTGCCCAGGGGTGGATCTCGGCGCCCCGTGATTCATCTGCCATCAGCAGAGCCGCGTTTAGATCCTTAACTACGCCGGCTGCCGACAGAAGCGCTCCCGCCAGCGCCGAAACACCCGCACACACAAACCCTGCAGCAGCCAGCTACGCCCGACACCGGCCCGCCCGGCGATCCGCGCTGCGGCTCCGACGGCGCTGCGGCGGGGAGCCGGGGGCGGCTGCGTGCTCCCCGAGGCGCGCCCCGCCGCCGCCGTGCCCCGCGGGCGGCCCCGCTACGTGCGGCCGCGGCCGCCGCTTCCCGGGGCCGCCGCCCCGCCCCCGGCCTACGTGAGCGCCGGCAGCCGCCGGGCCGCGGGCGGGGGGAAGGGGGGCGGCCCCGGGCCGCACGGGGGGGGGAGGCCCCGGACTGCCGGGGGCAGGAGTGCGGGCGTGGGTTGCGGTGCGGTGCGGTGCGATGGTCCGGCTGGAGGGAGAGCTGCGGGATGTGCGGCGGGGTCCCGCTCAGGGGCCCGGCAGGGCTGGGTTAGTGGGGCGGGGGGGTCGCTCGCACCCACGGGCTGGTGGATCGGGACCGGGGCAGTGCAGGGACTTGAGAGGGACGTGAGGAGCCGGGACAATGGGAAAAAGCCGAGAAACCCAGCCGGTGCAGCTCTGCAGAACAGACTGGGCGCAGATCGGATCGCTTGGCACGGACACCTCGGCTGACTTGAGTCTGAGAAAGGACAAGAACCGAGTAAACTAACGGTGAAGTGTTTGCACAGAGATAACCAAGGTTTACACGGGCCACAAATACGGTTTCACTGGAAATTAGGAGATGTTTTTTTTCCTGGAGAGAGTGGTAGTCTGCAACAGCCTTGCTGTGGCAGTAGGAGGGGGAGCAACACTGAGCACACAGCCAGCTAGAGCCCTGCCAGTGCATGTCAGAAATCACAGATATCTTTGGAGTGGCAAATATATATATGCATTTGAACTGGACTTAAGCAGGGTGTCCTTCCAGTCTTGCCTTCTTAGATGGGCCAGGAGTGTTTAGATACCACAGTGATAAATCATGCAAATAAGTAAGTACATAAATAGCAATGACATTTCTAATGTACTTACCCGGGGATCGCCAACGGCCATGCAAACGTGAATGCCAGCTACACATCCATCACCCAGGCAAAAAGATGGGCCAGTATTAGTAGCTTCACGTAGAGCCGGGCACACTGAAGTGCAGAGGCTGAGGATCTGGCACGGCTCCGTGCCAAGGGGTTTATTTTCAGTGACAGCAAAGCTCAAGGCTCCACTGGGGTCAACTAGCAGCAGACAAGCTCTGGAGCGCAAACGCCCCTGTAGAAAGCTTTCCTAGAGCAAGGAGCAAGAGCTCTGTACCTGCCTGCTGCTTAGTCCATCGCTGAAGACTGGAGGAGGGCCCAGCCAAAGCTGCTTGGGAGTGCTCAATGTTACACTGTAGTACAGGTTGTCTTTATAGCCTGGGCATAATAGAAAATGATGGGAAGCAGCTATGTCACTCAGAGCAGCCTTGAAACAGCTCTGTATTTCACCTGAGGCCACCAGAATAATGGAAGAGTTCTCCCCCTGAGCGAAGGAACAGGATGACTGAAAAATAGGCCATGTGAAGAGGACGTGGCAGAACAGAAAGAAAGCCACAGTAACCCTAAATTCTCTTCTAACCACGGTGAATGCAAGTCTTCATTTACATTCAGCCAGCAGCAAAGATGAAAAAAGTGTTACTTTGCATCAGCCCGCATTTACTGGCCCGTACTTCCCAGCTATTTGTCCACGCCCTCAGCACAAGCACAATTTACACCACGGTAAATATAAGCAGTGGAACAAAAACTCAGACACTTTCCTTTGATAAACTTTTCACAGGAAAAAAAAAAAGGCAAAACTGTGACAGCCTTTTAAGAATTTATCAAGGGAAAAGTGATGGTCTCTCTGTGTAGCCATGTTCCTCACAAGAAAAATCAGCTTTCAGAATGCTCATCTGCAGTACGAGAAAAGATGAAGCCTGTCCCTGCTCTCCCACTTTCCTTTCTGTTCCATACCCCGACCCTATAGACTCAGGCAAAGCTCAGACACATATGAATCTTCTTACCTAGAAACAATCACTCTTCCATCATATCTAAGTTCTGGGTTGAACACATTTGTATACAGCAAATAATACAGCTTTCTATAATGTGTTCGTTGTTGTCTTCATTTTCCTTCTGCATTTCTTTCCGTTCCTTTACATACACAGCTTCTTTCCTTAAGTATTAGAAGAGCCCAGCAGAGCCCCAGCACCTTAACTTTCTAGCACTTCCAAAACCTTCAGCGCTCTGCTTAGTGGTGAGCTGAGCCAGACCTTTTTCTATGATGCCATGTAACCTTTGGGGTTTTATCCCAGTTCTTTCATCGATTTGTGCATGGTTTGTGCAAGTGAGTACTTTCGTGTCAGCTGTCCCCACCGCAGAAATAACAGCTCAGTTCTGTATCATGATGAATTAGTGCCTCGAGTCACAAGAGGCCATGAATCTACTGGAGAGCAAGAATTCCCATGGGATGGTGTCTGCTTACATGCAGTTTTCTTACCGGTGAGCTACTGGGCAGCTTCACCTCCTAATTTTTGATACTCTCTATTTCTGATAGTTCCTATCTATGAACAGGTCTCTACAGTCAATCCTTTACTTGGAAAATGAAATGGAAGAACTGAAAAAGATAGCTTTCAGCAACCTTCTGCCCACCAGAAATACCAACACGGTTTCTCTTTGCTATCATTTTTCTTTTCTGTGAGCATTCATCACGTTGACACAGTGCATATGACCGAAAAAAATCCTGGGTGGACTCTGTACTGTTGATGTTGAGTCATTTACACCACCCTCAGCAACCACCAAGTGAAATGGTTGTGTAAACCTCCTCCTGGGACCTTTGTAAATGATGTCAAGTGAACTGGTGTTCAACAGCAGTGAGGCATCCTGTACTTTGTACTTTCTCATGTATTTTAGGCATATTGGCCTTTAAGGAATCAATGAGCATTTTGGGTCAACTCAGGATATTCTATGATTCAATGATAAGCGTATACATTAGGCACATTCAGGCTTTTTGGTACATACAGTATAATTTTCCCGTATTTCTAGGCAGTAATCATATTCATATTTAGGGCTGTATCAAATAATTCCATAAGCTCCTGTGAGGTCAAAGCTTGTCTTAAATAACAGAATAGCAGGTACAAAAATCCATTTATTTGGAATTTATGAATGTTGGATAAGGTTATAAAATTGCTATATCATGGGAAGGCTCAGGATATAATGAATCTGCAATTTGCTACCACAGCTGGTGTCACGTAACTCCCTGAAAACAGAAAAATCTAAGTGAGTCACTGACACGAACAGTTTTCCTTATAAATAGGACTGTCTTAGAAAATATGTATGGCTGCCATTGCACCCAGTGGTAAGAACTGGGGGTGAGTCACGGAAAAATCCCAGCAAAAGAGAAGGAACAAAGAGCAGGAAGTGGCTTTTGAAAACAAGGATGTTAAGGGTTCAAAGGAGCACACTTTGACTGAGGGAAGTCTTTCGCTATTGTAGAGAACTGTAATAGAAATGCTAAGACTGATACGAATGGGAATTATCTGGGTGTGGAAGTACCAGAAGGGACACAAGGTAGGAAAAAGACTGGAGGAATGGCAAGTCTTGTTGGCATCTAGATGAACAGGTCATTTTTTTGTTTTGTTGTTGTTGTTGTTTTTGTGCAGCTTCTCAGGACACCCTTGTTGAGAGAACAAAGGGTGGTAAATCCTGATTCATCACAGACCTGGGCCAGGATGGAGAGATTCATCAGTGCCAGCTCCAAAAGAATACAAAAAGGTGCATACAAAACCAGAAGATGATTACCCATCTGTAAAGAACACAGAGGTGAGGAAGACTCAGTCACTGATGTCCTTGTCCTCTGCATCACTGCAAGGAATCCTGGCCAGGCTGCCTGAACACGTTTTTGGTGCCCACGTATTGGACAGACTACCTCAACACCTGCACACGCAGGGCTGTGCCTGACTGCTCAGCAGGTTGCTTGGACACGTGCATCCTGGTGCTTGAGAGACTGGAAGTGTGAATGAATGATATCTGTTTGGTTTCAGGTTTTGATTTTACAATAAAATCACCTTCCTCTCCCATAGGATCTGGCATTGAGGTGCTACACTGTCAATAGAGGGTCGCAAAATTTCTACACTATTTCTGAAAATTTGGATCACATGGCTTTATGGTTTGAAATGAGCTCCTGGTTTAAACTTTTGTGTGCGTGTTTGAGTTCACGAAGTGATTTATATTTAAAAAGATCAAAAGAGAAAGTTAGATCATTAATTGCATTTACAGTTACTGGTTTAGAGAACTCTTAAGCAATCCCCTGAGGTGATACCAAGTACTGTAGCTATCCAATAAGGTAATAAGAATGAACCGAATTCAAGTTGTTAAGCCTCTGTGGTTTTATTAAAGCTGAGAATGACCCATAGCCACCAAAATGCTGCTGAGATAATAGAGAGGGGTTCTCTGTGCGTCCTTGTGGCTTAAAGTGATGGCAGAAACTGTCATTCAAACACAGATCATCGATGTTGGTATTTCATTGTGGACATCGGAGTGAGTGTTGAAGGCAGTGCCCACCAAGTGAACATTTTGATTTTTTTTAGTACTACGTTAGAAATCCATACGTTAACAGAAACCAAAGAGCCTGGTCTCACTCTTGGGTAAATATTATATATGTGTGTATGTATATACATATATACATATATACATATATACATATATACATATATACATATATACATATATACATATATACATATATACATATATACATATATACATATATACATATATACATATATACATATATACATATATACATACCTTGTCTTTTTAATCAGTCATAAAATATGGTTGGTTATTACACTACAGTCTTCTGGCATTGTAAATGGGATTTAAAAAGAGAACTGACATAAATCATCTCATCCTTTCTATTTACCTCTTGTTGTCTCTGCTGGATATCAGATTTGTTGCAGTGGGTATTACACAAGCTTCAGAACTACAGCACATCGCAACTACAGCACCTCACCTTGGCTTTTGCTTATTCCACTAGCTCCTTTAGTTGTCTATAGACAAGTCATCTCTACACCAAAGTTTCAAAATCACCCACCTAACACTGGCATCACACTGTCAGTAATGCTCTGCTACCTCTTTACGACCTTTAATCCAAAGTAACAAGCTCAAATTCAGCTTTGCCTAAGCAGAGCTCTGATGTTGGCAGAGAGCTCACTTTTGTGCTGCAGGAGGGCTCAGTCGCGTTATTCAATTGCACGCTCTTGTATCAGAGTGTGTATGTAAGAGAGAGCGTGTATCACAATAAAGGTCAGAGAATCTAAAAGTAGCTGTCCCCATTAAAGTAATTATTTTCCTGACACTCTTTTATAAGTTGGCACTGTTAAAGGCATCCCTACTTGGGTGCCAACATACAGACAGACCTTCCCAGGAGAAACATACACTCCTCAGAAGTCTGGGGACTAATGTGCACCTCAGTTGCTGCCCAGAATGACAGCTCATGCACCAGACCAGGATGACCTCTTGCTGTTTACAAACAGCAAACCCAAACCCAGCATGGAGTCTAAAACTGGTAGTTTTTTTTCTGCAGTTGCATCAAAGCAGGAAACAATAACAAAGACCAGCTGCAGCATAAGAAAGCTAACAGGCAGGGCTCTGAGGCTTCATTCCTTAAAATGCCAAAAACTCCTTTAAAAAGAACCTAATCAAATAATTTAAACTGTGTCCAAATCTGTTCATTTGTACAACAGATCCTGATTCAAAGCTCATTTATCTCAAAACAGTAAAGTATCAGTATGTTCTGGATTCACTACAAATTTTCAAATGAAAGATAATGTCACTTTAACCAAATACTTTGTGCATGTGTATGAGAGATGTTTATATGGGCTAAAAAATTTGAGCTCTTGTATGCAAAATTTCATAGAATCACAGAATGGTTTGGGTTGGAAGGGACCTTAAAGATCACCTAATTCCAACCCTCTGCCATGTCAAAGGACACCTCCCACCAGACCAGGCTGCTCAAAACCCCAGCCAGCCTGGCCTTGAACACTTCCAGAGATGGGGCATCCACAGCTCCAGCATACAGAGGAGATCAGGAGCACAGCTGGTATGCACTGAGCCTTGGATAGTCTCTGCTTCAGAAGACCTTAAGAAGCAGAGCACAAATTACTCTAGCCCTGAGGATGCTCTGGCTCACAGTAAGAGTTGTTGCGGCCCCTGCAGGACTCCCGGGTATGAATCCAAACGTAACTTCACATACTTTTGCTTCCCTGCCTGCAGTCGTTCCCCTCTTGCCTGAAGTGCAGGAACCAAGTAACTGAGCATCAGATCCATTATATCCTTGTTCAGCACTAGGCTATGGAAGCCCAATTTATTTATTTTTTCCATCCTACAAATATATAAATCAAAACGGTCCTGCTGGCTGTTGAGGATTTTATTGCATATCACAGCCACTAGTCATGTGATTCCATGATTACACTTTCGTTTCAAGCTTTGAGCTCTCATACCTACTAAAACTCCAGAGCAGAACATGAAGCCCAGAAAACAGATGACAATTTGAAGATCTTTGAGGTTCTTACTTGCTTGGAAAAAAATAAAAATATATCAATATGAGTTTTAAGCCAGTCATCATTTTGAAATCTGAGTCATCTGAGCCATGATTTCTGAATATTTGGACTTAGCAAGGGTGAGGAAACTATTATTTTTGTAGCACTAAAGATGTTGTGGTCCTGAACACAGCTTGGGTGCATATACTGTTCTTCAAGAAGTATCCCGTGTAAGGGAAAGGAAGAAGAAACAAACAAAAACAAACACAGTGCAGTGGTGGCTGCCCCTTTTTAGCTGTATTTTGTGGAATGTGTTATAACAATAGCGGTTATCACTGCAGACGTTGCAACAGTCTCAGGGAGGCACTGAGTCTGAAGTCCTATCTTTGTATCAGTTTGTCAGTTTATTTTTTTCCTTCATCTTTCATTTTAATATATATTCTTTACAATTCAGTTTGTGCTTTGCTCCCTTCTTCTGTCCTACTACCTCTGAACACTGCAGAGCCTCAGGACCGTACCAGAGAGATCATTTCTGTATGAAATAAAGTGGTTCAATAAATCTGGAGTCATAGCTGACCAAAAATATCCCGTTTCCTTTCTGTGGGTACATTCGCAGACTGCACTCTCAGCACATAACTTCTAAAATTTCTGTTCTTTACCTCAGCTTGCTCAAACTGCAGGGTAAGGGGACATCTCTTGACTATCACAGAAGTGCTCATTGCACTGTGGTTTTTGATAAAGACAAAAATGGAGAAATTCCATAAATGCTGCCAAACAGACTGCTGCTACCGAAGGCACACATTGTGGTTAAAGCCACTGTTTTCTCGCTAGCTCTGTGTTATACTTTTAAGTACATGTTCTTTTCTTTTCTTCTTAATAACTGCTTAATCAGAAGGTCTTAAAACAGTGACAATCCTGAATCAGAAGACTGGATAGTCTGTGAGAGTTTCAGCAGATGCTAAGGAGACAAATGGTCAAACACTGCAGTGAAAATTTAAGTGAGGGGAGTGAGTGCACCACCTGCTTTCAAAATTTTTGCTAAGCAACTGGATCAGATAATTAGTTAATAACAAGCAGATGCAGATCTCATGATAATCAAAAAATCCTGAGAACAAGTACAGTTTTAGAAACCAGAGGCTTCCCAGTGTTACTGCTTTCCACCTTACCTATAAATACGCACTGGACATACCATCTGTGGATATCCCAAGAAACAGAGACGCCCTGGGACCCAGTTATAGACTGTCATTGATTTTCCTGTACTTTTCTCTGCCATGTCCCTTTCAAATGGTAGCAATTTTTCAAATGTAGCAGTTACCTGCTTCAATTTGCAAGGACAGAAATTTGGCTACTTACTTCATTGCCCTCAATCACTGCCAGACACTAATGTAAGAATTGGATGAGGACAAATGTCTTCTAGTTTAAAAATATCTGTTTTCTGATGAGACTGGTATTTCCACTGAATGTGCTCTTTTTTGAATTTTTTTAAAGGCTTCCAGAATTCCAAAAGCAAAAATCCTTGAATTGTAAATGGAACAAACAGAATTTTCCAAAAGAACCTATGCAAGAAATGTGCATTTTGTCTTCTCAAGATAGTATTTCCACCTCAGTCTAAGAATAATTGTAACAGATTTTGAAATGCCAGCTTCAGTCACTTCCTCTGGTGATAAGGCATGGAGCGGGGAGTATGTGGAACACCATCTCCCACATAGTTAACATTTCTTTTCCAGCGATTAGAGAATGCACAGCTGAAGCCTAGTGTGATGTGTAAAAAGGGAGTTGATAATTATTAGTACTGCCTGAGGAAACTCCTGACTTGACAAAGACTGCGTGCATAATCCTAACCATTTTGGTTATTTTTGGACCCTAGTCCTTGACCTCAGCAACCGTTCTTTTCCTCTCTGGTTGACTCCAATGAAGTTCATCTGTGAGGCGCCTGTAAAGCATGGAGTCCATGCAATGAATGCATCTGCCAGGGCCAGTTTTGGGTGCAGAGCTTTGGGAGCTGCAAACAATCTTCAAGCAGTGCAGTGACTGGCTGTGTTGGCCAGTATAGCGTAGAAGGCAAAGACTGGTTTGATTATTTACACCCAACCAGAGCAGAAGCATTTTATATGGTTCCTCAGGGACACAAGGAGATACAAGTTAGTGGTTTGTTTATGTGATACGATGTGCATAGTACATACTGGAAGTAACACCACTGGAGTTGTAACTAACAAGCAATGTTCTCATGCATTATCAAGGTATGTATATTTATAAACTAGAAATACAGATGCCTTTTCATTTACTGACATTTCTCTTTGGCCACCCTTGACAGTTGTATTAGGATCAGGGCCTAGGAATCTGCATGTTTCCCTGTCAGTGGGAAAATCTGCTTATATACATACAAAGCCATCTGCCTTTCATGAAATTTTGCAAACCCCAATTTGTAATTTGTATAGCTGGAGTTATGCAAGTTGCTAGCACAGCTTTGGTGTGTTGCTTTGTGATATTCACCTTGCTTCTCATGGTCTTTCAGTTCAGAATGGGGAACAGTGCAAACACGACAGCAAAAGGAAATAGTGTGAGCAAAACTGCCTAGGTTTTTGGAGGAACCCACTGCAAACACTGGGAGGATAATGACTTTTCTGTCCTTTGGTGTGATTAAGCACATAAACACTCTGGGTTAAAGAGCACATTGGTAACTCAGATGTTCTGGTATTTGAAGCTGTGCGGTATATGTCAGTTTAAATCCAGATAGCCAGGGATAAATATCAAGGCTTATTTTAATACAGAAGCCACACAGGATTAAAGGAAATACTTGCTTTTCTTCTCATACAGAGAGGGTGAAAATAACTCGTGGAGACCTCAAATTTATGTACTATTTAAGTCCGGTTCTGATGCTGCTAAGTAGAGCCTTCTGGTGGCTGTCTGCATAAAGGTGACCTTAACCTAGAGGGAGTACCCCAAGGTGTTTAATCTCACCACTGCTAAGACATATGACAGAACTGAAAGCGATTCTAAGAACAGATTTATAGCACCAGCAAGAACCTGATTAAATTCTCCAATAATTCTCCAACGTTTCTTGGCAAAACCCTCAATCCAAATATTTTATGTATTTCTTAAGCTCCAGTATTACGTTTTATAAAAGGTATATGTATTATTTAAATGTCTTCCACAAGGCTGTTTAAATCTTTCTTCTAACCTAACCCCTTTAATCAAGGTGTGGTGTTTTTTTTTTCTTTTTAATTAAACCTTTACATTGGGATTACACACTTCAATGCCTATTTTACATCCTAAATCACTGTCTTTCTACAGTCCCGCTGAGTATGACCCTGGCACGCTGGAGTTGTTGCTGGAGCCCGCACACAGCAGATGTACACAAACTCCACTACTTCACAGTGGCTGCTTCTACAACAGTGTAGGTTAAACTCCCATGAAGGTCAATGGCACTACTGTTATTAGCAAGACAAAACCTTTGCCTCAAATAGTCTGGATTCAACAATATCAATTATGATACTCTAGGTTGACTTCTTCCAAAGGACTGACCAAATAAAGTAACCCAGGAATTCCTATTTAAAGCCCATGGCTCTCCTTTGAAATACAGTTAAACTTCAAGGAAGGCATCCTCTTTTGACAGGGACTATGAACTGCAGGGGATCCAGTACCCCCAATAGCTAACTATTCTTCTCTGCCAAAAACACGCAGCTACAGCCTCAACTACAGCAAGACTTTCAGATACCCATGAAAGGCTACAACTATCACTTTTCTTTTTTGGAGTCTTCCTCCCCACCTGACCGTGGGGTTTACTGCCAGTCTATTGCCTACACAAAGAGAGGCTGCTTGTATATTTTTTTTTTACCCCTTAGATTATATTTTGACCAGCAATGACACTGAATCTGGGAGTTCTGGGACTGAGGGAGCAGAAAGAGTGCATTCATGGCTGTGAACAGCAACGCCCTGCATTCAAACTACCTTTCCAGTTAGCACTGCCCTCTGCTTTTGTGGATCAAGAACATCCAAGGTCTGCAGGAAGCAAGCTGAAAGGAAGACTCCACATATGTTCTATCCCCAACCTTCTGCATCAGCAGAGAAAATGGTCACAGGCTAGTTCCTAACAGAGGCAAGAGCGCAGGTTCAGAGCACTGCTGCAGGTCTGGGGGACAGAAAAATGCCACAACTAATATTCATTGAGGCATTTGAATGATTTAGTTAAAAATACAGCATGACACTGCTCAAGCACAGTGCAGCTATCTGTGTATGTGCATGTTCTGTGCTAGTAGGGGGAGCTCCATCAGGGTAAGCAGGATTCGAATGGACACGCAGTTAAACCAGTGCAACATCAGCCCTCTAACGAAACTGGTACATTTCCATTGGTTTTGAGATCACACTGCCTTGTCTGCATCCTCACTTACACCTGCCTGAAAAGGGTATCTACCGAATCAGCAGCAGGGATACTTAGCAGACAAAAAATTAACAAGGCGACTGCAAAATCAAGGTTAACCTGACTAATGCTTTAGTGCCTTTCCTGTTAAGTTTTTTTTTTTTTTTTTTTTTAAAAAAAAAAGGAAATGGCAGGGACTATAGGTCAGTGTGATTCATCTCAGACTCCGAGTATAGGGGTAATTGCTTTTGTGGCATGTTTCTGCTTCCATCCAGGTTTCCTAGCTAAGCAAATTCTCTGTGTAAATAATCTCATCAAATGACACAGGGCCAAATGCTAGTCCAGCCTGTACTCTGTATGCAGGATGCGAGCAGTTCTAGGACACTGTATCTGTGGATCCCTGTGAGCCAGAAATCCTGTTCAAGAGCCCACATGACTACCACCATCTGACTAAGCACTGTGAAGGTCCTTGCTGTTTCCTCCAGTGTAACAGCACTGGAGTGACCCTGGGAGGCCAGGGTACCCTGGAGTCAGGCCTGCCAGAACAGTTGACTCCTACCCAGCTCAGCAAGCTACAGCCCCCAAGAGGTGTCAGCCTGAAAGAGACAGACACCACTCAGAGGACGCAGTATTTCCTGGATTCACCCCTTGAAACACGAAAGGGATTTTGCTTCATCTGGGACACACCCCTACAGTGCGTAGGCTCTGCAATTGCTCTGGGGTTCCCTATTATGAGAAGCGTCAAGCTATGGAAAGCAGAAGGCGGGGGGGGATGAAAATGGGCATCTATTTCATTCCTTCTGTCAG
The DNA here is from genome assembly GCF_964034855.1 of Anser brachyrhynchus. NCBI lineage: Eukaryota > Metazoa > Chordata > Aves > Anseriformes > Anatidae > Anser > Anser brachyrhynchus. Next base: position 33,668,432 of record NC_137696.1, read on the forward strand.
ATCTCCTGCCAAACATGCTATGCCTGAAAAATCTAATTCCTGTTCTTTACTCGTTCAGGATCTCCCACCTGTGGCACAGGCATGGAAAAGTGTATGTTCCACAGACAGTTAGCTGTGAATAAGCAGGGATCATATTTATCTGAGTACTCTACTTCCTGAGCAACCCCAATAGCCTGTCCCCGGTGGAGTTTAATTTCTTGTCTCCTGTCCCTCTTTATCGTCAGGAACAGGTGGTCCAGCACACCTGTAGGTTTGGAAGTAAAGAGAGGCCACAGTGTCACTCATGGACATACGACTGGAGCTTGAATCTGTCACAGTCCACTTGTTTGTCAACTATATTCTGATACCTAAAGGAAACATTATCCTGTGCTTCATAAGAACAAGCTTATTTGCTCAGGCTTTTTATATGAGGGATGACTGAAATGCTGTCTGCTTTTGTTATTCTGCAAGGCAGGAAATCTGCAGTCTATCACTGAAATTATAGCAAGCCCCACATTTGCTGTGTATATGTTATGTAAGAGTTACTATTCTGGGCTGTGCTAAATTTAAAAGAGAAATCTATCAGGGACTCCTACCAGCAACTTGGGCATTTAGATATTCAGGAGGATCTCCTGCTTTGATTAGGCAGATTGTGAGTAGAAAAGCAGAGTTTAGCAGCTTAATTTAATTCCCGGTTCAAGTCAAAAGAGAAAATTGCAAAGCCCTAGACAAATTGCCCATGATACTGTCATCTAATCTACTCCCTGAATAAAATTTCATTTACAGCAAGACATAACACTTGCAAGGGTGCATATCCTGAAACCCTTGTATAATAAATTAAGTTTTCCTCCTTGACTGGCTGTAGAAGGTCAGGTGTGTAGTCAAATAAAAACAAAGGTGGTCTATACTCAAGCCACGTGGCCTTATTGCTAACTTGTAAAAATGAGCTTTTGTCACTCCTGAATGTCCATGGCTTAAGTGGGGCTCACACAGAGGCCTTGGACTGCTTTACCCCATTAAAAGTGATTTCTAAATAGTGTCAAGTGAAAACAGCAAAGTATGCATTAGGTTGCTTGATGCTTTCACCCCAGCATCATTATAATAAATAATAGCAATTATTTGATAACTAGTTAATTTAACAGTACTAACAGGAAAAAAAAAAAAAAAAAAAAGCTGAACACTAAGAGGCAGATTTCCAAATATTTACAGGCACTTAAATGAACAGCATATACCCACTGAAATGTAGATGTTCATGTTCATAACATTGTGAATACAGAGTACTTCTCTGAAAACCTTTCATCCAATGAAATGAGACATTTGAAGTCTAAATAACACTTATTAAAAGGTTTTAGTGAGAAGATGGATAAAGGGGGACTACCTAAAGGAAGACAGGTGACAAACCTGAAAGTGAATGTTGCTACTTTATTATTTACCCCTACACCAGGCTCATCTCATCTTTCAGTTCAAATCCAGCTTTGGAAAGTACGTAAGCCCTCAAAAAGTGTGTGAACTTTCTCTGCAGTGTTTATCTGAGCCACTTGTCTGTTGGTTCTGTCTGGCAGCAGGGGAGACCAGTTCAAAACTGGGGATAAATTGACTTTCTCTGCCAGTTTCTGAGTGAGAGCACTATCACCACCTTTTTAGGTGAAACCGGTCAGTCAGTTTTTTTCCCAAATGCTTACTTGCAATTCAGTTTTTACTAGAAAACACATTATCGCAAGCCAGGCAACAGGTGAAAATATGTACTAGAGAATATTAATTATTGATGAAATGTGGAAACTGTATTTTCAGCCATGTTCACATAAAAGGAGTTAGGTGAAGGCTCACCCCGAACAGGAATAATGCTTATTTAACACCACAATATTTTTACCTGTTCAGCAGCTAGTGAGAGGCAGTCCTGTGCGGCTGATGTGGTTTCCACTGGAAAGGTCCTTCCTGATATGCTGGGACGGAGCTGGGGCTCAGGAGGACACCCACAAACCCCACTGCTGGGGATTTGGTGGAGCTGCCACCCCTGTTGGGCTGGCAGCTCTCCTCACTGCTGCTGTGTGTGCAGCGGCGTGCGCCCATGTGGCGCACACCAAGGGCAGAGAGGCTTCAGAGGGGGGCTGCTGTCGCAGTTGTTCCCTCACTTTCTGCATCGAGAAGCACTTTGAAATGCTTTTACTTCTTTTCACAACAGAGAGGGCAATGGTCTCAGCAGCCAGCCCAGTTTCCAGGGCCTGGCCGCGGCACAGCCCGTCCTGGCACCAGCCCACAGACACCACAAGATGGCGCCGTGCCCGGCTACACGGCTCCAAGATGGCGGCCGCGCCCGAGGCGGGTGGTGGACAGTGAAGCCGGTGTTATCCACTCCAGTATGGATGAACATCTTCACTTTTAGACTGGCAGGCTTCCCCTCTGCCGTTGAAAAGCTTCCTGACTGAAAGTGCTGGCTGAGAGTATCTCAGAGCCGTGGATATGAAAGCCTGGGCAGGGGTGGGACAGGAGGTAATGACATAGCCATGGATGACTGATGTGTAGTCAGAGCAACCACTTTCAGATCCCCAGGAAAATATCGAGGCCGAACATAAGGCGTGGGGAACTGCCACAACAATGGAGGAAGATGGGCTTGACAGGCTGTAAAGACCGGAGGGAGGCTGGAGCAGCGTGCATGCCTCAGGAGGTCACCATAGGCCCCTTTCTCTGCCCACACCCCATGGCCTCCAACCTTTTTCACCAGGGCCTTGCCAGTAGCACCTGTCAGTTGAACACTCTACACAGAAAAAGACAAGAAACTAGCTGGTTTTCTGCCCTGGAAGCTTAGAAAGGAAAAAAGGACCCCCAAAAGCAAAACCAAAATACTCCCCTGATATCCTGCAGCATCGCAGAGCCAGAACCCTCAGAGGTGGTCTCAAGACCTGAGGAGGGAAGGTAAGAATCATATGAAGGTTTCAGCAAAGTCATTTAACAGGTCAGCATCAAAGCAGGGCACAAGCAACAGGCCAACGAGCTGCTGGCTCTTTCAGGAACATTAACACTATAGCTGTGATAATTAAAATAATGGTTACCACATCCAGTCAGACCTTTTCAAGCAAAGGCTTTCCTGGATCTGAAACCAAAACACAACTGAAACTCATTTTATCAAAAGCAGAGAAATTCCATCCTGGTCCAATACGCTGTCAACATTAAGAAGAAATGAATCTTACTGATCTGAAGTATTACTACTGCAGTTGGTAGATTAGAGTAACTGTGACATGTTTCAATTCAAAGAGAAGATAAGCAACATAATGCAAAATAAAAGAGGGCTAGAGAGGAGTAACTGTACAGAAAAATCTTTTTGTCTATTTAACCACATTGAAACCATACTGAAAAGTTTCAGGTCTGTTTTCTAGGAATAGTTGTAAGTTGGAGATTTATTAGTGAGAAAACTCTAAAAATGCAAAAATCTCTGCACTTTTAAAACACTTCCCATTGGGATAACTCAGCAAGAAATTACTATTGTCATTTCATGCATGGTGTAACATGCCAGGAGGTCAGCATGAAAGCTGGGATTTTAATTTAACTTTTACAACTTTTAACTTTCAGGGAGCCCCAGCTTTGGTTCCTGTGTAACAGTGCTATGATAGAAAATTATCCCTATAGGGCTGATTACATCTATGTAAATTTCCAGGGTGGGTTGCCCTTCATGCTGAGTGGTGTTCAGCTGTCTAGAGAGCATCTTGTTTCTTCCTCCAAGAACCCTTTTGGGACTTGCATGATCCAAAGTCTACACAAAAAGGAATGGGCAGGTTTATGGGGACACTGAGTACCCTTGGAAAATCCCCAGTAAATGAAATGCCATTCCAGGCTGTTCCATTGTTCTGGCAAGTCCTTAGCCCCTAGGACTCCTGTAAAAAAGTCAGAAGCTCTGACATGCCTCCTGTAAAATCATCTTGCCAGAGCATCTAGAGCCGCTTCTTGGGCAGAGGCAGGGCAGAGACAACCTCCTTATTGCTGCAGTATCCTCCCACAGATCCCTGGAGGACATCTGAGCTTGCAGCAGCCTCATTGTTTGTGTGGTAATCCTGTGAACAGATCATTGAGGCATTTCTTCCCTCTATGGCCCCTCCTGCAGATTTTTCATTGGGAAGTGATGATCTAAGCTCATGTGACTCATGATTCAATATTTTTACCCTAACAGCAACTGTAGTGTGCTTCCCAAGAGGATAAAAGAGTTTTGCGTAATTGCCACTGTTGAGAAGCTGCTTAATAGTCCGTACGTAGTATATCTGTGGGTCCAAATTCAGGTTTCTCCTTTAAGTAATTCACAAACTAGCCTTCTGTAAATGCCTTTTGCTTATTCAAGTGCTAGCGCTGCCCTCATCACTGGGGGAGGAGGGGAGAAAGCAGAAATATGAGGTCATGTTCTAGTCACATGGCTGCTGCAGCATCTGTCAACTGTGATACAATTACTAACCCATAACTGTGCATTTATGACATTCAAACCTGCTCAGTGAAGTCTCTCCTCCTCCTCTGGTGCCTGAGCTCTTTCTGCACTTAGGGATCATCTTAAAAGTTGTCTAAACAAACCAGTACCATGAATCACAAAGCATACATTTTGGCAGTCGTTTATTATACTGAATATTGCAATATACCAGGAAAATCACATTCTGAGAATTTGGTTAATTAAATCCTTTCCCTGTTGAAAGCTTCAAGGCAGTCTCCTGGGTGGGACTGCTTGGAGTGGTGAATTTAACCTCTCTGCTTCGGGAGAGCTCTGAGCCTGCTAGGCTGAGCAGGAGTAAATGCAGTCTCCTTCCTAGAGGAACTGGGATTTGAGACTTTTATTCCAAATTATCTGGCAGAATAATTCTCACCTTAGCTGCAGTGTGGCTTCATAGGTGGATATCATTGGACAGAGTAATATTTTTTTTCATTGACTATTTTACGATGACAAGAATAGCCAGATCTGCTGCAGGTTTTGTCAGGAGGTACAGCAGCACACCGGTGTTTTCTATCACTTGCAGCCTCCTTTTTGTATCACAGACTCAAAAGCACTGCAAGCACAGTGTGAACAGATTCCCATCCTTTGAGTTTCCATTTAACATGTTTATAAAAAGTAAGGGAAGATTCCTATATTGTGAGCTATGGCAGAGAAGAATACGTGTTTACTAGGAAACCCCCTAATTATTAGAATCTTACGTATATTTCACTGTTTAGGGTCCAACAATATCCTGTTGGTTCCAAGTGCCGTATTCACCAGAAATGCATGAATCAGTATGTATAAGTTCCTGTACGACACAGATCAATCGCCATACAAAGCATTAGCCAAATGCAGAATTTTAAAGCAAAATACAAAAACATTTGTGCTACTCCAAAGTTCAGTGAGATTGACATTGTATCATCAACAGGGTGCAAGAGCTGATGCTCAGGGAATGTTTCTCCCTGTCGTGTTTCTTCTCCTAGAACTTTATGGCAGCTTTTGGCAAACAAAGTTTAGCAGTTTACTGAGTTGAAAGTTGCATTTGGACAATTGTACTTAATAGCTAAGGATGGGACCACCCTCCACAAATCTTTTCAACCTTTTAAAGCCCATTTATCTATTTTTGCTGCCACAACAACTGATGGCTATGAGTTCCGCAACAGTAGTATACAGTGCTAAAGCAATTGTTTTCTGCTCATTTAAAACCTGCTGCCTGATAATTTCTTTACATTCCAGTTCACATCAGTCCACGTCTATCTCATATATTAAGCAACATAAAACTATTAGTTACATTTTAGGAATTGCATGCTGATACATATACTTACAGTCTTCACACTCAGCAAAGAGTCAGAGAGAAAAGTAATCGAGATGTAGAACTGATGGAAAGGACTAGGATCTTTGCCTGCAGCATTTAGGCTGTCTCTGACATTGGTATTGGTGATGTGAGAGAACAGCTGTGTTTTGTAGCTACCTCACAATACCAGCCACATACCCCCAGTGGACTGAAGAAATCCAGTAAAAGGGGAACACAAAATCTCTAAAGCTCTTCTAGGTGTTGATTCAAAGGAGTGAACAACAGAGAGGAAAAAAAAAAAAAAGGCACCAATTCCCTCTCAAGGCTTTGAATCCCTTCTGCTTCTGGAAGCCGAGTGGAGATAAAGGTGCTCAGCCCTAAACTCCTTCCCATATTCTCTAGTTTGAAGGAAGGAAGATGCTTATGCAGGTAGCAGTGAGCTGAGAGTTAGGACAGGCTATTAGTCACAAATAGATGAACATACTGAAGTGCCTGGAGGATGTGTTGGGCAATAATGGTTCTGGATGGCAATTGCACTCGCTGGGAAATGTGTGATCCCTGAGTAATTGTTACAGGGCCTACAAAAATTGGCAGAGGCTAATTGATTAAGATAATATATAAGGGAAAGGTTTCTCTGAATGCTGCCAAGGGAGGATTTGAACAGGCCTTGAATACAATTTGCTAGCAAAACCCTTAGTGACTAGCGCAGCCCTGATACCAGTATCAACAGCAGCTAGAATGAGACCATCCTTTACAGAGCCAAATTTGAATCAGATAAAGCCTCATCCAATACCTGAGTGTTTAAATTAGAAAACGTGGTATACGTGTGATGTTTGCAACCAGCAGTGGACAGGAATTACATCACATTGCTTGGCAGAAACTGGAGGCCTGCAGGCACTTGCTATACAAGAGAATTCAGGAAAAAATGATAGCAGAAGATGAGGAGGGCTTTCATACTCGTGGCTAGGCATGCTGCCTGTGGCGTGTGTGAAATGAAGCATGCAAGCTGAAGTCACTTTCTAATGAATTAAGAAGTGGTGTCAGGCCCATCTTCTCACTTTGGCCTGTAAGTGCCATTCAGGCTGCAGGCTGCGAGTTCTCACTGTGTCGGCTCTAACGGTTCAGTGTGTGCTCTTCTGTCCTCTGTTTTCGTCCTTGTTGCTTCAGTCTTTTCTCTTGCTTTCTGCACCCCTGTAACAGCTAGGTTTTATTCAGACTGAAATCTCCACGAAGAAGGCAGCACCTTACTATAGACCACAATACAACAGAGCCTCCAGCTGCAGCAGTCTCCAAGAGTTGCTTTGCTATGAATGCATTTGTTTGTGTATGTCTGCTTCTCCATTTATAAATAAGACGTACAATGAGAGAGATTTCCAGATGCAAGAAATTCTCTGAGAGCTTCCTTAATAGAAAAAGCATTCGATGCTTGAAAGAGCATAGTAACAAGTTGGCACTGCATCTAAGCCTTTTATAACAGTTTAATTCACACCCTCTCTCCAAATGTAAATTAATCCAGACTGGGAAATGTTGGAAATCTGAAGCAATGTATGTAATTTAGTACTAGTCTTGGGGTGGGGAAGGAAGCATAATAGAAACTATCCTCTCAAACCCTTGTGAGAGCATTACGGCACTTTTTTTCAACCCTTCTAGTCGTGAGGGTAACCATGCCACTAACCCCAAACACTTGAAATGAAGAATCAGACCCCAAAATTCAATCCTCAGACCTGCTGAAAGTTCTTCTAGTGCTTGAAGCTTTACAGTTCCCATCTCCACCTTTTCTTCACAATCACGAGGGCAGAAATTTTAATGAAACCAAAGTAAGGTGGGACTCATGGAATTACAACACCACAGCATAGATTTTGGGGAAGAATAAACCTCTGTAGATTCTTAATACAAACAATAAGATAGAAGAATATAATTCTTGAAAAAAAAAAAAAAAAACACCTTACTGTGCATGTATAGGAATAACATACACATATGGACCCAGTCAGGTTTGGAAATGCTTTGTTCAATTTGCAGTCTAGCATGGCTGCAATTTTTTGAACCAAGTTTTCCCCTGTAATGATGGCTCTTTAAAAACCAGGCCATATCCCATTAAAATGTTCTCAGGCATACCCTAGCAGAGCACAAAGGCTGGCTTCCTGCAGGCAGTCAGACAGGTGGCAGGGCACTTACACAAAAGCTGTCATTAGCATGAACACTCCTTTTCTGGTTCTGCTAGAGCCTTCTACATTTAACTCTTTTCCATCCCTTTTCTTGGAAGTATCACTGGATCAGGCCCCTAACCTAGGATTTGCCTGGGAGGCAAGTAGGTATTTGTACAGATGATGCAAATGAGGTTGAAGGTGTTTGGGTTACTACAGATCGCCGTTCAAGGAATGTGCAACGTAGCAAAGGACTGATTCACTGTGCCTGCAAAAGAAGTAAATTAATGATGATAGCAGTAATTCTACCATCCTTTTGTTAATGCAACACCATTGCTCATAAACTCACAGAAATGACTTCCACGTATCTATGCCACGTGCAGTTCAACCGACTTAAAATGAGTTTTTTAACTCAAAGTTGTCCGTGATTTTGGAGTACTTCTTAAGATCACTTACAATTATGCAATGTTACTATGTTAGGTGTAGGGTGGCTTATTTTTCTTTTCTCTGATGCCTTTACTGGGTGGACTGTTATGTCTGCAAATGTTCACGTCCTTAAGTTCCTGTCTGTCTCTGGGTTTCTCATGGTCAGTAAGACACTACAGATCCACACACAAGGAAGCAGCAACTTCTGTATCTTTTCCAGCTAAAGGGCAGCACACGCAGTACAGTTCCTCTGTCTGACAACATTAAGTAGTTTTCTACTGTTTTCTCGGTTTGCATGAAGCAAGATGACCAGTAAGGGAACTGTGATTTGTCTGGAGCCAGCAGACAAATCTAAAACAACTCACCAAGCTTGAAATTCAGAAGATTTACAGCCATTATTCCCAGCATTTTGGCAGTCACTCTAGCAAATGAATGATCATATTACTTATTTTTGGGAGAGGAATGGGGCACAACTTGGAACATATGTGAAGATGTTCAGTTTCATTTAAGAATGTGTTCATTTTAAAAGAAGCTCATTTTGACTCAGGAAAAAACAGCTCTCTGAAAATATTTTGTCTGGTTCCAATCACACATAATTACTGGTTGCCACAGAAATCTTCCTTTCGGGCGTGTTGGAGTTGTTTGTGCCTGAAATCATTTTGTCCATCTCTTGCACTGCTCTACAGCACAAAGGCTGTGTCAAATTTATTTCAATGGCAAGACCTTCTTTGTTCAGATTCCTTCACTGACCAAATTGAGACATCAATGAAGCTGATGCAACTGGGCTGACTCATACCAGCACTGATTTTTTTTCAAACTATTGCTACAAGGTAAGATCTAGATCAGGTTTATCTCTCTTGTTTGTGCCCAGCATCAACTGTCTCTTTCCATAGTGATTTAATGGGTGGTGAACTTGGTCGCAGCGCACTCCTGCATATTCTTACTTATCCTTAGCTCAGTGTTTTCTGACTGCCTTTGAAAACAGAACCCATAAAAGCACTAAAGAAAACAGTAAAATAGTGGTAAACCCCACCTGGTATAAAAGAGCCAGTCAGCAAGAAAATGTTGAAAACCAAACCACCAGCCCCCACACACTGAAGGAAAAAAAAAACACTCTGCCTTTCCCTCATACATCTGGTTCTTACTAGAAACCTCAGGACTCCAGTAACTTCAGCTTCTCTTTTTGTTCATGAATCATGGACCAATAAATTGCAAAGACGCCTGCATAAGTCATATTTTGAGGATCAAGGAAAGAGCGAATTTCAGGTCCTTCATACAAACATCTCCCCTTCTTACTAATTGGCGAAAACCCTTAATTAAAGCAGAGCTGGGACTTCCTAACAGTAGCTAGGGCCATTAAAAAATATCAGCTTCAGCAAAATTCAGAGTTTTGGAAGCCAGGTAACACAGCGCTTAGGTCAACCTTCAGGCAAACTTTATTTTTCCTTCCTGGGAGCTGGCAGCAGGGATGAGGAACTGGCAGTATTTACTCAGCTCAGTGCTGCTGTGTCAAATAGTAGCAGACTGGGTAAACTGTGCTAGCAGGATATATGGGAGGCCATGCTTCGCAGCTGGAGCCCCAGCCCCACAGCGCTCATCACTTCTGTGGGTGGGAACAAAAAACCAACATGTACATATACTCCCTAAGATAACCACCGTCTGCCTCTCGCTGCTGAGCTCTGTACGTTGTCAGCACTGGGACACAGGGACATTTTAGGCACTGCCACTCGGGCAAAGTAGGAAAAATATTCTGTGGGCTTAATAATATATATGGGACCATAGATTGTTACCTGGTGTCTAGCAGGAAAGAGAAAGTTTAATTATTACAGAATTATTTCTAAGAAATTGGGTTAGTGTATATATGTAAAGGAAGTGTCAGTGTAAATGCAGTGCGCTTTCCCACAGGGAAGGTGTGCCTGTGCCATAACAGTTATATACTTTGTTCTCAGAAAGATGCTTACTGGAACAGTGAATTATTTCCATTGCAGATATGTTGAGGCATTGCTATAAAGATTGGAGTTCATACTGCTCTATTATGCTCTGTATTTTCTGGTTTGTCAGAGGTTTGAAATATGCTGAACTCGACTTTATGGAAACAAGTGAGCAATCTTAACCATACATTATTAAATATTTTCTGCAAAGCAGTGTTTCTAACAGAGACATATTTTTCATAGATCTTAGAGGTTCTTTGGGTGCTTGTAGTTACCACTGCAACAACAGCACTACTGAAATGACTAAAGGGAACTCTGTGATTGCCAGGCCCTGCTCTCTCTCTTGTACTGGGAGAGGTGTTACTACCACTTGCTGAAATACTTGGAAGGTGAAGTTTCTGCCAGCGTGATGAGAGAATCTTCAGAAAGGATGGCTTCACATTGATTACAACAAACACCTAAGAAGAAAACGACAAGTGTCTCCTCTTCTATTTTCCCTCCATTTCCTGTCAGGATATACATAACCCTTCCTGAGAAAATTTCTAGCGCTCTCTTCTCTTCCAGCCCTATGAAGCCATTAGCATCTTATAAGCTATTAGCACTTAGAGTTTCTCTTTGCTCTCTGATACTCTGCTGTTGCAGGCATGCTTCACAGCAAACAGCTTACATATAGTATGTTAGATTCCCCCAACTCTGGATTTCTGTCCTCAGATCTATTTTGGATTCCTTTCAGCATTCTCCACATGCCAAATTACATGACAAGTTGTGGAAGAGGACTGCCAGGGAAGGACTTACTTTTTCCCTCCCAGCACAGGGCAGGTTCAGCTCCTAGAGTAGGACTGAGTGGGGTGACTGCAAGGTTCCCCACCTTTCCATTCAATTCTCCCCTTCTCTGCCATCCAGCCCCACTTCCCAATATCCCATCCACCACCATTCTTTACCTCCACATGACACTAGACATTACAAGCCATGGAAGGAGTCAGTATTCCCTACATAAATCCTGTCCCATTCACGTAACAAGAATACTTTTTCTGGTCTTTAGCATGGAGACAAGGTTCAAGACCTTGGTTCATTCTCCTTTTTGGTACACTGTGGTACATAATAGCCATGCTAGACTACTCAGTTTTGAGCACTGGAATGAGTCAGAGGTGTATATTTCTTAGCAACAGTGAAAGGGATGCTCCGATACTATGGTGATTATGGAATCATATAGGTAGCATGAAAAGAGGATGCTAAGTGCTTAGAGGAAGCGCTCATTTGCTTAGTCCTCTCTTCTGTGCCTGGCAATGGTGGTGACTGTAGATGTACAAAAACCCCACCGTGAGATGGATTTTATTTCCAACAAAATATCTGGTGAACCGCAAGTAATTGTCACTACGTCAGCCTGAGGAAGGGAATTGCTTCCTTTTGACACTTAGCCCCGTGCTAAATAGCTGAGAAGCGATTTATTCTGTTCAGGCCACTTTGCTGAATAGGGAATAGCACCAGAAGAGCTCAGTCCCGATCCATGGTACCTAGTCATTTTGAGGTATCTAAGGCAATGAAAACCACCCGAACAGCTGACTGGGTGCTAATGTAACACAAAGGGGTGCTCACCTGGAAAGGAGAGTGGGTGGCCATAACGTGGAAACTGATGTCGGCAGTAGCTTAGCTAGCTACTCTCTGCAGAACACTGACCCAGTGAAGTTCTTCCTTTCAGAGGATGAAACGGGTGTCTGAAGAGGCATCTCAACCCCTAGCTCACTGCTTCTGTGCCGTGTCCAGACCATCTGTGTTAGGATCTTAACTCTTGCCTAAATACACTGCTTAGAATGATGTAATATCCCCTTTAAGGTCACTTTTATCTCCCTTCTTACAAAAGAATTCGTTCATTAGCGTTGCTGCTGAGTTGTCCTTGATTTTAGTCAAGAGGCATTCCTTCTGACAGGAGATCCATTATCTTCACTGCTTCTTCTAGATGGATAGTGTATTTGATAGTCACTTAAATGCTGCCGTTTGGAGCTGCAAACAAATCCAAGGAGCTGAGTATCTCATGAGTGCCTTTGCATGGAAGACAGTGAGAGAGGAACACGGGGTCTCTGCTTCCTGATTCTCAAACTGTGGGAAGACCAACTGTATCAATCCATACGTGAGATCTTTGCAGAACCTTGCTCTCCCTGTTGGGGCCCTCCTCTTGTGATTTGCAGCACGTAGGAATGGTTTGGGCACTAATTAGGAATGCAACCTGAAATTTTTAAAATCCCTTTAAAAACTTTTGGGAAAAAAAAAAAAGGGGATGATTGAAATGTTTAATGAGGTCACTTTTTCATTTATCTTACACTATATTCTAACATTATGATAACTTAAATTGAAACCGTAACTATTTAGAAATGGAAATGTTTTGATCTAAAATTATAAAATCTGGATGCTTTGAAGCTGCTGGAACATTTTTCTGCTTCTCCTGAAACATCTTCATGGAATTCACGTGATTTCAGAAAGTGTTCACCTCAAAGGAGCTGTCTTTTCAGAGAAAAGGGTTACTCTGATATATTTTCTTTGACCATCTTTAAAGCTTAACGTTATTAAGAAAAAGCACGTAGACTAGTGATTGTGACACTTTCCAGTGTCCAGTGCCAAATTTATTTTTAAAACATTGTATCTCACTCTCAGCAATGGGCTCTAGTTTTGGCCCTGGTGCCACTGTTTCCCTGCTGGTAAGACACATATAATGGCACTTTCATAAAGTTAATGACTGACTCCTATCTCAGTTACATCCATGCAAAGTGGAAGGAAATCATTTAGGGTGGCTAATAAGGTATCACAAACTGTAATAGCATAACAGGGTAAGATTAGATAATTCAAGAGACCTGTGCAGGGGCTTTACATATAACGGAGCACACTTGTTTGCTCCCTGAAGAGAACAAGTGATGTTTTCACTGCTCGTGTCTTTTGGTCCCATTCCAGTAAAAGGACTGCCACAAGTACTGGAAAGAGCAAGTGTGCTTGAACAGATGACTACAGCTGATGGCCTAAAACGTGTCATCCTGTTTTATTCTGATTTTATAGACTGCGTGCCTTCTGCATGGAGACTGTCACCGTATACATGAAAAATGTCATGAGGGAAGCAAGCACGCAGTTGGGACTCTTTAAACTGAGAGGAAATTAGTATCTCTGCTCTTGTAAATTAAGAAAAAAAAATCGGAGGTGATATAGATGCTGACATTCCAAAAGAATTGTATCTGCAGCTATTGAACTGCCTATCCATTTTTAGCACAGTAGAAATATGTAATGTTTCCTCTGTATAGCTCTATACAACAATCTCTGCATTACCTAATGTTGGATAGACAAGCAAAACTTAATGATCTGATTCATAAATTGCAGAAATGGTGTTCTCACCGTTTATGATGTCAATAGATCATTCAGACTGAAATATGGGCTTGTGTTACATCCATTCCGGTATTACCTTCTGCTGCTTACACCACTGAGAGCTCTGTTTGAAAATGAGAGATTGATTGGTCTGAAAGATGATAGGCTGCAAACAGGACATTCAGATGACATTGCCCTTTCTACTGACTTTCACGAAGACTTTACATTTCTTGTAAGCCTGTAAGTATTGTAGAGAATCTTAAACCATGGCTCCAATCTTGCAAACACAGACATGCCTAAAAAAGTGCATCCTCCAATTGACTTTTGTGGGACTAATATGAGCGTTACTCACGTATCATTTGGAGCTACTGCTGGGACCTGGCATTTTCTGGGATGCTTCTTCAAATACTGGCTTCGTTCATGAAGCCTTTTCACCCACCGTGGGAAGACATTCACCTCTGTGGTGAGATGTCACCATTAGTGGCGTATGACATTTTGGTGGCAAAGTGAGACATAGTGGTTTATCTAGCAGGATCACCAAGAGGATCTGGATGGAGAAATGCTGGAGTGTACTCACAACAGACAGTGGCAGCACAATTGACGAATATAACAATTTTGTGTAAATTTAGAGATGAATTTAGAGATATGTTAATAATTCAGGTGGACAGATTTATCTTTATAAAAGTTGTTGAGTTTAGCCAGGTTAACACTTACTCCCTGGTTCCATAGACCAAATAGGTTTTTGTTTTGTTTGTTTTGTTTGTTGTTGTTGTTGTTTCTTTTTCTTTTTTTTTTTTTTCTGCTTACAAAGGCCTGGTTCCATCTCTTTTCCCCACTGCTGCTAATTCACACGAAGGACATTCTGATTCTACGTGGTCTCATCCCATGTTCTCATTTCCAGAAGTTTGTATACCCCAGAAATTGCTTTCCAATACATATTTATCTTCTGTCATCTAGCTGCATGGTCAACTATGGGATTTCCATTGATTTCTTTCCTCACAGACTTCCCATAGTTTATTGGATCTTCTCTGCACGTCTCCTTCCATTACTGACCTGAATGTTTGGAATAGGCCTTACTCCTAAAGGTAGTCTAGCTCTGCTTCTTCCTCACAGTAAGTGCTCTGCCTCACACATATAGAGAGGTCTTACTGAAGTCCTAGAAAGTAAAATTTAAATTCCTAATACATAAGACTTTTTAGACTCATATGAAGTAACTGTTCAGTTCATAAGTTGGAACTAGTCAAAAACTGTCCTTAGAAATAAAAGTTTTCATGAAAAATTAGATTTCTCAGAAATCCTCCTTACTGAATTGCAGTGGGTACTTGCAGAAAAACATCTGCAAAGGGTGAAAAACAAGTACAAGAAACACTCTGTGGGTGATACAGCCTGAGCATTTATGATTGTAGCGTCCTACGGGAGATTTCATAGCGCTGTGTTGGCCTTGGGGCTCTTAGGAAGTTGCATGACGTTCCACTCCTGCAGACATACTACTCCCCGTGACTGTGTTGTGTGGCGAGGAGACCCAAGGCAAGCGTTTTAGTTTACCAGCTCCATATCTTCATTTGCTCTAAATATTTAGTGCAGACTAATTGGCCAGCCACAGTCTGCGAGATGGAGGAATGGATGAGACTCATTTGGCTGAGATTGTGCAAGTGCAGAATGATGATTACAGGATTTGTGAAGCAACACTGGCAATTATGCAAGCACCAGGACAGAGGAAGTACACTTCCCATTGACTGCGCAGCTTGGGGCGCCGCTGCCCAGGGCTGTGGGCGCGGGGAGCTCCCGAACCTCCACTTTACATCGCACGTGCAGTGAGAAGGAAGCAGGCGACACCTGGGCCACCGAGTATGTCATGAAATCATAGCATCATTGAGGTTGGAAAAGGCCTTCAAGATCAGCTGGCCTAACCATCCCCCTGCATGGTTTCAGCTCCCTCGTGGGTACCTCTACAAGGTGCTGAGAGGTGGTGTGAGGCGGATCACTGTCATGGCGTTTTCATGGGCCCGTTTCTCGAATCCATCCTGAGATGGCTGCTGGTGCAGGACATACCCGCACGCTGGGCAGAGCTGCTCTCTGGGAGGCAGGTGCACCGAGTCCTGTGCCGGAGATACTGGCTTTCACGCCTAGCTGACATTTTCCAGAGGAATGAAGAAACCCCTCCTGGCGTAAGGCTGGGGCAGCCTCCGTCCGCTCAGGGCTTGCTTGGGGTGAGGCTCTGGGCGCATGAGGAGATCGCGGCTGGGGCGCGCTGCGTTCCCCCTCAGAGGTCTCAAGGCGCGCAAGTGGGACCCAAGCAGTGCCTTTGCTGTTTTGTCCTGACGTGAAAGCGGGCTTTACTGACGCTTCAGGTGAGCTTTGCGCAGCAGGGGACCTGCACTCGAGCACGCCAGCCCGAGCAGACACCCAAGCCGTCCGGCACAGCGCTCCCATCGCCACCACACAGGGCTCGGGGCAAGAGCCTCCCAAAACACTGCCCGGAGGCGACAGCTGCCCCCCCCCCCCCCCGACCGCGGGGGCACTTCTCGCCACTCCAAAACGCCGCCTTCGAGCGGGCCCCGGGGCGGGCGGTCCCGGAGGGGCGCTGCCGGCGGTCCGGGAGGCCGCCACCCGCCGGCACCCGCCGCCGCCTCCTCGGCCAGGCGCGGCCGCCCTCCGCCTCCCTCCGGCCCGCACTTCCCCTGCGCGGCCGCGGCCGGGGGAAGGCGGCTCCCGCCGGGCCCAGCGCGGCGGCGGATGGCGGGGGGGCCGCGCCCGGCGGGGGCGCCCGCTGAGGAGAAGGCGGCGGCGGCGGCGGCGGCGGCGATGGCGGGGGGCCCGGCGGCGCGGCGGGGAGCGGCCGCGGGGCCATGAGGGCGGGCTCCGGCCATGGCCCATGGCAGCGCCGCGGTCATGCTCAAGTGCGTGGTGGTGGGGGACGGCGCCGTGGGCAAGACGTGCCTGCTGATGAGCTACGCCAACGACGCCTTCCCCGAGGAGTACGTGCCCACCGTGTTCGACCACTACGCAGGTGAGAGGGGACGGGGGCAGCGGGGGCGGCCGCCCGGATCGCCTCGGCTCGCCTCGGCCCGGCCCGGCCCGGCCGCCGCCTCACCGGCTCCGTTTCTCCCTCCTTGCAGTCAGCGTCACCGTGGGGGGCAAGCAGTACCTGCTGGGGCTCTACGACACCGCCGGACAGGTGAGACGCCGAGCTGGCCCCGCAGCACCCCGGGGCGCGCCGCCCCCAGCCCCGGGGGGAGCGGGCAGCCCCCCGACAGCCGCTCCTCCCGACGGGGGCGGCGGAAAGCAGCCAAATGTCACCCTGGGGCGGCGTGTGGGGCAGCCCGGGAGGGGGCTCGGGGCTTGTTTCCTTCTTCCTTTTTTTTTTTTTTTTTTTTTTTTTGCTATTCTAGACAATTCAAGTGGTTCCTCTTGCCTGGTGAAAGGCGCTACGTCAGCGTGCATCACGAGTAGTTTTAGTGCTGGACGAGGCGCTTCGTGCCGGAGGCAGCCGCGGCGCAGCGCGCTGAGGGCTCCATTGCTCAGCCCCCTCTCCGCTGTATTGGCTTGCACGGCTGCTCTCCTCCGCTAAGGCACTCGCAGCCCTTTGGAGAGGGCTTAGCTGAAACAAAAAAAAGCACCCTTGGTAAAGGGCCCGGCCCCGGGAGGTGCAGGAGACTCCCAAGACAGGCCTGGAGCGTATACGGAAAAGCTGCATTGTTTTTTTTTTTTTTTTTGGAAAGTTGTGTATTTCTTACATGAAAACTTCTCGCAGTGTGAGCGTGTGGTTTGGTCTCACATGGTCTCAGATGTGCTTCCTTGTCATAACGAGTAGCTAGTAAAAATAACCTCACCGGACTTGTGTCGGCTGAAGCTGTACGTTTTGACCGAGTTATTCCCGTACTTGATTGAACAGTTATTGGCCAAATCAGTGTAACTTTTTAGATTTGCATGCAGCCGTAAGGGGAGCAGCACTCAACCAATCTTTCATATGTTTGTGAGGCCTGAAAACAGTGATAAACTCCATTCTAGGAGAATTATAGGAAACAGCCTCGTTTCCAAAAGGCTGGTAGCTGAAGGGTGAGATTCTTACCAAAAAGACTGACTTCACGATTGTGATATATCGCTGATATAAGCACAAACTAGTCCCATTTATGCAAACTAAGTTCATTTGTTATTTCTGTCGTAGCCCTGCTTTTCCGTAGTAAATGGTTTTTCAAAACACAGCTTGTTGTAAAAAACTGCTCGAGTGTGCTACGCTACGAGGATCTAGTGCTCAGGCAAATTAAAGCATCTCGTTAATACACATCTATTTTTCTATCATAAGCATTGGAAAATATAAAAATAAGCACCTAGCGCTAGCGTACGTATGCATAGCTTATTTGTGGATGCTGTCTCAAACAGCTTGTGCTGACTTGTTACTATTAATGGGAGCGCGTGTTGTCAACTCTGTGTAACCTTAACTAATGTGGTTTTGTGGTATCCCTCGCTGCCTGAACGTGCTGAGTACCAAACGGAGAGACCTTTGGCCTCCTCTAAAGCTAGCAGGGTAAACCGGCCAGTTTGCAGCAAACAGCAAGCAAAGGTATTCCTGTTAGCTAAGAAAAACTTTTCAGTGTTAAATTATGTATCTAGATTTGTAAAAAGTTGAAGTAAGCTTTTTTTTTTTTTTTTTTCCTTGTCCAAATTGTGAGAAGTTGAGATCCTAAGCTCACATTACAGCTTCTGATGTACCCAGGACCAGATCTTGCTGTCCTAACTCAGAGGAGCCTTAGCTCATGTAGAGTGTTTTAATGAGGCTACCTTTACAAATATGTCTGGTCTTGGCAAAACTCTCCTTTTAGTCAGCCCTACCAGGTGATATTAAAATCTTTACTGTTATCCTCACCTCAGCTCAGCGTATGGGGGGAAGCGGTGGACACCTGGGGCTGCCCACGAAAGCCCCATCCCAACAATCAGCACGAATAAGGAGATTCTCACGGGGACCCCGTGTAGAGACCCTAGACCAGCGATTTTGTTCTTTTTCCTCCTTCATCAGGGACAGTTTGCTGACAAGCCATTCTTCTAGAGCCAGGGCATAAAAGAAAGCTTACTTCCAAGTTTAAAGATGTATGTAGTTAAGAGCAGAAGAGCCACGAGTTGCTGGTGCCTTCTTCATGTTGAGGAAACAGTCTGCTGCATCTGGTACATGCCTGCTGTTTGTACAGACTTTTGTACAGCTCGGATTCAATGCTGCTCAAAGTCAGGGTTTCTGTGCCAGCGTACATCGGTGTTTTTATTTCTAATTCTCTCACTCCCAAATAGTTTTACTGTAAAGTACTGGCCTGATAGTATCATTTTCTCCAGACTTGGCAGCACACGATTACTGTGTGGCATCTGAGCAGTTCGTTGTCTTCAGAGCGTGCCTGTCCCCAGCCCCGGACAGAGCAAGTCGGTACAGCCTGCAGGTCTCATCTCCTGGGGCAGGGAGCGTGACCGGAGGCTTGGACTTCTTGACCGCTCCAAATTCATGCAGCAAGCCCGTGGCAGAGCGAGGAATCAAGACCTTTCGGTTTCTAGCTGGTGCGCAGCAGACTCATCAGCCTGAAATACTGACTTATCAGCCTGTGGGTGTCTTTAGCTTGCATGGTTATGTATTTAGCAACTTGTGACAGACTTCTGTTTGGCAGAGGGGCTGTAAGCTGTTGAGTTCATGACACCCAGTATGCGTTTCTAGCAAGCTTCTTCACAACACAGGCAATCACACATAGTAACTGCACTGATCACGTAATGCCTCGCGTCTTTGTGCATTTAAAGTAGGTTGAGAATAAATCCATTAAAGTCCCTTTTTTTCCAGGTTATATATAGCAGGGGAAAATGACACAGTTCACAAGCTTCAGGCTACACGCAGACAGACCTTCCCCCCTTTGTGTGCGTGCGTGCATCCAGGCGCTTTGGCTGAAAATACTGCGGCCGTGGTTCAGCAGAAAATAGCCAGTACAGCTGCTGGGCAGGGGAGGCTCTCGGAGCCCGTTTGGTTTTGCAGCTGTGGAGGCCGGCTCCTGCTCCAGGGAGGCAGATGGGAACTGGTCCCGGTGGTGGCTCTGCCATCCTGGGGAGGACATTCCTCAGGCAATTCCTCCTGGAGGTGGAGCCGCAGCTCCTTTTAGCCCTGCTGCTGGGCACAGCCCTTGGGTTTGGATGGCTCTTGGCTCATCCCCTCGCTCCTCTGCCTCCCCAGCGGATGAGAAGGGGCGGAGCGTACCTGCATCGCCCAGAGCTGGGAGCAGAAATATGCCGAAGTTTAGCTGTGAGGTGCTCACAATGGTGGTGTTTGTGTGCCTTTGGCTTTACAATCCCCTCTTGCTGGGGGAGAGTAGCTGTGTGCCAGTGCAGTTTGTTATGGAGCATGGGTGCGTGGCAAAATAAACCTGGAAAGGGAACCGTGGCTCCATCAGGAGTCTGATGACTTTGCCCTGGTAGAGCGCTTTTGAACTAGGACAAGTGATGATCATTTTGATCTTTCGTAATACCAAGCATAATACTGCCAGCTATCATGGTAGCAAAACTTTTGGAGAAATGCCTGTAAGCATTCACAGAGGCGCTGCGTGTCCCCTTGCCACGTCCCAAATGACCGGAGCAAGTGGGAGGACACACAGCGTGAGGACACACAGCGTTTACCTCTATGGGGTTGTGCTCCACGCTGAAGCCTGCTGCTTAAAATGGCAGTCAGGGCTCATCCTCCTCTCCTTCCCTTTTGATGTGGGGTTTTCATTCGTGATGTGGTCGGTTTCCTCCAGTATGTGCTGACCATGTACCTGTGGAAGCCTTGCGGTCCCGGTGTGTTGTGGTGCGAAGGGCTGTCAGAGCTGGAGGCAGGCCAGGAGGAGGCTGGAGCAGACCAGGGTAAGACTCTCGGTGGCTTCTCAACTGTCACCAAGACAGTAGCTGCGAAACTTGGCTAAGCGCAATACGAGAACAAGCCGCTGCCTGGTTTCGTCAGCTCAGGTTTTGGTGGCTACTCTTGCTGCAGCTGCAGCCACCTTAATTCAGATCCGCTGATATTTTTTTTTTGTCATTGTAACTGAGTTAAAATTGATGTTAAAAGCAATTTTATATTAAACTTGGTCAGGCTGCCGAAGTGTGTAAATCTAACTCAAATATTAGCGAGATCAGCGCCTGCCGCAAGGCCAGGTGTATAAACAAATGATTGTAACTGCGAATGAGCCTGTGGGAAAGAGAGGGATGGAGGCATGGTTATTAAAAAGGATGGACACACAACTTGCAGCGGTTGCTATAAATAGGAAAGAGCAGTCATCTTTGTAATTCTTGCCGACTGTTTGTCTTGGCCTTGGTAGGTAGTCCTGGTTTAGCAGGTACCACTTCAGTATCCTGAAAGGAGTGGCAGCTGCTGACCATTTTGGCTACTCTGTTGTGCAACAGGAATTTCCCCCCTCGGACCACATATGCTGCACGTACCGCGCGGCCAGAGCGCCGAGCACGCAAGCACAGTCTCCCGCAACGCAAAACCATTGTAGAGTTACAATTGCTACAATCTGTAGCATGATTTTGGCAAATCTGAGAATTAAACATCAGCCCTTAACACCCTGCCCCCTTTCTGTCCCCCCACCCCGCACCTCCCTCCTCCCACGTATTCTCCTTCGCTCCCTTCGCATTGCCAAGGCCGGGCCGGCAGCTGCTGCGGCAGCCTGCGAGCCCGCTCCGGGCCGGCGTGCTGTCCTATGAATAGCTCGGCCTCAGCCCTTAGGGATGTTGCCAGCCCTGTAGATTGAACGGCTCTGCAGCAGCAACTGGCTGGGTGTAGGTAATTGAAAATAGAAACGTGCCCAGATTCCCCCTCTGAAATTTAAGATTTCTAGGCAAAAGGAGGAGGTGATGCGCGCGAGCTTGCGGTCTCTGTGATGAGAGTTCAGTAGACAAATACTTGAGCAAAGACAGGCTTTCCCTTTGGAGGGAAAGGGACTTTTACCTTCAGATTAGCTTTTAAAAATGCTCTTCCGATAATAATAATAATCCCAGTGCCAAGCTTATGTTCCAACACCTTGTTGTGAACTGTGATTCACACCTTGAAAGCGTCACATCTTTCTTAGACAGGTAAGTATTGTGATCACCAGATGGCGAGTTAGGGATGGGAAATACTGCTCTGAGTTCCCAAAAGGATCCACTGGATGTATGTGGCAAACCCAAGACAGCTGTTTCTTTTTCAGAGTGTCCAAAGCCCTACAGCGTTTCTGAAGGTTGGGACCGAGTTATCTTAAAACCAAGCATAAGGGTTTTGTTTGAAAATGTAGATCCAGAATGTCTTGGCCAAGTGAGCTAACAGCAGGCTGAAGTAAAAAGCAAACCAAGTGTGAGAAGTTCTCTGAAACTTCAGTTTATGATAAAAGCACATGTTTATGAAGTGTTGACCTAGGGAGGCTCTTGCTAAGCACTGATTGTGTAGTCAAGTAAAAATGTTTCTTTTTCTGGGTTTAGGCTGTGACAGAGTTCTCTCCGAATTTTGCTCTTTTACGATTTCTTTGAGTTACAGTGCCATGTTTCTATGCTATCCAAACACCACAATCTAAAAAGGCAATCCTGAGTGCAAGCAATAATTGTTGCTTTTCCAGTATAATGTTATTGCATATCCTCTCACTTCCCAATTTTAAGCTGGTGTGTGCACCTGCATCATGTAATTATCATATAACCTACGCTGTACTGAAGGCAGCAAGTGGTGGGACTGGGCGAGGTGGCAGGAGCTGGCAGGGTTTTCTTACAGAGAATGCACGAGACCCAGCGAATTTTTGGAAGGTCTGTAGTCAGAGTTCTTGACTGAAATGTCTCCTTCGCAAAGAGCTCTTCATGTTTTGGTGAATATAAAAAGTCTCAAAAATGCACTATTTTTCATTTATCGTTTAGCTCCTGAGCCAGCCTCTAAACTACACCTTCAAATAAGCCAAACGTAATCTAGAGTACTGCCTCCACAGCAAAGACCTTTCTCCCAGTCAATTACTTGGCGAGAAACAGTGCAAAAGGACTTATAACGTCAGCTAGGGTCTGATCCGCAGCTCTGTGTCAGCAGGCACCCTATTGCTGAGCTCAGAGTGCTTTGTTCCCATTCCTTTCTTGAGAACATATGGACAAAATGAACATAAAAATTAGTAGCAATACCAATGTTTTGTCAGTCCCAGACATTCAAAATGATGAGTCAGCTATTCCTATCCCCAGACCACACTAGGAAGCACCTAAAAACCTAGAAAAGGAAAACAGATTGGGAATTTTTCTTTTGCCCTTTGCTGGAAGTGGTTTTCCTTTGAGTTTTGTGTATTCAGGTTTTCTCTGTGTCTGCAGGGGACTGGAAACACCTCTCATTTAAAAGTGAAAAGGATGTTATTTTTCTTCATGTAATCATCATACTCCAGGAACCTGGGCTTTAAGAAATAATATAAAACACTGATTCCAAATCTTGGAAGTTTTACTGGCAATTATAAAAAAAAACAGTATTGTTAAAATGGATGCTTTGGGACAGAGATTCAGGACTTTTTTTAACCTCCAAATCAGCAGTTACGTTTCTAACAAAACCGTGGCTCCTCTAATTAAAAAAAAAAAAAAAGAAAGAAAAAAAAAAAGGTGAACTGGGCAAAAGAGGAGGGGAATGACATCTTTTTACTGCTCTGTTCTGCTGTGGTTTTGTAAGTAGTCTTTTGGTTTGGATTGGTGACTGGGTGATCTATGTTAAGAAAAATGCCTGAATGCTACGTGACGCTTCCAGCACTTCTGTAAAGGTTGTGTCAGTTGACTCATGAGCTGCTGCTGTCCTCGTCCTCTTTTAATCTCCGCTGCATCCATTCTGTGGCACGTGGACAGTGATTCTTAGCAGTGCTCGGCACGTGCTGGTGTATGTATCAAAATGCAGATGGCAGTGTTATTCTCCAGAGCAAAGGAACATCTGTCAGCATCCTAGGTGAGCTTATTGCATTAGATGAATGACACACAGACTGAATGTGCCTCAAGCAGCTCGTGCTCTAAATCAGATGCAGCCGTGAATGCTAAAAGATCATCTGTAGGGCTCATTGCTCCAGGTTGGCCTGCTGTCCAGTTGGGATGCAGTGCTAGAGTGAATTACAGCTGGATGCCAGGAGCAATGTGGGCTGCATCTTTACTTGGTACCCACACATAGCCCACCCATGGGCAGTGAGGTGGCTGTCGTATTCCTCTCTTCAGAAAGAGAAACCCTAGGAGGTTTTTCAGCTGCCTTAGCATCTGCGGCAGTGAAACCACTGGGTGTTTTACCACATTCTTCGATGGCAGCTGTTAGCCCTGACACATCGGGGATTGACATAAAATGAGATGCAGAAGACTCCTAGGAACACTTTTAATTCCAGAAACTTTCACCATGATGCGTTTATGGAGTGCACGTGATGGCAAAGGTACTCTGGCAGTTTATGCCCTCTGTGCAGCTGCGTAATGGGAATTAATCTTGCAGAGTCAGTGTGATGAAGTCTTAGTCTTCTGTCTTACAAAGCTGTTTCTCAGCACTGGACTGAAGAATGTGCTTTTGGGATTTATTTGTAAAAAGTGAAAGGGAGCGGGACCCCTAACTGACCAGTCTTTGTTGCCATGACACAGATAACTGTATTAAACCATCTCTATTCCAAGGCTTGTTTTCTCAGTGAAAACAGACTTCTTGACAGTCATTTTCTCCTGTAAAAATACACTGAAAGAACCCGTCTTTCCTAACAGCAGGGTCTGCCGAGGGTCTGACCAGATCCTCTGTGCCAGGGTGCATTTAATTGTTTTTCCCTGATTACTCAATGTGAAAGAATGAAAAATCCTGATTGTTCATGGCCACAGTCACCAAAACTGGGGTGAATTCCTTTTGCAGAGAAAGTGTGAAACTGGTGTGGGAAGAGCGTTACTCATAAGGTCACTGACTGCGAGAAGGAAACCAGCACCGCACCTCAGAGCTGCGATTTCTGCTGGATAACGAGTGAGAGGGCTTGCCCACGGCAGTCACCCTCCCGCTTCTTAGGAGCTCCTAGTGGCTGAGCAACTGGTATAGGTGTGTTCAAGTGAAAGTGCGCTCACTGATAGTGCTTGCAGTCTGCTGAATCCATGTTCTGTTGCTCAAGATGCTAAAATAATAAGTCTTGCAGAGAAATATCAGACTTTTACTTTTAGAACATCAGGAAGAGGCCAGCAAGTTGAAGTTACTGTGGTGATGGAGAGCAGTGTTTTGTTGAGACTGTCTAGGCAAATAGTTCAGTATCACCACATGCCGAGATGTAGGACTTGGACAGTATTTAATCCCACATTAAGACTGGGATCAATTTTGATCAATCAAAGGCAATTTTATGTATAATAAAGGGCATATTCCATCCTTGTCTCAAGGCTCTAAAATCCATCTTAGTAGGCTCCATCTTTCAGCTAGTTATTTCTCTATACAGAAAAGCATTTCAGACATGTAAGCAGCTGCGTAGTTCTCTGATATGCCAGAGGGAAGTTCTGTCAGAAGAAAAATCGTAATTTGCAAACACTGGGCTTTTTCAATGTATAATTCATACGTCCTTTGAACAGCCCTCCTCACAGGAATTTAGAGATGGATTTAGATCAGTTTACTTCATTTTTAGAATACAATGGGAGAGCACTTAGCCTGTCTTCTTGCAGCCTTTTCTATAAATTAAAAATAGCTGCTGGACCCAAATCAGCCGCTTTCTGCATTCCCTGGGAAAGCTGTGTGCACAGGCCCCGACAGGACGACTCTGCCTTCGGAAGTGCAGGCCGTATCCCCAGAAGCCAAAGGGTCCGGGGGCCTGTGGCGTTCTTTCTCCCTGCAGCCTGGCAGTGATCACCAGACCCTGTTTCGCACGTCCCGAAACTAGGGGCAGCTGTAGGTTGTCTACAGATGTAGGCAACCACAAAATGGAACCTAGCGATCCGCGTGGCAGGGCCTGGGCTGCAGGACGGGACCGGCAGCGGCGTCAGGCCGTGCTGTGTCAGGCCGAGCTGTGGCTTGCCAAGCGGGCCCGCAGGTGTGCTGCGAAGGGCTACGGAGTGCACGCAGCCCGTGCCGAAATGCTGCGGAGAGCTGGTTTTTAAGGCAGGGAAGCAATTTGTGCTTCGTATAGGGCAGTACAGACCACTTCCCTCTCTCTCCTCCCCCACCAAGCATGTAGTAGAATCAGAAACCACAGCGTGATTCAGCCCGGCACCTGAAACCTGCTTCCTGCCGTGCTTCTGGGCAGGCAGCTGCTCCCTGGTGCTTATGGCAGGGCTGCGGGTCAGCCTCTAATTCCAAATAGTCCGGGTGAGACAGTAGGATCTGCCTGCTGGGGTAGCTGTGAGCTGCTGCTAAGTCCCTGGGGCTGTGTTAGACACCACAGTTGTTATGGTTCGTTCGTTACGTTCACCAAAATATTACTGGGGGCCTACTGAAATGGAAATTTCTTTACAGGGAGGAAAACTATGTACATTGCAACCTTGGATAGGTTTGAAATGCACTCCAAAAATGATAAAATTAGAGTTTGGCGAACTGTATGGATTGTATAATCTTGTATATATTTGTATTTCCAACCATCCTACTACGAAACAGATTACAACTTGGTTTTACAGCTGGGATTCTGCTCCACAGAAAGCAGCTCGTTACGCATGTGTGCCTCACTGAGACCCCGTGAGCAGCGGTTGTCATTGCCCTGCGCTACACGAAGGCTGGATTCCTCTAGCAGCTCCGCCTGATGTCTATTTTTGGCTTCCCCTCTAAAAACAGATGGTTGGGAGCGAGAACCTCCTCTTGTGATTGCTGTTGTAAGCTGTGAAAGCAACAGATGGTTGCTAACGCAGAGGCACAAACCCAGAGTTGTCAAGTTCCAGTTTTTCTTCCAGAGTGGTGCAGGCTTTATTTTGTTCCCCTCCATCCACCTTTTACCTTCTCAGAATGTAAAAGAAATAGGCTTCTCCTTTTGTTTAATAAGAGTATGTCAGCATTATGTGACTGGGGATGTATACTTTACATTTCTTTCCAAGTCATTAACTTTGTTTCTGCCAGAGTACAAAAGTGAGGCCTGAATTCAGGCATGACACGCCTTGCTCAGGGCTCCAGCCACTGATGTTAATGAAGTACCGGAATTTGGTTTCTGCTGGTTGTTTAAAGACACCAGCCCGCATATTGCAAGGAAAACAAAATGATCTAGGTTCATGTGTTCTTCACTGCCTGTAACAGCAGACTTTAGAGGTGTGCATTTCCCCAAATGTCTTGGTCAAGGTGTGGGATGGTACTGACTGCAAGACGGCTTAGACTCTAATTGTCCTTCATCTCTCCTAATGGGATACAGAGACCCTAATCCCGTTCCACAGGAGGAGAAAGAGGCCTGTGGTCTCACAGTACTGAGAGAGGGGTAAGGACCTCGGTCCCCACTGCTTTAACTTGGTCAGGGAGGAGGGGGATGCCATAAAACAGGGGCTCTAAAACTGTGGGATCACAGGTATGCCTGCACCTCTGCGTTCAGTTTTCTGATAAACCAAACAAAATCATGCTTATGAGATTATTAGACTTAGTTTGTCTGAGTTTATTTTTTAAAAATATCCCACTGCACGTAAGCTGTGTACATCAAAAGCTTTTGGAGTGCTTTGCAAAGACTAATGCATTATTAAGCTAGCAACCCCCTTTGGGACACCCTAACAGATGGGAAGATGCAAGTAGAGAGAGAATAATAATTTGCTCAGGGCGACATATTATGTCAGTTGCTGAGTTAGGAATACAGTTTTTGTGTTCTTAACTATGCCTCCCAGCTGATATCCATGGAATTGGGCAAAAGTATTAATTTAAAATCAATTAGACAACTTGAAATACAGCACTGCATTCTGCTTTTGGTTTGAGCAAACCTTTGCAATGAAGACCAATACACTGCTGCAATGCAATGCAAGGCCATTCTTTAGTCTACGTGCAAAAAGTTCCTCTATTTTTGAGAAGTTAAAGGTCAGGAAAAAAAATAGCCAAATTTTGGATGCATTAAGACAAATCCACCTGAACATCCAAAATATGGTGAAAAACAGTGATTCAGTACTCCAGCACAAGGGAGCAGAAAACCTGAAAGAGGCAGATAATGAATTACTATAACAGATGGAAAGAACTTTAGACCTAAAGGAGAGACTTGAAGGAGCTGAAGATACAGGCAATGCTAGATTTACCCGTAGAAAATCAAAACTAGAGGGAAATGAAAATTTAAAACTATGGATTTCCTTTCTCCACTCCTAAAAACAAAACGAAACAAAAACAACCCCAAAGCAGTCCTTCCCGGCTTGTAGCTGAGAAGCCAAGTCACCAGTTCCTCCATCTTGTTTCCTTTCCCGTGTCTCGTCTCTGTTGGCAGCTGTCCTGGGTTACTGCAGAGGTACTATTTAAAAGACGTATGCTCCTGTTGCAATTTAGTGTCTTCAGGAGGGTGTCCATAGAAGATCACAGCACCATATAACAGTTACGAAGCCAACATACTTGCGTCCAGTTTGCTTAAAGTCATTACAACTCTTCTATTTTCAGCATGTTTTTTCTATCTGTATTTATCTGCTTCAGCAAACAGTGAACAATTTTGTTTTAAAGGCTAGCAAATATTGGAGAACGAGCCATTTCAGTACAGTCTGGAGTTTTTGAGAGCTAAGTGCATATTCTGATCCTTTGTGGCTTTCTTACCCATCTTATTTATATTCTTAAAATATTCCAGTTAAATTCTTTAAATATTTTTAATGCCTAAATATATAGGCAGTGCCTACGCCAATTAGATTGGAAGTTTAATTGCTGTACAGTGCGGTGTGTACATGCACTCAGATTGGAATTTATGTTGACTGACTAGGAGAATTAGATTTTGCCATTGCATTTAATTTTACAATAAGCCACATTTATTTCCCTTACACTAGATTCAGGAAATAAATTATAATTGAAGGGATCAGATTTTTTCCAGGCTTCTCTAATATTCAGCCTAAATTCATATAGTACTTCAGATTCTTTTACCAAGTGCAGCGATACGTCAGAGAAGGCTTTCAGTTTGGATTGTTAGTTCCTGGGATTTGTGGGGGAGCAGAAGGAGCCTTTACACACAGACGGCCCACTAGAGGCTGGTAACATTGAAGCCAGGCTCTCTCTTAGGAGGATGCAGGACTGGGACAGTAAATAGCCAAGTTTTGGATGCTTTAAAACTGATCATATGGGGGGAGATTACATTAGAATTACCTGTCTTACTAAAACAAGCGGTGGTAGGCCATTATGAGTATCGATACGAACATAATTTTCATAGCACAGGTGAGGTTTAAAGGAGAGCCTGACAGCATTGGCTTGTTTCAAGCAGCAGGATTGGTGGGTATAGCCAAATTCTCTGTTAATTTAAGCAAGCGTCAATGCAGTGAAGTCACTGTAGTGAATACCACGTACGTCTTTGGCTGTGGTACATAAAGTATCCAATCACACTGTACTTGTCTTCAGTTTAACATCTTAATTACGCAGGCTGGACCCGCAGCTTGCCCAGTGCAGACGGAGCAGGGTATAAATCAAAAGGCATATAAATAGATGCAGGGACAGGACAGATCAGCAATGAGCACTCCTTAAAAAGCACTAAAATTGCTCACTCACGGATGACCACTGGTGAATGCTTGAGAAGTAAGGTGCATTACCGAGATGTGGCCAAATGTACAAGGATTTGTATCCAATGGGTCTTAAAAATGATAAACTAAACATAAAAGTTTTGAAGTAAGTCATGCAAAGGTAACTTGGCTTTGGGATTAGCAAATGATGAGTATTTGCCAAGAATTTAGTAGATTTAGTAGAGCTGAATTGGAGAGCAACTGATGGATCTGTGCGAGTGTTCCTGCATGCAGATTTTGTACTCTGGGGACCTGTCTAATTTGCAGTTGGGAAGCTTCTTTTAGGATTTTGATCTCCACCCTAGAAAACAGAGTGGCAACTCTGAGCAGGCTCTAAGTGAAATGTAAAATACACACACACAAAAAAACAATTGAATGTCGAATAGTTTTGAGCTGCAGTTTTGATTTTTAAAAAAATTTATTTCTGCTTTCCACGATGAATAGCCATAATGGCTCAAAAGACAAGCTTACTAGGTTTTTCTTCTGAAACAGGATCCCGATACTAGTAGAGAAACAGCAGATCTTCAAAAAGGGCTGTCAAAACGTTTCACAGTAGTTTCAGCTACTGGGGTTGTGAAATGGTGTGTCCATGTTTACAGTTCAGCATGCTCTGGCTTACTGACAAAACTGCGGAGTGTATAGGACTGGCAGTGAAGTCTGTATAACCAAAATTGCACATGAGGACACCGAAGAGTGCTGGCCAATGGTTGCCTCCTCGCTCGCGCAGAATCTCCTCTTGTGCTTGCTCCTACACGTCTTTTCTCATCTCTTCTTCATTTCATGATAACAGTCCTCTTCCCGTAGCTGCTGACTTCCAGATGAAAAGATGGGTCTAGCAGAAGCTGTGCTGAGGAAGGAAGTTCTCACATGTTTTCTAAATTCTACTGACACAACCTTAAAAACCTAATATTTAATCAAAAAAGGGCTTTTTTGAGGGTGCAACTATAGGTTAATAATCTGGTAATGTGACAGCTGCCAAGGAAATGAAAATTGGATTTTCTGGCTCGTTTCAAACATGGAGTTGAATTACTTTTCTGTCTACATTTAACGAACAAGTAATTCTGCTATTTGTGTGATTTAATTAAGATGGGGAGCTTACGTGGGGAAGAGAGAGGCTGCCTAGCCCCCTGATTAACCATGCACTGGTGTTTATTGCGGAAGAGAAGGCAGAAACCTGTCATCCTTCACTGTCTTGGCAATGACAGGGCTCAGTATTAGTGATACATATTAAAAAACAGAAGTCTAAGGTAGGAATACCAGGGCCTCCATTCACTGCTACAGACCAAAAGAATCCTTGCAGAAAGAAGCTGGGGCATATTCTCTCCTGACCTTAGCGAAAATATATGGCAAAACCCACTGTCTTTCTCTTGCTAGAGGGACTGTGTCTGTTTGACAGCAGGGACAATGCTCCTAAGTACCTCTGTTGCCAGGGTACTGTACGCACTGGCAATAGGACTGGGGGCTTTAAATGCTGTGGCTCTAAATGACCCAAATAATAATCTTTTCAAACAGACACGTTCTTCCCAAAGGGCATTAATGTTCCCTTGATAGTGTTCTTGATCTTTAATTCCTGTTCCTTCCCACTGTTTGCTGAGCTTGCTTACAGAAAGCAGAGTCTGGACAAAGGAGCTCCCTTCTGATCCTTCCTTCCTCTGCCCCGATCATTAGCACAGGACAGTAAAATTTCTTAGCCAGAAAGAAAATCTTAAGGAGGAACTCAAGTATCACTTCTACATATAATCCAAAAGAGCACATGTAAGTTAAGTGCATTAAATAGCCTTAATCTAGCCTAGCTTTGTATAACCTGGGTGGCTCCGTAGCAGTCACAGCTGCTTACTTTTCTTTGGTCAAACAGATGCTAACTTTTGATCTGCAAGTTTGGACTGTAAACATTTTTTTTCTTTAAATGAAAACTTTTTAAAGAGCAATCTTCCATATATTCTATTACAGAGGTAAGTTTCTATCAGTTTTAACACTGAGATTATTTTTATATTTACATTTACATATACTTACTCTTACGTGCAGATTTTGTTCTAACAGCCATACTAACTAACCTGGAATAGTTGTAAACACTCAGAAAGTTTGCTTCAACAAACTTCCTGAAATACGAGTACAGTTCCTGAATATACAATTAATGAAACACTGAATATACAATTAATTAAACAACAATTTAGTATTGCAGATAACAGAATTTTTCTTTCTCAGGAAGACTATGATCGTCTGAGACCTTTATCTTATCCTATGACCGATGTCTTCCTTATCTGCTTCTCAGTGGTAAACCCTGCTTCATTTCAAAACGTGAAGGAAGAATGGGTACCAGAGTTGAAGGAGTATGCACCTAATGTTCCCTTTTTACTAGTAGGAACACAGGTATATCTGTTTCTGTTTTAGTTTATTTAAATCGGTCAGTTCATTGTATGATTTCTTCGGGCTGAAAGTTCAAGTCCAGCAGGACCTGAGCAGCACCTCCTTCTGGCTTTGCAGAACAGCACTAAAAATTGCCAGAAACGAGTAGAGCTGTATTGTTTTCTAATAAGCGACTTTCATTTTGTTAAAAATCTGCACGTCGTAAACGGGGTGGCAAGATTGGCTGCATCCCTCAGGGTGACTTTCTGTAAAAGTCATGGGACTTACTGAATAGAATTGTCTGTTCATACTAACATAGTACTATTGTAGGAGTAAAGGTTGTTCATCTAATAACCCTCCAAAATTACTTGGAATACTTCGGTCTGCAACTATTGCTCATATCCATTAATTATGGAAGCAAAGGATCAAGGGGAGGATTGAGACAATTTCCTCTTGCTTCTTGTGGGCCATGGACTGGACTTCAATTATGAAGTGACTAACATGTTGCTATTATATTTGGGTTAATTTTGCTGCCACTGCTAGATAAGCTTTCTGGTATTCTAACTGAAGAGCTGAATTAGGGAGTAAATGTGTGGTCCTTCTGGATTAACAGTAGCTCACAGCTTAAATTTCCAGAGCTTTTCTATCAGTAAGGATCCACAATCTGAACCATGATGTGACACCTTTTTTTTTTGTACATGAAATTCTCCATTAAATAATTATGCTCTAAAATGAGGATGTCATATAACCTGCTGACTTTTGTTTAGAAAAACTATTCCAACATGACTTCAATCTTTCTTGCTAGATTGATCTTCGTGATGACCCAAAAACTCTGGCAAGACTGAATGATATGAAAGAGAAGCCCTTATCTGTGGAGCAAGGACAGAAATTAGCAAAAGAGGTAAACTGGATACTCCTAAATGAAATCAAGTAGCAAAGAAGCAAAAAAAACCATCTATTTTCAACTGACTTTTCTTTCTTTACATTTCTTTTACCAGCCAGCATATGAAACCTTATGACTGGTTACCAGTTAACAATATTTACTTATATTGTTGAATACAGCTTAGACCTATGGAATAGCACTACCCTATTAGTAATTGTTCTAACTTCATGTCTAGAAACTCCTTAAAAACTATGTAAGCGTGAATCAGAGATAATTAAAATCAAAAACTCACTGAATGGTTGAGGTTGCAAGGGACCCTTTGAGGTCACCTTGTCCAAGCCTCATTTTGAAGCAAGATGTTGAAAGCATTTCTAGGAAATGATTTCAGAATGCTATACACTGTTTTAACACACTGCATGGATACTGTTTATCAGGACAGTTTTAGAGAGACTTTTTTTGAAACATAATTTGGTTATATTGTTCTTTTTTGCTGTTTAATTATCAAAAATGCCTGAGGACCCCCTTGCCAATACAAAGAGTTTATTTAATATGCTTCCTTTATAAACCAAACCAGCTTAAATAAATGCCAAATCTTTGGCGAAAACACAAATCTAGTGTCTCCTACAGGAGGAAGCACGTTCAGATAAATTTTCAAGATCACAGCCAAACTTCGTGGTGTCACTATAGAAACAAATTTCTGACGTGCAGATCTGAACAGCTGAAGTAGATCGCTACTGATTTAACTTACTTTCTTGACAGATAGGAGCCTACTGCTATGTGGAATGTTCAGCTTTAACACAGAAGGGACTGAAGACTGTTTTTGATGAAGCTATTATAGCCATTCTGACTCCAAAGAAACACACGGTGAAGAAGAGGATAGGCTCAAGATGCATAAACTGCTGTTTAATCACGTGAGATACATTTGACAATGGCCAAGCTTACTGTGAAATTCTACTGAATTTAAATACAACGCATTAAGGTACACGGCGAACTTGTTTGAAAGCTAAAACTATGATTCTGCCTTCTACAACCAGTGAAATCCAGAGGAATAAAATCAAACTCAATGAACTCGTAATAAGAAGCCACCACGTCTGTTACAAATATTTTATTAAGACTGGAAGGTACAATCTCTCAGGGTTACATAGTCTAGAGGAAGCAAAAACTGCACCATGTTGAAACAGCATCTGTATGATGCTATTGAGTGGAGATGCTTGGCCTGAAATACTCTAACTGAATTTGGATAGTCTTCTGCTTTGACTACACATATACATATATATCTAAAAAAAACAAAACAAAACCCAACAAAAAACATTTGCACAGTCTGTATGGAATCTGCACAAATACCTTGTCTCTCTTTGCTCCAGTTATCTGCTTTTGTATGTAAGCTGCTTCCGGTTCCAGTGTATCCACAGAGGTGCAATAATCAGACCAGCCATATAGCCAAAGGTAGCTCCGAGGGAACAGGAAATGGGCCATACCTGAGGGGAGAATGCAAGGTAAAAACAGACATTGAGAAAAATGTTTGTGGTTTTTTGTACTTCGTGAGCACAAATTCTCAGTGTAACCTAGGTACTGAAAGACAATGCAGTCTCATTCTGCTTTAAAGCTTGATGTGCTTTCCTAAAAATGCCAAAAATGTAACAGTCATACATGCATCTTCATGAACACTAAATGCTGTTGTACAGTTTTTTAATTAATACACATTAAAATGTAACCAGGCTTCTGGCTATTGCAGACGTTAGTTTGATATTCCCAAAACTATGTGAAAAACCTGGAAGTATTTATATCCCGTGAAGTGTTCAGCTAACCTGACTTCCTGTTCTGCTGCACACATTGGGAAACCTGAAGATTTCTTTGTGACAGGTGGACTCGATTATCTTTGTAGGTCCCTTCCAACTGAAACTATTCTATTTTAAGTCTGCCTCTTTCAGTCTTTCCTTCCAATTTCTCATGACATTCTGAAACTTTCAGAGGTGTGTCTAAATGAACTACTCAAATAAGGCCAGAGATTGTGATGAATAGAGGGTTTTTCTTTTGATCTTGAAAAGTAGGCAAAGGGATGAGTTCCCGTTCTGGCTAGCAGAAGGAAGGGAACGTAAATTTGGAAACTGAACATTGTACCCAGTTCAGGAAAAATATCATATTTTATAATATAACATAGAATATAAAACATAAAAATGTTGAAGACTCCAGGAGTGTTTTAATTATAAGCTTTGTTTCCTAACATAAGAACAGGGAACTGACTCAATACAGCTGACTCACTTTAACAAAGCATCTAGTATGGAAGAGAAGTAATGGACCCCTCGCCCCCTTTTAAATTGGTATTGATTTGCACGGAGGAAGGGCCAAAACAAAACTGCAACCATTCTATCCTCAGATGTAGCATATTTTACCAGTCAACTACGTGCTGCATTTGATGAAGGTCCCAACTAAGCTGGCAATTAAAAATATTTATTGTAGAATAAACTGAATTCCCATCCCTCTTCAAAATTCTCCTTTGCACATTGCAGGGTCAATTTTGCACTTCCTGCTGTACAGTTCTTAAGCGAGTACAGACTGCACTCTCCTATTCTTTATTTTTTAAATTAAGGGGGATTTTCCCACCTTCTATAGTACTTGAGACTGAGAAATGCACTAGACATTAAAGAATATATCCACATCTCAGCGCCCAGGCTTTTTTCCTACTTCATTTTGACTGGCAATTCATGACTATCAAATTAATTTACTCTTAATGGTACTGGTTCCTCCTTTCACTCATTTTCCTAGCTCTAATTCTTCTCCTTACTTCATTATCACTTGGAGAAATATATTTATTCATGTCCTTCAATCATTGGAATTTTTACTAGGAATAAGAGTAACTTATTTTGTCCTCTGCTGTTTCATCTTCACATTCCTTAGCATTCGCAGTTTTATATATTATTTGGAGGTCTTAAGGAGTGTAGCAAAGATGACTATAAACAAGGTGCCTTAGGTACTCTTTATTGACCTTGTTTCATTCTTCCATTTCCGGACATTGTCTCTCTGCTACTTGGTTTTGTTGCCAGAATGTTTTGGCTGGTGCCTC
This sequence comes from Anser brachyrhynchus, assembly GCF_964034855.1. Lineage (NCBI taxonomy): Eukaryota > Metazoa > Chordata > Aves > Anseriformes > Anatidae > Anser > Anser brachyrhynchus. The sequence goes on from NC_137696.1 coordinate 33,703,876, forward strand.
TCAAACCAAAGACTTGCTTGTTTCCATTCATTTAACAGTGGCATTGTAGATCTTCTATAAAAAACCTTCAGATGCTTTGGCATGGTAAGATATTACATGTATGTAAAACTCACATGACTTTGTGGCCTTGGCTAAACTTATGCTTCAGGTAGATCTTTTCAACTTTTAAATAAAATTTAATCAAGTTATTTCTAGCATTTTGCAGGCTATTACGTGTGTGTAAAGGACAAAGCAAAAAAAACCTCCCTGTGACCCCAGCTGCTCACTCAGTAACATTTGGTGGAAACAGCAATCAAACTCTCTTATCCGCTGGTGAAGTCAAATACTACTCTAATATTTACTAAACTATGGACAGAGGCTTCAGAAGTCAGTGGTCTTTTTTGCATCAAATTCTCTATCTGTGAGCGATCAACGATCCTTCATTAAATTTTACCTACATTAGGTGAATCTGTAGTTGCCTATTTGCTTTTCAGAAGTGTAAGCAGATGTCGGACTCTGAATTTGTCATGTTCCCGTAACCGGTAAATCGATATCCCTGATGACCCATTCACCCTGTATCTTTTGGTATTTTGTGTATAGTGGGCAATTGTTGCTACGATTAAAAGGATCTCTGTTGATTGTTGTAGCTTCTTTTCCTGACTGAATCGCAACTTGGAGCACAGCTTCTCAATAGTTTTTCTGAATTACGTAACCGTCAATGTTATTGATACCTCCATCTGCCCTCCAAACCACTCGGTTTTTGCTTTGCTTTTTAAAAATCAGTGTTACCTCACACAAGTTTCAGGCTGTCTCACTTAACGCATGACCTCTGAAATCCAACCCTCACCAATGGCAGCCAGCAAAGGTAAGGAAGGGTTAAAGGTGAGAAACCATACAACACTCCTTCTCACTGACTGTGAATGAAAAAGAAAAGAAACACCACCCTTCTAGTGCCACAGAAGGGTACTAGGTCAGGTACATTATTAATATTATTATTGTGTCATGTACCTTACACTGGTCAAATGGCCCAAAATAGTTCTGAAGGCAGACTGGTTGTCCTTCTTAGAACTCCCTAAGCACAGGAGTTAAAAGCCTGGATTTAAGAGAATTGCCGTGCTTATGCTATTTTTGCTAACCGTTAAAGCAGGGCAAAAACCAAATGAACAGGTGATGATACTAGCTCTGCACCTCTTGTTCTTGACTGCTGGCCTTTGGACTATTTATAGCCAGATGCACTCAAGGGTATACCTAAAGAAGCAAATTATCAAAGACAGATTAAGATGCGGCTCTTAAGCCCATCAGCTGCACTGAAATAACAGTCCTTCTGGATGCTTTTTGCTCTGTGGCAAATGCAGTGCAATTTTTCTAAGAAAGCGGATTGCTTTCCTTTGCATTAGCTGCTGGCCTCATTCTTCTGAGATCCAATCACTTTCCACTGGACCTTCTAAAATGAATTTGACTTGCACGATCAGTCTGCTTTTGCCCTGTCTTCAGTACTTTCTCTTAAACTTGGTTTGGCATCCCTGACTTGGTATTAATTAAGTGATAAATATCTAAGCAGCTGACACCCACCTGCCTTTTTCAAGAGTTTCCATTCCACTTGTTTAATGTACCCAACTTGTAACACAGCCCTTTCTCCTTCAGGGCACTACTCAGCTCAGTGTCTCCTACTTCATGCCCCTTTTTGCCATGGGGAAGCTGACATACCCTACTCCATCACCGATGTCATGCTTGGGCTGGGGCAGCAGCAGGGGAATAAGATGTTAGGCACCACTGCCTAATTAAACGTTTTTGAGGGGGAAGGAGTTGATCTGGATGGAAAAATATGGGGAGCGTAGGAGGCAGGACAGAACATTCTTCAGGAAACTGTCGTGAAATACCTTGTGTATCCCAGCAGCTGGGAAGCATCAGCTTACCATCCTCACAGCCTAATACAAAAACTGTCAGTTTACATATCAAATGCATGGGGAAACAGGCCAGTTCTAACAACCTGTATATGATTACTAGGAAGCTGAACAGTGGCTTGGCAAAAACAAATCCCCACCTACATGCTCAAGAAGCACACAAATTGAATTTTAAGGGACAGAGCAGAAGCCAATGATTAATAGAAAACAATCCTGACTTCTGCTGTTTCAGTTTTCTTTTTCCCTTGTTCTTTTCATCTGGCATCGGTGACAGGACTTAAAAAGAATTTCTTTAGGCTAGCTAAACAGACACTGCAGAATTGCAAGGTTTCTATTATATATAAGAATTTATCTTAAGAACAAGGACTCGGAACAGAAATTGCCAGCCTTTCAGAACATAAATGAGCTAGTTTCCCAAGTGCTCTTTAGAACACCTATGAGCTGATGTGCGAATGCTTCACGCATTGCATGGAAAGCAGAGCATGTTGCAGGATCACAGCAAGTACTATGCACGTAACTAATTAAATCAGACTTCCGGCTGCATGACAGTTTTGTCCTCTACTATGAGTCTGCAACTTGCATCCCATGCAGCGGTAATTACATAAACACTGATAACGACATAAAGGCCAGATTCTTACAGACCAGAGCAGTAACACTCCAATAAAGTTTTAAAGGATATTGTAAAGTAAGCAGCTGACTGCTGGAAGTTTAATTACATAAATGCAGTGGGGGCAATCTACTGTTTGGTTTGGGTTTTTTGTTTGTTTATTTTCAAGTAAACCAGTCCCATTCTCTAGCTGAGTGCTTTTCTCATATTCCTAAATGAGGATTTTTTTTGTATTGTTGCTATTTCAAAAGATCCATTTTTGACTGTCAATTGGAAAGCTATGTAAGATTTTTGTTTCATTTAAAAACTGAATAAATGAGCACAAAGACTTTCCCTCTGTTTCTAACATGCCTTAAATTGCAGATTGCTTAACCTGTACTGTTTTAAAAAATTCAGTACGTACCTTTAATCTATTTTGGTTGCGTGAACGTTAACTAAAAGTGTCTTATCACATTGTACAGACTGTGTATGTTGACAAGCACGTGCTGAGGAGAAGAAAAGTGTGAAGTTTTTTTCAGGCTGGTATTTGTAACTAGTTGTTTTTGTGTATTTGTGTTCTAAAATTCTAGCAAGCATAACTGCCTTTGTCCTCACCATTAAGGTTTACATTAAGAAACATACCTTTAAATAAACAACGAAAACCCCACTAAAGTGGAACCACGCTTCTACCTCTGTTTAAAACAAGACAAAATAAATCAAAACTAAACAAATTAAAAACAAAACAAACACCCACTGGATAGTGTCCTTTCTAGTCACATAAAGTAACTTCTGTTACAACAGAACTTTCACAGTAGTAGATGCTAAAGCAAAAACAGGAGTGAAACTCCGAGTTGTGTTAAGAATAACAACGTAGTCTGAAAATGTATAGTTCTGTTTCAGCTTACTCAAGTAACCACAAAGATCTGTACCCAAGATTCTTCACGGATTCTTTTTCAGGTTTGAACTGTCCAAGAGGTTTGTGGCCAATATTTAGAGTCACTGGCTTGCTACATGGCAGTCAGTCAACTCATTTGAGTTCTATCAGTTCTATCTTGAGTTCTACCTATTAAGTTTTAGTCATCTAGTATAAAGTAGGAATATACACTTCACTGTCACCTAGTGATATAAAAACACTGTAGACAGAATATGTTTTCAAAGCCACTTTTTATCGTTATCAACAGTTACTACAGATCAAAGTTAATGCTATGAAAAAAACAGGTGGGCATGTACACCGTGAACTTAAAGACGTTTTTAAAAGTCTGGAGTCAAAATATGCAATAAAAACAGGAACTTCACTATTTGCAAAATTCGGTTATTGTCAATGATGAATGAGATGTCTGGAATACTAGTTGTACAGCATATAGTGTGCAGATGAGGTTTTCGTCTTCAATTCATCTTGTTCTGCAACTAAATTACCTCAGGCTGTGCAAAGAAAGGATGCGTCACATTGCATCTAGTACCACCTAAACGATCCCACTCTGTTTCGGTGGTGTTTTTCTTTTGAGGTTCCACTTCTCAGATGATACGCAAAGCTCAGATCGTAATCACAAGTGGTTACTGAAAGCACACCATCAACCTGAAATAGTCAATCTGAAAACAAAACGAGAAACTGCAGCAAAGGCAGTTATTTCCTATTTCTTTGCTGGAACTATCCCAACTAGCCTTAATCCTTACATAACTGCTGTGTATCAGAGGGCTAGAAGTAATCAGAGATGGATGCCCGACTTTTTAAAACTTCTGAACATCATCTAGAATAGCCTTAGGTAAGTGATCGTAATTAAGCCTCAAAAATTATTTGTAAAATTTCTTACAAATTTGACAGTAATCACAAAACACTGGCAAATACTTATTCTACCAGTCTGACATTTCTAATAAGCTGAAACATGTCTTGCAGAGTAAGTCTTGAAAAGTGTGGTTTTTTTTTTGTTTGGTTGGTTTGTTTTTTTAAATACAGAAATGTTAACTACTGTAGGGACTTGCATTCCTGTAAGACAGCTATCTTTACATTTTTACCTCTGCTGAAGACAGGTCTGCAGAATGAAGCCCATAACCAAGGAAGAACCCCAGAGTAGGCCTCCCTGACCAACTGTTTTGCACCGTTACAAAAAATATTTTTTCTGAAAACCAGCAGATGGGCAATAGGCATGGCCAAATTAGATATAAAAAAGTTACTTAAAGAATAACAACAGAATAATGAAAAAATGAATCATCAGGACACCAAATGACTTTCAGCAATATATTCTGTAATTCTAACAAGTGCTTTATACATTTTTCATTTCCATTCTGAAACACTATTCAGACAATGAATGTCATTTTATTTCCAAACCAATATTCTGTTCCTATTAAATATTATTTACCTAAAGTTGTCTGTTATATTCTAAAACATGCATTTTACATTATTAGATTTAAATGTAGACAGGCCCACTAGTCTGAATATCCCCTGTATGCAATATTTTTCACAATATGAACAAGGAAAATAAAGTGAAGATTTTCTGAGAAATCTGTAATTATCTTGGTTTTGTTGTGTGTCGCAAGAGGTATGCCTAAAGAACCAATGTTTTCTTTTGGTTTGTGAGCATCTAAGGATGAATCACGATGTAAAGGGATGACTACCGTATCATTTTTCAGTTCTCCTGTTAAGATTTAAAAGACGTTTAGACGTAGAGCTTAGTGGTACGGTTTAGTGGAGGACCTGTTAGTGTTAGGTCAGAGGTTGGACTCGGTGATCTCGGAGGTCTCTTCCAACCTAGATGATTCTGACGCTGTGACTGTGGGAATAGATGCTAGTACTAATACAAACAGCTGAGGACTGGGAAGCTCCAGGAACCCAAAAACCAACCTACAGTTGTGTTTTCTCCTTAATTGCTCTTTTAAGGCCACAAAGCAGCAACAAAGTTGCATCAGAAGAATCGCTGTATGTATCAGGATGGAGATTGGGAGAACAGGTGCGTACCGGAACAGTGAAGGCAGCTGCGTTCAGTACTCTGCTCAGCATGCTATGCTGCAGCATACTGAGTACTCCCTTTCTTTCTTTCCTTCAGTCGCATTGCTTGCTTCATGTGAGTGGCTACAGGCCATTTGCATTTGAAGCCACATCCATGAAAAAACTGACTTCACAGGAGTGGCTTTAAGAATAACACACTCCACTCCCTGAACTGTACTACAGTTAATTTAAAAGTAGACTTCAAACATTTCAAAACTGTCTACAGCTTGAAGTGTAGAAATTAGATTCAATAAAAGTGTCTGGTAAATCCCGATCAAGTGGAAATATTTATCAATCCGAAATGCAGTGCTTAACTTTTTCTATGAATCTCAGGTTACATTACATTGTTGTAACAAAGCTAAATTGATAGCAATAGTACTTTTTATTCTAAATCCATATAGTACCTCCTGAATGTCAGAGGTTTTTGCTAACTTTTGACATTTCAGGGCTACAAACAGAGCGTAAGGACAGTAGCAGCAACTTTTTGGTTTGCTTTATGTGGTATTTCTCAACTATTGTTGACCCAATTCTTGTAGTAACAATTTTGCCTTTTCTACAACACTTTAAATAATGAATTGCCTTTACATTGTAAGATACAGAGGCAGCTGTGTTTCCATAACACAGTTACACCACAAACATTAACCATAACCAACAGAAACATTAGATCCAGATTTTGCAACAAGCGGTCTTAAAGGCTTTAATGCCACCCTCTAAAATGATCACAGAACCGTAGAATATCCTTAGTTGAAAGGGACCCACAGGAATTGTTGAGTCCAACTGGCTGCACACCAGACCACCCAAAAATGAAGCCACATGTCTGAGAGCACTGTCCAAAGGCTTCTTGAACTCCAGCAGGCTGGGTGCCATGAGCACTGCCCTGGGGAGCCTGTCCCAGTGCCCGACCACCCTCTGGGTGCAGAACCTTTCCCTAACCCCCAGCCTGACCCTCCCCTGTCCCAGCTCTATGCCGTTCCCTCGGGTCCTGTCGCTGTCCCCAGAGAGCAGAGCTCAGCGCCTGCCCCTCCGCTCCCCTCGTGAGGGAGCTGCAGGCCGCCATGAGGCCTCCCCTCGGCCTGCTCTGCTCTGGGGCCTCAGCTGCTCCTCATATATCTTGCCCTACAGACCCTTCTCTATTTTTGTAGCCCTCTTCTGGACACTCTCTAATAGCTTTATGTCCTACTTATACTGCGGCACCCAAAACTGCACACAGCACTCAAGATGAGGCCGCACCAGCAGAGCAGAGCGGGACAATCCCTTCCCTCGCCCAGCTGGCAGTGCTGTCCCTGATGCACCCCAGGACACGATTGCCCCTCCTGGCCGCCAAAGCACTCTGCCGGCTCAGATTCAACTTGCTGTTGACCAAAACCCCCAGATGCCTTTCTGTGGGGCTGCTCTCCAGCCTCTCATCCCCTAGTCTGTATAATAACACCCACATAATAAATAAGGTCTAAACCACACTTTCTGTTCTAGAGGAGAACCATTTCCACTATTTTTTTTTTTAAGTTTGTGTGCAACAAAGGGTCTAAAATACGAAAAAAAAACAAAAAAAAACAGCCAAGCACTAGTGAAACTTGTCCTTATCTCAAAGCCCAGTCCTGGGTCCAAATGCAAATGCTGAGCTATTCCATTTGAATCCCTTTTTGATTCTGAGACAGATAAATCCAGAATTGTAATTCTCAAGCTTTCTGGTTTTAGACTAATATAAGAAACAGCTAATGTCAAAAGCTTGACAGCTTACTACTTTGTATATGCACATTCCTAGAAATAATTTAGTTTTGACTGGGTTGTAATTACTTTTGAGCCTATATTAAGATCTCCATGATTTTTTCAGACCTGGTTTGGGGCTTAATCTGTAGGTGTTCCTGTAAGCGTACCAGCTGGATTAGGTTCTACACAAACCACTCCCAACCCATGTCTTTTGGAGGGGGGATTTTTGGTTTTGATTTTTTTCCTCTTTTAAAGAACCTCTTTCCGCAACTGTGTTATGTACATAACTATGTTATGTATTTTTTATGATTAGTAAGTCAGTGCTTGGATCAATCACTCAGTAGACAGGCAATCAGCACTAAAGATTTTCTTCCCAAAGCAAGCAGATTTGCAGCAATAGCATAATCCCTTATTAGGACCATTTTTCTTTCCTCTAATTTAGGCAGAAGACAACACCTTAAAGCACCTCTTCTTTTGCATTGCTACTGTGAAAGAGTCTACCATGAGCTTCTGTAACTACCTGACATCGGGTAGCAAGAAGAATACTCTTGCACAAAGGGGTTTCGTTGCTTGTACTCAGAACTTCTGAGAAATGACAGAAATTTTTCTTGGCTCCAAAGATTTGAGACAGAGATGCAGAGCTACTACATGCAACCCAGTACCTGTCTTATCGAATTCATACTCAGAGGGGACAGAACGACAAAACAGTCATGTTAACCCTTCCAAAAAGTTCAGTGTTTCCATGAAGCTCACTCATACACATGTCAACTTGGCTGAAGTAGGAAGCAGTGTTTCTGGGCAACTACTGAAAATGCCTGGCCATGACACTTGTGCTTTTTTTCCCCCCTGTGCCTTGGTGACCAATACTTAAGAGGTCACCTTCAGGAAAACAAAACAAAAATAAAATAAATCAACAGCTGACTGCGGACTTCTGACCAAATGGATTCTCTAAGCAAGCTACTTTAAAGGAGGTTCACTTCTGCCTTCAAGATGTGTTACAATTTTGGTGCTTCACTTTGTCAATTTTCTGCAATAATTTAACTTTTAAAACCTTTATAAGGAGCTTCTTTCATCTTCCCCTATACAGCAAATCCTAAAAAAATTAGCATTTAAAACTGTAGTTTTCAAAGACTGTTGAAGTGGCAGCCTGCACAAGTGATAAGCAAGCTTCTCTATTCATCTGAGGTCTTGAATTGCTCAGATGATGATTAAAGTAATGATCAAGCAGTTCAGACTCAAAAATGAGTAGTAAGATTCCCCCCCTCTGCCCCCCCAATGATTTTAAATCCTACAAGGGGAAGTGGGGAGGGGAAGAAATTAAAGGAACACAATGAAAAGAACACAGCAGTAAAAGCTCTGATCTAGGTACAGAAAAAAAAAAAAAGCTTTTATGCAGGAGTTGGTAGTCAGAGACTCTCCCCTGACAACTTTGGTATCAAGAGTACATCAGAAATGAGGGTGGAGATGGTAAAAGGAAAGAGAAATACAGACATACAGTTTTTGCTGCTTCCTGAGTTCCCTAGGAAGCATTCATGCCCAGAAATAGCAACAAGTTATGGTATCTGAGGTTTCTGCAGGAGCCAGATAGTATCTTTTTAGATGTATAGATTCCAGAGCTTAACTTCAGTCAGTTACATTTGGTTTGTATGACTCTGAAAACTTTTCAAACACAGAAAGCCACCAGACCATTACCAAACTTGTGCCTCCTACTGTGGAGTGACAGAGGGAATGGACAAGTAAAGAAATGAACTGTACTTAAAGTTATCTGTTTTAAGCTATTAAATGTCTTTGCTTTGTTAATCAGAGCCTATTGACTTTCGTTAAGTTTTCCTTATACCATCGGTGCATAAAAGGTGAAGTTTTCATACACAGCATATTAGCTAAGTCTAAGATTTTGTGTGTGTGTGTACACACATGCATGTATTTTCTTAAAAGAGATGAGCAGTCACACATGTGGATGGTATTCATTTATCTAAATATGGGTGTCCAGTGCCATTTTAGGTATCCTACTGTTCAGCCTAGTCTCCACCTACTGTTCTGGAAGGTGATGGGTTCCCTTTTATGCCCTGTGCAATATCCAGCAGTCCCATGTGAGTTTCTGGATGTATCAGATGGCACTCGATATTACATTTAAATTACTGAGTATCATCCAAAACTCATGTATGTGGAGTCACTCTAATCCTAAATTCTGATCAATTATTATTTTCTGAATTATTATTCATACACAGCAGTTTTCACACCAGAAGATGAAATTCTATACTAGGAAATGCAACACGTAGGGTAATTCAAAGAGGAGACAGAGAGCATTTTGGACTTCTTTTTGACAGATGTGAACAAAGCAGAGGAACGGACAACATGCCATTACATGCTTGTATAAATGCAAGTTTTCATCAACACTTACATGGATTGACTCACAACACAAATGACAGTGAGTGAAGACACAGACAGTTTTAACTGCAAGCATGTGAATAACATAAAACTTGCCAGATGTGACGTGACATTTTAAAATCCTAGCTGAGCAAGAAAAGAAGCACTCGTTTCTCATTGCAAAAAGGTCATTGCAAGAAGAGATGAGGTTGCATTTCAACTAATTCCTTGGTTTTCTGGATGACATTCAGGAAAGACCAGCAACAATAAACTAGTTGCCAACACTAGCCAGCCTCTATGTGAGACTGACGGTGAAATAACTTGCAAAAATAAAACCAAGCTGTTTTAGGGATGAAAACTTTATTTTATACTTAAGGTATTATTCTACTCCTCTAATCTTATTTTTGAAATAGAAATGTTAATGTCTCTTTACACTGGTGTATAGAAAGGCTGATGGTATAAAAACAGGCTGTTCTCTACTTTTGGAAGACAAATTCCTGTTGCAGCTCTAAGCCACAATCCCAGAGAAAAGCGCTGCCTGCTATACTGACTTCTGAAAGAAACCTTTGAAACTGTCTGCTTAAGAACAGGCCTGCTAGGTGCTACTCAGCTGAGAGTTTATGAGTTTGGTAACCTGAGGAAAGAAAATATCCACTGAGGATCTTTAGGAAAAATTGGTACTATTATCATCATTTTATGGCAATTGCAGATTTTGGTTATATTTAATAGAATCGTTTCTCCGTGCCAAACAAAACATGAAGATAATAGCACAGACGTGAATTTAGAAAAACAGAATCTGCAATGCCAGCTTCACATTTTTTATTGTGCAACTATGAAGCTAACCCTTACCTTCCTCTTGAAGTCAGAAGGTAAGTTTTCAGTACAGTGCTTTGGCTGCACCATTTCCACAAATCAATCCAAATCTACTTTAAATGCATTCTGTTAAGTGCTTTTATGGAAGATAGAGGGGAACTAAAACACACTAGGAGAGCATCTTTCCTTCCCTACCCATAAGCAATAAAAGATACCAGACTAAAGGTAGACAAACTTGGAGCCATCTTTATCATTTCACATTTCTCTTCCTCCTTGTCTAGCTTCTTCATATCAAAACCCTTACAGCTCTATTTCACGAGAAAACTTGCATGCAGCAAACATGCTCATAAATCTATAACAAAGAATCTCTTTTGAAGGAAGGGCAAAAATTCTGCATTTTACATCCTCATTCTGTAAGCACAGATGCTTCTAATGGCATTTTAAATGTTTGGCACAACCCTACAGAAACAAGGTATGAGTAAATCCAATATACCCGTACAGTTTCAGAGCAATTTTGTGTAGCTTGCAGGACAATTTTGTAGCTTTATACCCAGAAAATAAATATATTTATGATAAAGGTGTAGATACTAACCTGCCAAGGTCGATCCCAATCAAGAGGAATAGGAAATGCTCCAAACCAAGCTCCTAGTATACTGCATATTGTAGTAATCTGTAGACTGTTTTCCCAGATGGAGGTAGCTCTGCAAGAGAAGCGTGTTACAAGATTTCAACACCAGCAAAAGTTACCAGTTCCGAATATTAGATCTGATGTCTTCCAAGATTTTTGAGATTACAAACAAATAATCAATATATTTGATAAATAGCATGCAAGTTTCTCCTAACAGGTATATACAAACTATATGTAAAATGTAAGTTGCATATTTTAGCTATAATCACAATCTTTCTATAACACTCATTAAAGAGATCTTTTCCCCTTGAGGTGTTTACTGAAAAAGCTAATTTATTTTACCTGAAAACACTCCTATTGAATTTGAAACACCATAACAACAGCAAGTTAAAATATCACAAAAACACTATGTGCATTGCAAGGAAAAACAGACATGAAGGGGTAGTATGGGATCCCAAAGTACTCTATGGCATAGATACGTTGTTATCCTTTCATGCCTAAGACAATTTGAAATTTAAAAGAGAAGCCCATTATGTTAATATTGCAAAGCAAACTTACATGAACTGAAAAGAAACACTGCAAAGTAAATGTAGCCTGCATATTACAGCTTTTAAGCCACATTGCTTCCAAGTTCAACTACGCTGGCAGCAGGATGTATTTCTTGCATGCTGAAGACTTCCTTTTGCATCGCCAATCATGGTGCGTAGTGTACCACAGAAGATATTAATGAGTTTGGTCTTGAGTTTATAGCCTCCTACCACTAGGAAAAAATTTGGAAAAGTTGGATTTCCACTTATTAGATAAGCACTTATTGTCCATTATCAGTTTACCAAGTGATTGCTTTGCTTTCCTCAAGCCATGAGCATCTGCGTTCTTTGTACCAGTTAAGAAAACAGAACAGCAGTTCAGAGCACCATAGGGCATAGTTCTGAGAGGCAGGAGAACTGGGCTCAAATCCCTGCTCCAAATCTGTAAGAGGAGAGATCTGAATCTTAGATTTGCTATATCTTAGATTAGAAACACAAATACAACTTTAGGCAACTGAGGGGGGGGGAAAAAAAAGGCATTTTTATGGCTAGAGGTCTAGACAGCAGTAAACCCCAAACTTCACAAGCAATGTTTAGGTTGCATGACAAGAAAAGCTTTAAACCTTTAACCCTTGTTTAGAAGGGTCTAAAATTTCACACTATTTCTGAGTAGGTGTAACTCGCTGCTGCATTTGATATTTGACAGAAATACTCACAAGGGTAGGGCAAACATTTTCTGTTGTTTGCAAAATAAAGGTCATACAGATTACAATATTTATAATTCAATGCTAACATTTGGGGGCAGAAACAGGCACTATTTCTTCTACATTAACCCCATCCCCGTAACTTGTAATACTAGATTTAAGCACACAATTCTATTTATTTGTATTTTTAAAAAAATATTTATAAGTCTGCACATTGAAACTTGTAAATTATTTCCAGAAGCTGAATAACTGAGCAGGCAGTTGTGAGCCAGCAGGAAGAAGAGAACACTCACTACAGCCCTAAAGGAGTGAAAAAGCCAGGAGAATATACCGAGGACTGACTGAGGTACATTTATACCTCACAAGACATCCTATCTGGTAAATCTACACACATCCTGCTGCACCATATGGAGGCACCAGACTGAGTCCAAAAGCAAAACAACAGAATTAGCAAGGCACAGTGCCCGAGTGAAGAACAGCCACTGGCAGCCTGGCAACAACGAGAGCTTCACATTCATCCACTCTGCAGCACGGACACAGGCTACTCCAACACAGCATGCCATGTCCTCCAACACCGTATCACAGTAACAAAGTTTTGATTATTCTCTTTTCTGCATGGAATGTCACCTATCAGGATTTTTACAGGTATTCATTGATGCATCACACAAATCCTTCTTTTACCTGAGGAGCAATGGTAGAAACATTTATGAACTTTATGTTTTATGGATTTCTGTATTTTTAAACCACGAATAAATGAGAACTGAAAAGATTCTGCAGGCAAGACCAGTGATATTTAAGATGATAAATTATCACTAGTGGCATAAAGGCCTTTTAAAACCTCAAATCATTATTTAATCCCATTAATTATACAAGTTAAGCGCTGTTCTAAATAACGTTTGAATTAAGAGGTTAGTTAAAAAAAGAATTTATTAAGACAGCTCCTGGACAGACAAGATCTAGAATTTCTGCACCATGGCAGTACTGAAATACAAAGCAGTACAGCGCTTTGACAATGCCCGCCTTTCCAAAGGACATTTCCAAATCTGTGAGAGTAAGCAGGACACAATAAGTGATGAGAGAAATGAAAACTGGAAAGAGCCGTAAAGTTACTGGTTTATACTATTTTTTTGGACAAGCTCCAAATAGAGAATCTACTTCCCACCCAGGTAACATCTTACAACTGCTATGATACCAGAAATTTCAACACAATTGCTCAGATTAGGGACTTGAAATAAATTTTCTTCAAAAGGAGGAATAAAAAATAATAAAAAAATCAGCAAATGAAAGCTGATTTCTTCAAGACTTTTATGCGGGAGGCTATTTTAGCCAACAACTACTGAAACACCCTTTAAAGTCTCCTACTTCCATTAGTGTCAATATGCCTTCCCACAGTTTTTATTTCCCTCTACCCACTCTCAGCAGCACATGATAGCATATGATCAGTGTCATGACACTGCGTGTCAGAACAGTGAGCCCAGAGACAGCCAGAGTGGGCCCATCCCTTCTCAAATGGAAAACTGGTGAAAAGAAGAGCCCTATTTACAGCCTCCTTAAAACTCAAGTCTTGATGATGCAGAATGCACAAGCTTCCTTTTCTCACACATTCTATGTGTACACAGACTCCTCAGGCAAGAGCAAATTGTTCTTTAAAAACTCTAAGAAATCTGAGTTTTTATTTCATTTGGTTCAAACTGTTCAAAAAGTGCACTCAGTTTGAAAACACGAAGCATGTGGAATTTTCTGCCTGAGCTACACTTGTGTTTCACGCATTCCAACAAAACGACGTCTTCCTCATCCACCAACATCCCAAACACTGCTAATACAAGCCATAAACCTGCAGTGTCACAGATCACGTTATCCTGAGCTGGCTCGTGTCATCTGCCCCCTACAGGTGAGGTGACTTAGACTCACGGACTGATCTTTTGGCTTTCTTAGAAGCGATCACTTGACTAGAAGTGCTGCAATTAAAAACAGAGAAAGCTAAGCACCTCCGCAGAAAAAACAAGCACTTCACAAAATGATCCCCAATCTATTTACAGCAGATGACACAATTGTACCATAGCTATTACAATGCAATAGGTTATGTACCACGTTACTTCAATGTAACTTTATGAGTAGGTATCCAGAGGAATAGCTGGCTAATTAATATTAACATCTATCACTTGTTTACACTTGATACATCAAGATAAACTTTTTTAGGTGCCCTTTTCCATTTTTCTGTGAAGACAAAAGCACAAGCACATCCCGATCTTTCGAGTATTGCACAGGCAAATAAAAGTAACAAAAATTAAGTGTCAATGATTACTTCAGTCTAAATCGTACTCATTTTTTGTAAACAAGTTCTTCTTTCATTCTACACTACGTGCTTAACCAGACTTTCCAGCTTGCTATCTCAGTGCAATACAATTCAGTACACTTGTCTTTCAAGGCACACAGCCATGCTGATCTTACCTGACTGCCCTTTTCCTCCGTTCAACCTGTCCCACCTCATTCCAAATGGTTAAGTCAGAGGAAACAACCTTGTAATAAATCATGCCTACACTCAGCTAACACCTAAGTGCAAGACCTTCCAACTCATGAATTCATGAGGTCAAATGAAAAGCCAACAGAATTCTTTGTAAATGAACATCTTGCTGCAATCCCTAAAAAAATGCTATAGTATTTCTTTGTAGTCTATTTTCGTTCAAGGGGTAGTCTAACTAAACATCGTTATTAAATACGCATTTTATTCTGATAACATCACATGGCTCACTAGTAAGAAACATGTACAAGGTGTCACAGCAAAAACGTCAAAGCAAGACAACCCTGTTTCCTATGCAATAATTATACTGAACAACATTGGGATCCAGACTAGGCAAGAAACAGACACGCGTTCAAGATCTAACCTAGCACAAAGACAGACTGTTGTCAAACATCTGTCACTTGAATTCACCTATGATTTCCAGTTGCAAAACTTCCAAAGATGACTAAGTGAACCAGCAATGATTTGTTTTGGCTAAACAACTCCATGCTTTTATTGAATTATTGCAAGATGTCATCTCTATTACTCTGTTCACTCCCTCTACTGAAAATAAAAAGCAGGCATAACCAACTTGGATAAGCATTAAGATAATTTTTAGTAAGCTGAGAACTGAGATAATACAAAAAACAATACATGAAACAACTATAAAAAGTCTATTTTTGACCTTCTCTACACAAGTTTAAAACAAAAGCAACTCATTAGGTCAGCAGAGCTATACAACTTTTCATTTTCTTTGGAGGTGAGACTTTGCCCTTATGAACTGTTATATGGGAATGAATGCTAAGATCTTATTATTGAACTTCAAGTATACGTAGGGCTTCTTTATGTTTCAGAGTCCTAGCCTTTCAATGTTCCTGTTACTTAATGAGTGAAAAAAGGCAGAAGAGATAGAATACTTCTGAAAAATAAGTTATCCCTAATACATGGCAATGATATGGCTTTTACTAGGTTAAAAAAAGCTTATTTTCCTTTAAACATACTCTTGAAAACAAATTACGCTTGAAAACTCTGACACTGAAAACAGCTTTCTCTGAAACTTGAAAGAGAGCACCGACAAAGACTATGTACTTAAGAGCATAGTAGATTATATATAATTTGCACAGTTACATCCAAGTTAAAAATATTGTTAAAAGCGTGTTTGTTCTGGCTTACTATTGCTACTGTAAACACTGTCTTTATAAAGGTATGATTTTCCCTATGCAGCTCAGTCACAAGACTCCTTTCTATTTAATGATCATCATACTGGACAGCAGAATGGTTTTACATCACTAAAATGCTCATTTGAAACTTTACTTCCTTCAAACAAATAAAGCAAGATTTAGTCTCTGGATACCAGATGTAAAAAGTCAGTTTTCTGGTCACCAAATGAAACCCATAATTTCACTTGAACACTTTTTTAGCGTCTTCAAAACTACTAATTTTGTCAGAAAAGTTTTCATAGGCCCTAAATTACAAAAGTGAAAAAAAACCACACCATAATTCAGGAAGCTTCCTTTTTTTTTTTTCCTTTCTTTTCAAAAAAATATGATATCTTATTTACATTAATTCACTCTATTCTAAATTTTACCCAGGGTGGAAATGGAACTTACCCATTTTTACTAAATACCCGTATCCAAGCTTGTATGTTTGGTCCCAGCATACATAAACATTGTAAAGTAGTAAAGGTAGACAGGAGAACTGCAAACAAAAATGTCTCAGTCACTGACCTACAAAGAAGCAATATAACAAAATAAAGTGAGGTAAAGCTACTAATTTATCATTATTATTTTTTTAAAGAGCTCCAAGATTTAGGAAAAAACCCTCTTAGTCAACTTGTGAAAGCATGCATGCTTTCTTAAGCCTCATGTAGAAGAAGTCTTTTCTTCTTACTCTAAAACAGTAAAGAAAAATAGGAAAAAAAAATCTCGTATCTGTTTGTTACCTCAACAAAGACTGCAATGTAGTATCTTACTTAAATGCCTGATACCTGCAACATTTTAAAAAATACATTATATACCTCATACATAACATCAGTTCCGAAGAACACTTGGATATTTACTTCAATATTCAATTTATTTTTCTAGTTTGACACTGTGGAAGCAACCATGAACCCAAACTAGACGATGTCATTGTTAGTCAGTAATTGATCATCTCTCTCAGAAATCAGTTAGGTTGCTTCATGTTTCTCCTATTTTCTTAATCATCCTTAAAAATTAAAAATACTAATATCAAAAGGATGAAAGATAAGCAAGATGCATATTTTAGAAGCTTATGGGAGAAATGACTAAATGAAACTTGGAAAATATTAATACCCTTAAGTATAACAAATACTATAGTAAAAGTGTTTGTTTGTAACTGTCTCATGAAACATATCTCCAAATACAGACAAATTGTAAGAGCTAACTTCTACAAAAAGACAGCCATCCTTCTCCGCCCAGCCAGGAGCTTATCTTTAAATATCCAATGTACCAGCTAATACACAAGAACTTATACCAAAACCACCAAGGAGAACTCCCCCTTAAAGCGTTTAGAGAAAAATAGGGTCTTCTGACTTACTCTATGAGAGGTGCTCCATAAAGAACAATAATCGCATGAAATAGTATGCAAGACATGAAAAAGTATATACAGCATTTTAGAAATCTGGATATCTAAAAAAGAGCAATAAAATATCAGAATAATGTTTCAAAAGAAGAGAGGACATAAGTAACATACCCAGCCTATATCTTATCAACAGCACTGCACACTACCTATTTCTTTAGATATTTAATTTTAGCTACAGCATAGTATGATAACAGCATGGTATATTTCCACACAGCTTTCCTTATGTTTAATACTTTAAATAATGAATTACAAATGACCACGCTCACTCCATCTAAAATGTTTTCACGCACCTTGTAATGTTAAGACAAACATAGAAAAAATACGACTGGAAATGACAAAATAAACAAAGATAGTTTCATCAGATATTTTTACGTGCTTTACATCTGAGCATTACACCCATTCATTAAAAGGCATCTTTTACAGAATGTGAAAAAGTATTTAAAAGCAAGAAAGTACCTAACATGAAAAAAGACATGCAAAATCAAATATAATACGTAAAGCTAAATGAAATAAAACCCACTACGGTTTGAACCTGACATCTTAAATGCTAAATCCCTTTGAAAAATGCTCACGACTTTTCATAGATCTGCAAAACACCAATAACCATCCCTGAATTTAAACAACACTTTCTGGGTACTCCCTGTATTGGACAGAAGTACAGACACTCAATAAATAGTTTTGGTTAGGTCTGTTCTGGTCAGGTCACTGACGGAAACCCATAATCTCACTTGAACACTTCTTTGATATTCATTCCTTACACTAGGCTGGGATGAAATCTCACCTAGAACATGATGCCCGCTTCATTTTCAAATCACAGATGGTTAAAATACTTGTTTTCCACGATGACTTTGTGTATTTTACGTCCCTCTCTGTCAACAGGGTATTAAGGCAGAAGTATTACATACAAAGATGCTGCTTTCTGGGATGTTTGCTTAACTCTTTAAGAGTCACCACCTAAGAGTGTTTGACTTTGTCCGACCCAGCAGCACGTGGGGAGTGCACAACTCTCGAGCTGCCCTCAAGGGACTGGTTGTGTGCTGCTCTGAATTGGCCCTCTTCAAGCCTATTATGCTGGGATTCATACCTTTAATGCTTCTGTTACAGTCTGCAACTACAAAAAAAATTGTCCTAGGTATATATCGTGTGCTGATTTAGTCATTCACAGCAATGCATCAATCACTAAAATACTTTTTCAGTTTGCTTTGTAGAGTTTACTAGCTTGTTTAAATTGCTCTTCTCACTCTTGCACCTCAAATCCTATGCACTATTTCTCTTCTTTTTGAAATGACTCCAGACCTATAACGACACAAGAGAAAAGTGTATCCTCATGATACTGAGGGTCAGGCCTGGACTAGGAGATGCCTTCTGGGCCTGTCCTGCTTTGCGCTGGTGTTTGCCAGCGAATTGTTTTTGGACCCATGGCCAGGGCTACAAACCACAGCGTGTCGGCAAGAAACGGGCAGGGAATTGCTCACCCAAAGAGGTTGCTTGCAGGTAAGGAATGAAGCAAATTCTCCATTATTTTCAGGGTATTTAACAACAGGTGCTGCACTCAGCTCATTCATGGAAAACAAGGATTCGCCACCAAGAATTCCAACTCCCTTCTTTCTCATCTGATTAGTTCAAAGAAAGAATTAGCTTCCCCTCCGTATCGGCTGGTAGTAACTTAAGAATAAGCTTACCTTGTTACCCAAAGAACTTCTCTTCGGAGACAGGCTTGGTTTTAGGACTAAACACAAGATTACATTAAGGGTACCGACGCAAACAGAACAAACGCACAGCCACGTGAGGTGCGTCCCCAGAACCGTGAACCCGTCCAGGAAGAAAGCCGGCACGACGGCAGTCAGCACGACGGAGGCAGCGCAGAGCAGGTTGGCAGCCCACAGCCTCCTTATTTCGGCGTCCCTCATCGTGCTCCCTGCAACACAGCGAGCGGCGCGGGCGCACCGGCGGCCATTTCGTGGCAGAACGGCACCGCCGCCACACGACCCCGGGCACCGCCGCCCCAAACCCGAGCACCCCGGGCCGGGAGCGGCCTCTCCCGGCGCCCTTCCCCGCTCTCCCTCCAGCCGCGGGGCCACAGCCGCGGCCCTATCCCTATCCCTGTCTCTGTCCCTATCCCTGTCCCCATCCCCCGCGGCCACTTACCGCGGCCTCACCCCCGGCGCGGCCCCGTGGCCGCCCGGCGACGGAAAACGGCGGCGGCGACAGCTCGTCAGCTCCGGGGCGGACCCGGAAGGTGCCGGTTGTTGTGAGGGGCAGCCATGGTGTGCGAGAAGTGTGAGTGGGGACGGCGGTGGGCACGGGTCTCCAGGGGTCCCTGGGCGGTCCCCGCCCCCCCCCCCCATCCCTCTCAGTCCCCCTCGGGTGGCCGTGGCCTGGGGGCGGTGGCGCGGCGCTGTTTTAATCTTTTTCCTTCGTAACGTTTCCTTCCGTAGGTGAGAGGAAGCTCGGTACCGTGATCACTCCCGATACGTGGAAGGACGGGGCGAGAAACACCACAGGTGCTGCGCTCGGCATCAGCGCTTGTCGCGCAGAGAGCTCAAAGCCGGCTCCCTTCCCTAGCCATCTTACAATCCTAGGGCTAAAATTTGTGGCAGTTATCAAGTTAACTCCTAACTCCTGTAGTTTCCTTAGCACGCTAATTTAATACACTAGGGATTTGTTTGCCGTGATCTTTTCGATATTGAATATGTCCAGTTTTCCCCCCTTGTATGCAAGGGTGATGTGCTGGGCCCGGCAGAAGGTAGCCTGGTGTCCTGTGCCTCTGTGCTGCGTGCTTTATCTCTGTGACTTCCTTGGCCCTTGTGTAAAAGCTGCAAGCTAAGCTTCTCCCACATATCCTTGAAACTGGGAAATTTATTGCTTTGTGCTTCTGTTCTTTTTGTAGAGAGTGGTGGCCGAAAGCTAAATGAAAACAAGGCGTTGACCTCAAAGAAGGCAAGGTCAGTATTTAAGCCAGATTTCAGCTAAAACATCAGTTTTCTGCAGCTGACGCCTGGGTTCTGGAAAGCTTGGTAACTCCTCAAAACTCAACCAAAATGCTCTTTTTAAAAATTCTTTGTGGGGGTTATGGCATGTTATGACTTGTTAAAAGTTATGTCCATACACGTTTCATGGGTGCTTTCTGCTGAATCAGAGTCTAGGCAGCTATATTGCTCCAGTCTTCCCTAAAACTGCCAGGGTTTGATGTTTGTGTTAAGAGAGGAGCTGAAAAGGTTTATTTTCCATGCTAAGATTGCGCGTACGATCTCTTGAGCATTTCTTTAAATTCTGGGAGAGTTCTGTTATATTATGCAAGGGGGCATTGCTGGAAGGTGTCTTAAGTTCAAAATAGCCTTGTATCTTAGTAAAAAGATACATTTTTAGTTTTGCTTTTAATAATTTGGTCTTCATAATGCAAGAAATCTCTCTTAATGGGGAAAGAGAGAGTTTTTCTTTGGAGTTTGTGTATCCTATTAGAAATTACCTTTGTATGTTCCTTTTTTTAATCATATTTTTTGCTGGAGTTTCTGTCCGTGCCCTCTGGCTTAGACTTTTTAGGATGAGGCAGAGGAAGTACCTTTATTTCAATGTTCATAAAGTATTTTTCCTTTTTCCCAGATTTGATCCTTATGGAAAGAACAAATTTGCAATATGTCGGATTTGTAAGAGTTCCGTCCATCAGCCAGGGTCTCACTATTGTCAAGGATGTGCCTATAAAAAAGGTGAGTTTCACTAAATACCATATTAACACAGTTTGGTTTGAAATTAAGAGAGCATGTGGAACTCTTGAATTTGGCCTTACAAAGGGAAGGCTGAGATGAGATTTAATTGCTGTCTTTAACTGGTAATTAGGAAGGTGTAGAGAAGATGAAGTCAGACTTGTCTCTGAGATGCACAACAATAGAATAAGAGGCAATGGACCCAGGTTAGAGTGCAGGATACTCTAATTACATACAAGGAAACCAATTTACACCATGAGGGTGGTCAAATATTGTAATAACAGTAGAGCTCAGGGAATCTCTACTGGAAGCATTCAGGGCTTGACTTGAAAGGTCCCATGCAGCTGCATCCAAGTTGGCTGTGTTTTGAGTGGGATGGGGGCTGGACTAGGGACTGCTGGAGATCCTTTTCAACGTAAGTTATTCTGTGACTTAACTTCTTTTAAAATGTTTCCAGTAGAAATGGATAGACGAAAAGTAAGCTTAATCTTGGCAATTGCATAGAAAACTGTCATCTAGCAAGTTTGATTTTTTTTTTCTTGGTATAAAAAGAAAAAAAGAAACTCGTTTGCTGCAGTTGTCTTTCTGCTCCCTTCTCCATTCTACCTTTTTTGCAATAGCTAAATCCAAAACTTGAAGTACTGGTTTAAAAAATAATCCAGTCTTGGTAAAGTAATAGACTAGCTTAACAAAAATAGTATACCTGAGGAGTAAATAGGAAAAATAAACTGGGGTGTAAAAATAATTTAAAAAGTGTATCTGAAGATAAGTTATATTTATGGATGTCTTTGCTCCTCATTGTATCCTTATTCATTCAGTAGCTTAACATAAGCAATTGAGAGGTTCATTTCTCAAAAGGGAGTCTGTGGCCCAATTGTGAATATACTTCGTGCATTGAAAGTCAAGGTTGGCTTAACATAAAACTGAAAAATAAGAATTTAATCATTGTCCCTAGAAAGCAAGACATTGCGGTACATAATATATAAAATCTTTCTGTACTTATGAGTTAATGTATGAATGTGATGAAATTCTTCGTATGCCTAGAAGCTCTCTATCTCCTATATTCATTACAAGCCTTCACTATTAAAAAAAAATAATAAATTGTTCAAAAGTTCCCTCAGGAACAAAAAAAATCAGTTTCAACCAAGTTTGATGTAGAGCCTTAAGGTTATAAAATTTTACCAGTCATCTGTGTTTAAGTAGATAAGCAAAAGGGCTCAAACTTTTAATTTTCTGAGGGGGAAGAAAGAACAACATGAACTCAGTTACATTAGTAATACTGAAGAACCCCCACAGACACAGGTTGAACCAATTGCTAGCTGTAGAGCAACAGCTAACCAGTAGTAAGTTTTGTTTATGGAATGACGTTAATTGTTCTATAACTGTGCACAGTGTCACTGAATCAGTGGCTTAGCAGTCTGCTGTAGGAGTGTTGCCTTTTCTAGTTGCTAGATGCTCACCAGATGGCTGCCTGAATCCCATATGGCAGAACCTTGTTCTTTCTTAAACTTACCATTGTTTTGGGTGGCCTTCAGGATTTCGTCTTTGCCTGCTTGTGTATCTTTCCAGGAAGAAACCTCATAAAAGTCAGAGCTTAATCTTCAAGTGCTTTAGGTTCTAGTTATGACCATCAACGACTGAGGTTGTGGCATGTTTCTTGAAGCGGGTGCAGTATTACTGCTTGGTGCTTCAACTGTTGCGTAGCTTTGAAATTCAGAGACCTGAAGTTAATTACTCCTCAATTTAGACCTGGAGTGAACAGTGGGTGGGCTGGATTTTGAACTCCAGAACAAATCTCGTGGCACGTTCCCCACTGTTCTCCTTCCTAGGGGACTCGCAGATGTGTGTCCAGTCACATGATGTCAATATATAAAAGCCTGTGATTTGGAGAGAGGCAACAGAAATAGTTGTCGCGATGTTTTTTTTTGTCTGCTGATGAACAGTCTTGTAAAAGGAGATGTGGTCCTACTGGACAGAAGACTTGGCACCTTTCAGTTTTAGAAAAAGAGGGAAACACTGAGAAACTCCCTCCTTTGCCCCTGCCAAACTTGTGTACTTTGCGCTACTCCTGTCGTCTGTCTTGCCGCTCTTTGGGTTTAGGTCAAAGTCTTCTGTGTCAACAGTGGTCATCTTCACTTCAACTCTCTCGCATTGTTAGTGTCCATTATTTATCTCTTCTGTTACTCTAAATAGTTTAATTCCATGAAATTGTACTCAACTTTCTCAATTGCCTGAAGTTCCCCATCTGTTAATCTTCCATTTAGCAGTCAGTTTGCTGGTGCTTATATTTCCTTAGCTTAGCTACTTTTCTTAGGCTACAGGACTTACGAAGTTTAATAACACACCATTTTTTAATTGTTTGCCAGATGGGAGCCTTTCCTGGCTGCCCTCCAGTATTTGAGCAAATTACGGAGGCTTCAGGTGCTGTTATGAATCATAATGCTCTCAAAATAGAGCTTATATTGTAAGTGGAAGTATTACACATATGCTGCAAATACTAATTTGTGTTAGAAATCATATTACTGCTTCTGAATTAGCAATATCTGGTGAGGGGGTGCACATGCAGATTGTCAATGAGCGCTCATTTAACATTTACTTGAAAATTATCTTTATAAAAACATAAAGGCTATGTTTTGAAGAAAAAACCTTAATGATTTTTGAATAATTTACACACCTTTTGTGTGCTTATAGGCATCTGCTCAATGTGTGGCAAGAAGGTCTTGGATACGAAGAACTACAAGCAAACCTCTGTCTAATTATATTGATCAGTCTTTTCATGAACTTTAACTAAGGCATCTTTGTACATTAACCTTTCTCTGAAATCATTTGTGAATATCACTTTCTGGAAGATAATACATTTACATGGAATGAGATGAGAGATAAAGACTGCCTGATCGTTTGTATAGAAATGTACATGATATTTGATTTTTGTTGTTTTAGCACTAATGTTAACTGATACTTAAGGTAATGGTTTGCAGCAACTGCTACAGTTCAAAATGACAGGTTGAAGCTATGTTACCATTGTAACATCCTTGAGGTTAACACTTTCATTGTTCTGTTGCTGCATCTCCAGTCTTTTCCTTGTCTGGTAGTAATGCTTTATAGGTGTGTAAAATATGAGGTTATTTCACCTCGTGGAAGTAGTATCTTTGTTTAGGTATGCATATTTATAATTCCTCTCACCCCTATTATGTCCTGTACTTTGAAGTGCTGCTTTTCTGAGTTTGATTCAATTGTTCTGTTGAAACAGTAGGGTTCTTTGTATTGCAGATTGTTAATCTACTAAAATGCAGTGTGTTACTCTGCCAGTTTGTACTTTTGCAGTAAGACTGATGAGCTGTTCTCCTGGCAACCCCTAAGGACTACATACAGCATTTGGTGGCCCAAGGCAATAAAATAATGAGCATAAATTTCTAATTCTAGGTCTCGGTCTCCTTATTTCCTAAATTAGTCTGGTTTTTAAACCATTGCTTGTAAACTGACTCTTGAATTCTATGATGTAATTGTTTATACACATGTCAAATTTGAAAGATCAAAACTGGCTGCCTTCTCAGCATTTGTTTGAGATAAGACTTGAAGCAAGCAGCTGTGAACATGTGAGACTGAGTGTGACTCTGCGTTTCTTTTGTCCTTTTGTTCGTTTCTACATAAGAAAGCAAATTCTGTTATGAAGAGTAATAACTGTTTACTGTGCGTGCAGCTTATAGGAAAAGAATATTGCTCTAATTCTTGGTGGAGTTTTAATTAGACTTATTTAAGTGTTTACTCTTCCTGCCATATCTTCTTGTCAATCTCATAGGGTTCTGCAACTTTCTTTCAACTATAACAGAAGAACTATCAATGAGCATTTCCCTATGAATAGATATTCTGCTTTAGGTTTCCTTTTGTTCTCTTTTCTAACGCATGACTAATGGTGACTGAACAACCACTGTTCTTTCTATGTGAGTGGGATAAAATAAAGAGTACTGGTGATAAAGTTACTCTCTTTGCTCCTAGCTTGTGCTGTGCTGTGGTTGTGCTGTAAGTAGCCTTCAAAAAGGGGTAGCTTGACATTTCCTGTCATCCTTAAATATCCATTCTTGAGCATTCGGAAAAGCGTCTTCTCCAAATGTATTGACATCCTGCAATTACTAAAACGGTAATTCTTTTGTTTACTGAGCAGCTTTGTCAGATTTATGGGTCTCCCAAAAGAAAAGAGGAATACTGCTACCTTTCATTTTTCAAGTGTCACCTACACGAACAATTGAGCAAAGGTTTGGGGATTAGCTGGCAGCCTGCAGCTTTATGTCTGCATAGTAGTGTCCACTTGTTTCCAAGCAAATCAAGGAGTTGTAATGTTACTGCACATCTCTATGGCACATTTGTTGTACAGATGGAAAAAAATATCTATAATGGACTTCAAGTTTTGTAGCAAGTGCTTGTTGGCAGAGTGTATGGTTCTATATCCTTACCTGGTCGCTTGTTTTAGTCCCAAAACGGAGCTCCATAAAGTGTAGCAGGCCTAAGAAAAGTTGTTTTTTAAGCTGTTCTTGTGCACCCTTATGTCTTAAGCTATACTATCATAAGAATGAAAAGGCATTATGTGCAACTAATGGAAAAAATGGGGCCAAGTTTGTTTGTTTTCATGTTGATTTTCTTTGGATTTAGCAAAAAATGCATGAATGTCTACGTAAATCAGTGTGCCTGTTTACTAGCTTAAATGGATGAAGAACTGTGATTTAGAAGATCGGTACAACTTTAAAAGTATTTCAACCACCTGAAAACAAATTATGAGGTCACTGTGAAAGCCAAGTACATACACGGATCACTGTCCTACGTAGCAACAATTCTGTAACACACAGACCCTGACAACAGTCACAGAGCACCAACAGAACCATAGTTAATGCAAAGCATATGTTTTGGAGAAAATCTTTCCTTTGTCATAATGGAGACAATAATTTGTAGTGAGGTAAGAGTTAACAGAATTCAGTTATTGTATGCTGGTTTTATTGTAAGGCATTGAAAGACCTTGCTTGAAAGTACTTATTTTCTGACTTCTTTTTTCTGTCTTCTACCACTGTAAGGTATTTTTTGTGTAACTGGTATCCCTTATTGTACTGGCAGTATTGCGTTAAATGTATGAAGACTATTAGAAGTAACAGTTGTAAACCAAGTAATTCTAACCATCTGGAAAAATTAACTGGGGTTTATAGCTGCAAGGCAGTTTTTGATGTAGTAAGTAGCATTTAAAAACAATTGCAAAAAGTCCCATGTTGATGAAAGGAAATCTAAAAATCACAAATTAGGTGGGTTTTAGGATTTCTAAGCTTCTCTGCAAGTCTTTGATAGGACTTCCTGTGTTTTTTAAATAATCGATTCTTTTTTTTTTCTGGTACATTTTATTTTTTCTTCTCTCTTAATTGAGTTAGAAGAAGTTAAGCATTTTTCCAACTTATCCTTACCTTCAGACTTCTGTAAGACTTGTTTAAGGTGATTTCAGCTGGCAGATTCTCTGATATTCTCCAAACTCTTCACCCTTTGTGTATGCATGCTATAAGATTAGTTTTGCCATTCTGTAAACAAAACCTTTCTTGTTGTCCTAACATTTTTCAATATCTTTATTTCAAAAGTTTGGCTGTTTGTAATTTGTGAATGCAGTGTATCAATTCAATGTTTATTACACAGTGGAAATACTGGCACTGAATGAACTCTTACCTCATTTTGTAACAGATGTAAAAAGTATAATCTTTTGTTGACAGTTATTTTGTGAATAGAGCTTTTGTGCTCTTGTATCCCATTACTGAGCAGCTGCTTTTGCATATTATAATGTATCTCAGGTGAAAAAAAGGAGGTAAACTGTCTTGTTGTTTGGTTAGTTTTTTTTTTTTTTTTTTGTATGGAGGGTGTTTACAGCGGGTACAAACTGTGGCTTGCTGTGCTAGTGGTTTGTCCATACTTAGGATCTTCCATCTGTACCTCTGAACCCTTTTTAGTCTCATGAGAGGCCCAGTTCCTGAAGTCTGTGTAAAATTTGTCGACGTAACAGTCAGCTTCAGAAATGCCAGTTTTCTTCAGAAAGTGTTGTTTTGGAGAGCTTCTACTATAAGTAAAGACCACAAGCACTGTCCTGTGCTTCTGAGCTGCACTACAGTTCAAAGCAATTTTGGTAAATTAACTTAGTTAACTTTTAAATTCATATACAGCTCCAGTATAATGGAATTGTCATACAAACACATTTTTTGTTGATATTAGAAATTTCTCATTAGCATGTGATTCTTTTCCTGCAATATTACACCTTGAAAAGCAAAAGAAAATTTGTTATGGAAAGTTACCATTTTTGTTTAATGTAGTAAGAAGAACACATTAATGTTCCCAGATGATCAGACTGTCCTCTAGTTCCCAGGTTATGTAAGAGATTTGTGCTGCCAAATTTAGTTGGATTAGAATTTTTCTCAGTACTACTGAATTCCTATACTCTCTTTGCTGTTTCTGCATGTTAGAGGTATTAGTGAGCTAAGTACGAACAATGTTTTGATGCAGATTATTGAGAGAAAAAGAGGCAATAGCTATAAAAATGTTACTGGGCATGTAGCAGCCAGTGGGATGAAAATTGAACAGAAGCCACTGAAGGGTCCTTGTTGTCTCAGGGTGTCCTCGCATTGTTCCCAGCCTTCCTGTTTGATATTCTGTTTTTACTGCTGCATAAGCTAGAGAAAGGACCATCCAGGCTAGTCATTTGGAGATGCCAGTACAAGACACTAGGACTATTTGAACTCTCCCTTGTAGATTTTTTCCCCCTTCTTAGGCTTATTGTGTTCCTCATAAAAAGCAGTGCAAGAAAGACTTTGTCTTATATGCAGGGATGACACTGACCTCTTTGCATTGAGTTTTTCTTGAGAGTGGCCCTGACTTGCACCAATATTAAGCAAAATAAGAGATGTACAGGTGTCAGATTGTCTGTTCCACCTATGTACTTGTTCTGGTATCCCTTCCTGCAATCAGCCCATCTCTCCATGCTGCCTCACTTAGTGCACAGATAATCCGGTTCTGTACTGGCTGAGCCTTGCCCTGCCCAAGGTCACTTAGACCAGGACCCTCTGCCAATCTTACTGTCACAAATTCTGGGGCAGAATGAGTGATGCCTTTGTATTATCAGTAAACACAAGATATGTGCAAAAATTAATAAACAATAGACTGAATTAAGCAGCTGCACGGAGTAACACAATGAACCATGTCACTACATTTTCCTGACAGAGCGATATGTTTCCCAGCCATGGAAAGAGTCCACAGCATGAGAAATGCATTATTCATTGAAAGACAGTAAGCCAAGAGAAGGAGCAAACTACGTAGCCAGAGACAGTAGAATGCTCTGTAGATGACAAGAAAGCAAATGTAAGATTTCTTAGGGTTAGTATCAGGGGAAAAAAAGGCTTTTTCATGGTGCAAGTGAAATGTACAGAGAGAATTTCAGTACCTCTAAAATTCCAGTGCTAATGTTCGAACCATGGTATTTAAATTAAGTAAAGATAGTACTTCTGAATGTGTTTGAATATCGTTTTTTTGCTGCCACAAGTATATGCAGGTAGCATTTGATTAGTTAAAGGAGTTTTGTTTATTGTTTACATCACAAAGTTTTGTTTCCAGTGCCTTCAGGGGAAGTACAATGACTTTAGTTTGTAGAATTTGCCTGTAGTCCCATGTTACTTTTCCTTGTGTCAAAAGATCTGCTTCAGCAGGGTCCTTGTGCCAGGCCCTCTGACCTGCACTTAGCTGGCAAAGTTCAGCTGTATGTGTAGGCACTCTTTACACTGCATCTATGGACAGACAGGTTTAAAAACAAAGAGGCAAGCTTGAGCAAGGGAAGTTAAAACTAATCTTGGGGACTAGAAGTAATGCAGATGGATGTTAGTGTGAAACCCTCCTAAATCAGGTCTACCACCACTGACAGAGTAACACGGAATTAGGGCAATGGCTCCTTACATTTGATATGGCAAAATTTAGTTTGCGATAGAATCTTACTCTCAGCGTAGCAGCCCTGAGAGTAAAGGTGTTTAAAAAACCTCCACAACCTCAGACAAGTCATTATTGAACCCGGGTTTTCTGATCTCCTGTAATTATATATATATATATATATATATATATGTATATATTCTAAAGAAGGGCTCCTTTCTGTCATTTGCTGTGGATGTTGGAGAATCCAAGGGATGTTGCTGCCCAGTCACTGACTTAAAATATTCATTGCTTAATAGAGAATACTAGAACTATCTGCTCAGTGAGCAGTGGTTCTGCACAAGATTGTGTGCCTGTCTCTTTTGCTTATATTGTCTTACCAGGTCATTGGTTTAGAAAGGTGGCAGGGTGCAAAACCATATACCAGTGACAGGAAACTCATCTTGAATGTCATCAGAGAACGAACACATTGCCACCTCACAGCTGAGGTTTGCTATTAAGCAAAGATATTTTTACCATCCCAGTCAGCAGAACTGGATGGACAATCTGATCAGGCATGAGGACAGCCATTACAAATAAGGGCCAAATGTTTCTTTTAGTGAAGGTTATAAATGTGCCGCATTGCGAAGAGCAGTTGGCTTTGAAGTGATTCTCTTCCTCCTGGACTTCCGCTTTTATGGAAGAAGCTGTCATCTGAAATTCATCAGAAACTGATTTTTCATCAACTTTTATGGGTGGGGGCTGCAGTTCGCTTAGCAAAACTTGCATGAGGTCTACACGTGTTCACTGTGTCTGGCAAATACCAGCAGAAGACTTGGGTTCTCTGCCGATAAGGAGTGCTTACTTCACCTGCTTTAGGACAACAGGAACAGATGTGTCGAAGGGACCTGGAAGAATTTGTTTGAAACCTTGCCAAGAAGCTAAAGGGAAAACTGAGGGCAGCCTTTTCCATGTGGGTAGTGCTGGTGAAGATTGCTTTCTTACATGGTTCATGAAGACAAACATTTGTGAAATGGAACGGTTTTTTTTTTTTTGCCTTTATGCCGTTCGTTTTCAGTAAATGGCAAGTGTATTTTTCAGGCGCTGCTGAAGTGATGGCCAAATAACTACCTAATTAAGCAGGCATTTCCAGACTAGCTTTCAAGTGGTAGAGAAGCTCCAGAAACTACTTCTCCTTTCTGTCTCTCTGCACTGAAAGACACAGACTGAACTTGGCGATGTTAGCGATTCATTAAGGGTGTTTTTCAGAGCAAATCATAAGAACTTCCTGCAAATGCACTTACTACGTGCTTGTCTGCCAAGTCTTATTGGGAAAACCAATGTTGAGATTTTATTTTTTTTCTGCCTCATCATAGTTATGATGATTAAATATCAGCATTGTTAACTGTTTCAGTTCATATGCAAACGCACAGAACTCAGAGTTGCCATTTTCTACTGGTTAATGGGTCTCAGCACAGGCATCTTAAACACTGTTACTAGGCCATTTTACAGGGAATCATTGCTGGCCATTGATTTTCTTTTATTGGTTTTGCTGACATAAAGGTAAGGATTTTAAGTTTATGCAATTTTCAGGTTGTCATGAACGCTTACTGTTCTGATACATTTACTCCTGTTCACTAGCACATCAGTGTAACTGGGCCTGTGTGATGAAAGGCATTCATGGCTGTTAAGTAGTTGGCA
Source organism: Anser brachyrhynchus (assembly GCF_964034855.1). Lineage (NCBI taxonomy): Eukaryota > Metazoa > Chordata > Aves > Anseriformes > Anatidae > Anser > Anser brachyrhynchus. Next base: position 33,734,488 of record NC_137696.1, read on the forward strand.
TGTAACCCTGTTCTATTGCTTTCTTGTTATTGATTAAAATAATTAGATTCATAGAATCATGGAATAGTTTGGATTGGAAGGGACCTTAAAGCCCATCTAATTCCAACCCCCTGCCATGGGCAGGGACACCTCCCACCAGACCAGGCTGCCCAAAGCCCCATCCAGCCTGGCCTTGAGCACCTCCAGGGATGGGGCATCCACAGCTTCTCTGGGCAGCCTGTGCCAGTGCCTCACCACCCTCAGAGTAAAGAATTTCCTCCTAACATCTAATCTAAATCTACCCTTTTTTAGTTTAAAAATCTTCTCCAGTATAAGTCTATATATATGACAAGGTCATGAGGCTAGTTTGGAGGTGAATATATAGATTAACCAGGTTTTGACAAGTGCACCTCTCACATGCTAGCTGTAAAATGAAGTTTTATAAAGACTGCTCTACCATAAAGTACCATAGGCTCTGGCTTTATTCCTTCCTTTATACTGATAATGAAAAGACAGTGCTCAATTGAGGGAGAAAATGGTAACACTAGCAACAGTAAAAGCGTGTGGTGCACAAGTGCACGCTTCTGTCCTTGAGCACTTGATAAGTGTTTATTTTCCCTTGCAACAGCAGGCAAGGTAGATAAATAAGAACCATTTGGTTGATCTGTCTAAGGCTACCAAGGAAGGTGGTCAGGTTGGAGTTAGAACTTATTTTTTTAAAATGTGGCATGTGTATATTGATAGGAAATGGCTTGTCTCTCTGTTGTGTGTAAAACTTACTGTATAATTTACTGTCTGACCAGGGCTGAATAAGACAGGAGTTCAACACAGGAGCCAATATAATGAAGGAGTTGATTAATTCAGAAACCAAATAGAGCACAGTTTTTATGTTCTTTGTGTTTGTTTTTTTTTTTTTTTCCTGGAAGACCATTTGAACAGTTTTCCAAACCACTTTATGTTTATGTGGACTTGCATATACATAAGTTTTACCACCAATACTTGATACTTTGGGCTATGCAGCTAGTTAATTTGCGTAAAGATTTTCTCTTTTTAATTGTTCAACTTTCAGTGTTGGTTAAATTTAGGCAGGGAATATGGTATTTATTGAACATTTCATACATAAAACAGTATCAATTTAACTCTCTTATTTGGACAACTAAGAGTTTTAATATATTCTCCCAATTCTACCTAAGTTTAAAGCATATCCAGGTTGTTATAAGACAACATTTTATCAAGGAGTCAAGAGGGATATGTTGCATTGAGGAGTACACAACTATCTCTGAAAGCACGTTTGCATGTGGAAAATGCTACATTTATAAAATGGGTACAACCAAGAACACCGGAGAAAGAACAGGTATTAAAATCAAACAATAATAAAATAAATCAATAATAAAGAAAACCCCCAAACATCTATAGATGATAAACTTTTGATTCAAAATCAGATTAACGGTCACATTATGGTACTGCACAGTATGAATAAGGTACAAAACATGGCCTGTTCATGTTAATAGAAAATGTCACTTGTTCCTTCTCATTTATAACTGCTGTCTGATTTACTGTTATTGTGGGCTTATTTCCAATAAAGCTTTAATAAAAATCCAGGTTGCCACTAGCAGATAAATAGCAATGCAATACCAGGTGATCTTTTCCCTGTGCATACGGATCTGGAAAGACTGTTTGATTCCAGAGATCTTAAGAAATGGCGTAACATTACCTTATTTTTTCCGCAAAAAGTGGCAAAAGGGACTGCTGAACTGGAGTTTCCAGCTATCACTAAATAAATTACCTTCACAGGAGGAACATGGTAGCCTGTTTACTGATGATTAAGCACTCTCCATGTAATAAAACATGCTGAAAGTACACTACTGTTTTACTGTAATGTTATAGACTTTGCATGGTATATCATTATATGATGCGTTATGTCATTCAATCCATTGCAAACCTGTTCTAGGAAATTGCTTTAGGATAAGGAAAAGGATTAAGAATATTTTTTTGGCATAGAGGTCTAAAAAACACAGCTTCATCCTTGCTTCTTTGGATCCTGCAGAAGGCACCATAAACGCTCCATGTATCTGAAGAGTTGTAATTTCAGGATGTTGAAGCATTCGTGCTGAGAAAAGGGGCAGTTCTGGAAAATAATGGCTCTCTGCAGCCACTTACTTTCATTCTACTCCACTTAGCCAAATTTCTGCTGATGACTTTTAGAAATGAGCAAGTAATTGCCTCACTATTTCTCCAGTGGTCCGTGACTTCCAAAGGGCAGCTAACCAGACAGCATTTTCTGTAGCAGTGTGACACTTGCCATACCAGCTGCGAGTTTTAGCTTGCACTCTAATTCTGCCAGCCAGCCAGGATGGAGGACACTGTAAAAGCAGATTCCTGTATCTTCTGCCTGTTCAAAGGGGCAACTGGCTATAGAAACCTTTTTTTTTTCCTTTTTTTTTTGGTTTTGTTTTAGTTTTATTTAATTTTATTAGTGCATCTTTTGGAAAGTAAACCATAGAATACTTTGAAATAGGACAGAATCCTCAAGATTAGGGCTCCAGACCATTAGAGGTCACCTAGAATGTGATTTCAGTGAAAATCTCACCAAAATGCCTTATTACCTTTGTAGATCTGTAGTTAAGTTCGTCTTCTGGGGGCTTTGTTAGTAGTTACTTGGGATGAGTTGGTTTGTCTTTAATTTTTTTGGGTGGAAATGAGTAGGATATTTTAGTAGGATATTTATTTATATTTTTAAAGTGTTACAGTGGCATTGTGCTGCCAACAGTGAGAAAATACGTTGTCTGTTTTTTGTTGGGTAGCTATGAATTAAGTACTTGCATACTCTAGCAAGAGTTTTAGAAGACTGCAAGGTGCTAACAAGAAGTGAGAGCAAAGCTGTGAAATCGCTGTTGCTCTTATATGGATTCTCCAAACTTAACACATACGTAACACATATGGTGATCAGTTTCTGGCAATTGTTTTTACCGTTAGTACCATTAAACTGTGATTCAGGAGCTGTTTCCATTTCATTCTTGATCAGCATCATGAACTCTTCCATGGATTTTGGATCTTCTTGCAAGCGTGCAAGAATGGTGCTGTTGACTGGCCTGCTGCTTGTCAACTCTAAGCATTGCCACACATATATGTCCACAAAATGGCTTGTTAGATGTTTGGCCTTAGTTTACTATCACAGAATCACAGCATGGTTGAGGTTGGAAGGGACCTCTGGAGGTCATCTGGTCCAAACCCACCTGCTCAAGCAGGGCCCCCTGGAATTGCTTGCTCAGGAAATATTCTGAAGTCTTTTAAGTCTGGATAGAAGTTCACAGGAGCATCATTAGAAAAGCTCTGAAGTGAACTGCTGTTTTCAGTAATGAACGTGTAAGTATGTTTCAGTTAATCAGAAAATCCATATATCTCTGTATTCCCCTTTCCCATAGGAATAATTTACCTTTTATCTTTAGACCTCTAGGTTGGAATTCATGGTGAAATTCTGACTGAAGACAAGTCCACCTTCATTGTCTTGGGAATCAGATACCTAGCAAGTGTTAAGGGGTACTTAACAGTACTTGTGAAATACTGTTGAGATGGTCCTGCTGCACTCCAGGTACCCTCCATTTAAAGAAAGTATTAGGGACAGCTGGTCCTATTAGCATAAGCCAGGGAAGTACGTGCCTTGCATTACATGGTTCAGCTATGGATGAACCCATTTTCCTTTGTCAGGCTGGAGTTACATCAGCATCCATCCATGGATGTTTTAACCCATCAAGTTTATACATGTAGTTATGATCCTCTGAAATCAGTATATGAAAAACAATGCTTTTTCTGTGAGACATCTGCCAAACAAAACAAAGAGATCATATTTTACTAGTGTGATCTATTTCTAGTGCATTATCAGTTCTGCTATCACAATTGTAAAACGATCTCCAATGTCCATGTGTTGCAGTTCAGAAGTTCAGAGTACAGTAGAAATACAGTATGGTCACTGACACATTTTTATTATTTTTGTCTCTTTGGTATGTGGACCGTTCTTTTTCTTTTTTTTTTCAAACTTAGGGCATATGCTGATTATTTGATAGCCTCAGCCTGTTCAACAAAATTTCATTTGTGAGAAATCTTTTTGCCTACACAAAAAATAAGGCACCAGTCTGAGAGTTATAGGTATCCCTGATTTGCTTACAAAAGTAATCTGGCAAACCTCGCAGATGACCAGCAGGGTCACCAGCAGCTGCCAGTAAAATAAGTATGCCTGGTGGTTAGATCTTAACTAAGCAGATCACAGAATAATCACCCTTCATACAGGATTTAGCTCCCTGCCAAGTCCCTCACCGCTGAGAAGTCTGGGCAATAGGAAAATATTTGCAGCATGCCTATGAGGCTATTTCAGTTCAGGGTGAGGTGCCAACTCCTCAATTATGTGCCTCTCACAGGGAACACCTCCTGCCAATTTTTTCCTGCCTGTAGATGATGGCAAGTGTTTAATATGCAACCTTTCAAGAAGTCTGATTGGGATGTAGGTTTAGAAGAGACATTTCCATGGTCTGAAAGACCGTTGCTGGAAATACAGCTGGAAATAACTACACAAACTATAATAAAATTCTATTATGTAAACTCTAATTTCCTACCAAATAAAAATATTTTGACATCACTGTCATAGTCTGCTAGTGGTACAAACAAACCACAGACTATATGCACTGTTCTTGTTGTCTGTAAGACCACAGCACGATTGCAGTACCAAGATGTGTTAGCTGCGAATCCAACCCTTTGAGTGATTCACCACTTACTTCTGAAAATGAGACTTGCCTCCTGCACCTTAACTGTAGCATTCCACGGGTCATTTGGTTGTCCATATACAAGCAATTCCCTTGCAAACTTGCTACATGCAACAACTTTCTTTCTTTTTAAGTATCTGGTGTGTACCTGCAAAAAGAAAGAGCGTAAATGCTGAATGACTAGTAGGAGTGATTCTGAAAGGAAAGGTGAAGGCTAAATAAAGCAAGGACTGAGGAGGATTTCTGTGCCAGTTCTATGAGGCTGCCCATGGTCACAGCAGCACTAATCAGGAATAAAAAAGAAATCACCTGTAAGAATTATCAGTTACCCTTTTCTAGCATAATAGAATATAAGCATTAGAAATATGAATAAATACATGTCATGTTGAATAAGTGCTTATGTATGTAGAGAACACATCTTAGTGATTAGCAAATAGAAGACCCAATTTAAAGTAGAGGCTACAGTCTGCTGCAAATAAACACTAGATTATTAATCAATGAGAATCGAACTTTTCTGGGGGGAAATAACAAAAAAGTGGAAATGGAGAAGAAGATAAAATCGACTATTCATGTCAGGAATTTCCATCTGCCAAAGTAAATCATGATTAAAACGGTAATTCAGATGATTAAATCAGTCTACTTTGAGGCACAGCTTGTAGATGTCTGGCTCACAGGCAGGATTTTTGGTGAGGAGGAAAGCAGGCAGTTAGATTTTTGCAATTTCCAAGTGATACAAGCTGCCAAGGATTAGCATGGAGTGTGCACTGGTGCCATAAAAAGAGAAAACTTCAGGTAAGCAGCACTGGTATAGACAAAGTGTATAACTGAAGAAAAAAGTTGTTGTTCTACTGCAGAGAAAAAACAATCAGCTTTATTCAGGTGTCATTCTTAACAAATGAAGGTATTGGGAGTTTCAGTTGTGAAAGGATTTCAAGATAGTGAATGCAAAATTTGGATTAAGTTTGTCTAACTGGGTAGAGATAATTCTTTAGCATAGTTTGCATAGTGTTTACCTGAGCAATACTCCTGCTATAGGCATTCAGTTCAGTGGGAATTCTGAATGCCTAGAGGAGTGCAGATTTATCCCTTACTAGGCCGTGAGCTTTCTGCTATCTAGCTGTCGAAGTAAATATAACCCTATTGCTTTCAGTGCTTATCTAGAGTGACCAGCCCTGGACTGCTTTATGCCACAGGTACAACTACTTTCCCATTTCATCCTTCTTTCCAACTATCCTCCTAAGAAGCTACTGGTTTACATATTTCTTTATGTATCCTTTATTCTCTTTACTATTATATTCAGTTTTATTTTCTTTTATTCAACAAAACATCCAAGACTCTGAAGAAAACACCTTTTCCATAAAACAGCTGGAGATTAATTGACTTGCAGAAGAAGGGCGTTAAGTGTTGCTTATGAAGGGAAAACCTGCCAGTATCCTTGATGATCATCATCTCGTCATGACCTTCATCAGATAACATCACTGAGCATACCTGAAAGGACAGAAATGAGCTTTTAGTGGAAAGCAAATATCTGACATATGGAAAACTGCCCTAGGGGTACTCACAGTTGTACAGCAACAAATGAGCCCTACAGACCAAAAAGCCAAAGAGAAATTTGCTGAATGGGAAAATGGGAAGTGCGGGTGTACATTCCAGCACTTGAAAACAGCTTTGGGATTAGTGTGTTCTGAGCTGAAGAAATCTGAAGTTGACCTATTGTGGTTACTCTGAAGAATGAGTAGGAATAGGAGTTTGCATCCAAACTTGCCCTTTCATCTTTCCATCTGTTCAAGAAAGTGAGGGTTCAAAAAGTGAGAGTTCAAAAGTGAGCGTTGAAAGTTCTGGGTTCAAATACTATGACTCAGGTACATTTCCAGTCTTGAGCCATTCACCTGGATAGGAAAGTGGCAGAGATTTCACCAAGTTTGAATGCTGACAAATTTTAATCCCAGTCACAATGTGGTAATTATTTAGGATTAAATTTGATTTTCTTTAGCTGTTTTACCGGTCACAAATCAAGACCCATTAACATGTTCTTCTAAATGTGGGGTCTTATATAACACTCATAAGGTCGTTTTCCAGTACTCTGACAATGACATGAATTTGTTATACAGAAAGAATCAAATGAACCAAATGAAAATCAAAGTAGAACCCCAAGTTTACAAGTAGTGAGTGTCCTGATGTGAGGGGATGAGAAAGTAGCCCCCCATGCGCACTGTAGCAGAAGAGGAACCTCCTCCCAGACTTTGAATTACAACGAAGCAGAATCAAGTTGACACACAGAAGCCATGATCGCTGAATGAAATGAGTCACAGCAAAAGCACTAGGTAAAGGATTATTTTCAGTTTCATAGACAAAAGGCTGCAGCCCAGAAAGAAGTGAGCATTTATTTGAGAGAAAGGAAATTTTCCAGGATTACAAGAAACTGAGCAGAAGAGGCAATTTTTTTAAGGATTTTTTTTGGGTATAGCAATTCTCAAATTTTCCATAATGTGCCTCTCTTTTGTACTTAATTCCCTCCAGTTATCTGTCATTTTCTTCATTCCAATCCTTCTTTTAAGTCATTGTTCTAGTGCTGCCTAAAAATCTCATTACCAGTTATTAACAATGCGACAACATTATCATAGCCTTAAACTTAGTAAAGAATTGAGCATCTTGCCAGTGGAGAAACAGAGAAACTGACAACTGAACTTATAAAAAGAAGGGAAAAGCACAGTCAGGCTAAGTGTGAAGGATGAGCTCTACAAATCTCTCTTCTCATCACCTGCTAAGTGTTCATTTTTTTAAATTGCTCCTAGATAATGTTTTGGTCAGACTACTGCCTGACCCGGTGTATGACCTGGTTCAGTGAAGCACCATGTTAGCCCAGGCAATCTCCATGTGAACAGAGGTAGTAGATACATGTAAACACTTTCAAAACCTGGTCTTTGGTTTTAATATTAAATTATCATACATAATTAAAGGAGAAACGTCCTAAAAGGTGGCTTTGAATAGGGTCTCAGAATGAAAGATAAACAAAAAAGTGCATGTTGATGTTTGTTCTTATTTTTATTTCATTAATAACAAATACGTTTGTAACCTCTTGCTGATTTTTCTTTGAGTGGAGATAAGTATTTTAGTTGGTCTTTAAATACTGACTCATTTTAACTCATACTGAAATGCTTGCCCTTGACATACTTACAACAGAAGAAGTAATAGGAGGACTTCCTAACCTACTGTTATGTGAATATCCAGAGTTAAAAAGGTAAGACTATCAGTGGTAGAAGTAATGTGCGGAAAGGATTTCTGAAGGAATGTGAAGAAGATTTTAAAGCATACAAATTTAATCTGTAGGAGTAAAGTTCAGATTATTTATCATCCCCATTACTAAAAATGGCAAAAAAGAAATAAAAACCCTGTTCAGTTTTGGAAGCAGGACCCTTTCTTATTTTAATAAAGAATCTTTCTTTTTTTTTAATTAAAAAGATTCTTTGTACATGTGTCTGATTTGGCTGACCCTTGAGTTAAAATAGGCCATCACAGCAACAGGGTATCATTAAGTAAAAAATTATCGCTCAAGAAGTAGGAATACAATGCTCCTCTTAAAAAAACAAAACAAAACAAAAAACAGCCAGCACCTGGGCTGCATCCTTTGTATCAGGAATGTCTGGTTTTCCTGACCTTGGGAGGCACATGCTAAAATCTTATTATGGCTGGGAGCTGTAAGTCATATTTCACATACTGCAGGAGATAATGGGTGGAGAATCTGCAGTTGGCTCGCTCCCTTTTATGCTTGACTCTTCAAAACCCCCTGGGACACAGTTGGATACCTACCATATGGCACAGCCTTGACATTGGCTATGTATGTGATGCTCAAAAGTCTGTACATTGGACATTCCTGATCAGCATCCTTCTCAATCCTCAAACTAGAGAGGTAAATTTTAAAGAAATACAGATATAACAAGGAATTTAAAACAGCCTCCAAAAGGATGATATAAAATGATACTACTGTCATGGATTAGCTGTTGCAAAGACAATTCTGGGTAATCAGACAGTTAAGCAAGGTGTAATGGCTACCTCTAGTTAGAGACAGACAGCAGAATTCTGTGCAGAGTGAACAGAGGTGCAGAGTCAGACCTTACACTGCCCTAACATTGTGACTGGCTCGGGACGGGGCTCTGGAAGCCTTCCTCCACAGCCCTGCTAGAACAGCCCGTTCTTTGGTTTAGGACCTTCTGACAGGGAAAGGGACCTCTTGTGACAGCACATTGAATAACAAGGGAGTAGGTAGTAGAGAATCCCATTATCACAACTTCTGGGAGTGCATCTCCTAGTTGACTGATGTTGAAACTTCTTTCTTTTGGGGAAAGGCTGTCTTTACACAGCTCTGCACAGCACAGTGAGGCTCAGTGTGGCAAGGCACAGCCACCTGCCTCTTGCTTCAGCTGCACGCTGCCTGATACCTGCAGACCCCATGCTCCCCTGGCCCAGTCCCAGCCCAGCTCCCTTCCTGCATCCAGCATCCAACTGAAGCTACCTTTGAGATGCCAGACAACCCGTTCTCCTGAGTCTTGCTTCATGTGTCATGACACTCCAACCATCCAGGCTTTCCTCAGTGACACATCTGCACTTTACCCCACCTTACTACAAAGTCAGTCTTGCACTGTGTTTAGAAGATGTTCGTTACAAAGATAATTGTGAAGCTTGCAAAAAGTGTGTGAGCTGTGCACACAGCAGTAAGTGCAGGGCACGCTTACCCCATTTGATACACAGAGCCAAGTTGCAAAGTTGTGTACCGGACAAATTAGAACATGGTAAAATCTGTTCATACCTATTAATCTGAGACAACACCTTTATGTAGAGCAGTGGCTGTTCTGGATCAAACAGTGGATAATAATCTGCAATTGCTCCTTGATTTTGCCATATACAAGAAGTATGACATTCTTAATTTTCATTTTACTCAAGCAATTAACTGAAAATAGTCTATGAACCACTGGCAATCATCTCAGGTATGCCGTCTCATGGGTGGATCTGCAAGGTCTGGAAAAGAGAAATGGTACCCGTTCAGCTCCACAGAAACATCAGAAATTATAGACTCATCAGCATAACTTTGTGCCCTGGAGAGTTTTGGCATAAACCACTGAAGAAAGAATATATGAGTGCCTAGTTAAGACACTGCTAACCATCCACCTACAAGCCCCCCCCCCCAGTCTGTCATTAGATGAACCAGTCTAATTTTCTTTAAGAGAATTACTAGCTTGGTAAGAAACTGAGGAAATGTAGATGTATGTACAGAAAATAACCACCTCTGTAGCAGTACAGCAGAAAAGTATGTGGAACAAAGTATTTTACAAAATGCATCTGAGTCAACTCAATAGTGTCATTCTAGGCTGAATGGACAGGGCTGTCATATTTTAAACAGGGGAAGTAATTATTCTGCTCTATTTGATCATTTTAAAGGCTTAGTTGGAAATCTTTGTCCTGATGGCCGATATTAAATAAATAAATAAATAAATAAATAAATTTAAAGCAAAGCTTAAGGAATGAGTTTGTTCTCTTAAAAAAAAAAGAGGTTATAGGTAGAGATTTTAAGTTTTCCAGTGCGTGAATGGTTGTTAGTAAAATGTAGTGCTCAGCTGTTCTTCATCCTTACAACAGTAAGTTACCATCATTTAGCCAGCATAAATACTACTTATAATGTTTTTACAAAGTTCTAGTTTTATTTGGTGGGTATTCTACAAAAAAAGAAAATTGTTCTAATTCTCCCAAAGTTTCCTTGCAACCTTTGATCCATCCACATTTGATTAAAGCTGGGTACAGAAAAAAATGTTGACTCAAAAACTTACAAAACAAGAATAGCATTACTCCACAGTGTGGAACTTCCACCAGCTTTCACAACTCTCCACAAAAATCAACCCCCCAAACCTAACCAACTAACCACAAGCACCCTTAGCTGGGCAGGAAAAGAGAGGAACCCTTCCCAAGCCCCAGTCAGCTTCCTGGGGCACTTACCTGGGGTGAAGCATGCTTAGGTAGGGATACCTGTTTAACTTGAATCAGACCACCACACTGAGGCTTCCAATACTGTATTTATGAATACCTTATGAATAAGAATATAAAAAAAATGCTTAAGAGCAGTTGGAAGTACATAAAGAGAGAACCTAACAGCCCATCCTGAGAAGAGCAATCCGTCAAGAATTCATGTCTACCTGTTAAAGTAAGCATGGCCTAATACACTTGTTGACCAGGTGGTTTTTGCCTTATGAATCTGGATTATCAGATACTGGTTTGTTTTAGAAAAGTTTTCTTGTTTACCTATTACTATTCCAGCTAAATCCCCATTATAGTGCAGGTTTAGGTCAGAGTTAATCATATAGAATCATAGAATGGCCTGGGTTGAAATGAACCTTAAAGATCATCTAGTTTCAACCCCCCTGCTCTGGGCAGGGTTGCTAACCACTAGAGCAGGCTGCACAGAGCCTCATCGAGCCTGGATGGACCAGGTGCCATAAACAGAAGTTCCTTTTGCTACTGATATTGTACTGGTGTTTACTTGCAAGGATGAACCTAAAGTGTTACAGCATGACTTGCCAGTGTAGGTGTTAATCAGACTGATAAAGAATAATAAGGAACATGAAATCAGTTCCTTGAAACTTTATCCGTAATCCCCTGATTTGGTGGAAGATTCTGCGTGCCTATTATGGATCAGAGTACACAGGCGGTATCACAAATTCTTTCCTGCTAGCAGTTTTGTTATGAATAGCAACACAGTGCTAGAACTCCAGGTATGTAGAGCTAATAAAGTATTTAGACATTTTTATGAGCAGCATATTATGAGGCAACTGTTGCAATAGTTTCTATGTTGAAGAAACTTGGGTACAGCAGATGAGCAGTAGATCATACGCAGAATTAGATGGGGCGATCAGTAATCTTTTCTGTACCAGTGACTGAGCCTTGGAATTTCAAATAGCTATTCGTATATGCATAAGCATTCACAGATATAAATGTTTGCTTAAGCGGTGTTGCATTTTATACATGAAACAGGTTTCCCTCTAGAAGAAATAACCTCATGCATTCTTACACATTTTTGCAGATCTTCTCACATCTTACATGTTACAAATCTTACGGTTTGATTTATACAGGAATCAAGGCAGACTATAATGCTTGAGTTTAAACAGCAATTTTTTATCCCTTTCCATATTATCTTGTGATAAACTTAATTTTTCCAACATGCTACATGTCTTTCCTCCTTTTAAAATTTTGGGTGGTGGTATTTTTTTTATTTTGACAGTCTCTGGCATGATGGGAGTTCTGATTCTGTTGAGAGTCTTTGGGAAAAGTCAAGGCACGGGGAATAAATTGTCCAGCATAGTGAGACAGAGGCATTAGCAATACCAAGCATTTCAAAGTGAATCAGACCTCCAAACTATGAAGCTGATTTAAAAATCATAGCATTTCACCACAAGTCATTTTAGGGGGGTGGACATGGCCTTCTTATTTTTGAGGTCTTAAGATTTATGTTTTTCTACCTTTCTCTGTAGTGCTAAAGGCAGTTAACTTACTTCATACTTTCTTTTTTTTTTTTTTTTTTTAAATGAAAGCTGAGAGTTTCACCTAACTCTGGAAAGTTAAGTCAAGAGATTGCATGTCATGAAATTCATGCAATTGTGAACAGCACTGAGATCCTACCTTCTCTCCAATTCAATAAAGACCCAGAAAGGGCAAAACCATCTGTTTTTTATATTAGATTTTTACTTTCTGGAATAAATCCTGGAATGAATGTAACTGATACTCAGCTCCAGCTCAGCTTCCACTGCAGTAAATGAAACAGTTTCTGGTCATTTCAATAAGAGCTGGAGCAGAGCTTCACGAGCAGTGCTCTTTTTCACGTCTCTGTGCTCAGAAAACAATTCAGGACTTTGTGACAGTTTGCTAACCCACTTTAAATATGGAGAACCTAATGGAAAAAAGAATTTTGATGTCAGATCAAGCTGGGCACATAAACATGCCTCAATCTAACTTCGTTTCAGGTCAATAGGAACTTTCCATTAACTTCACTGGGCATTGAACCAAGCCAGATAAATCAAAGCCTAGGCATAAGTTTAAAATCTGGATGGAATCTAAATAAAACTGACAGCCTAGAGTGAGACCCTGGGTAATAAGCTTAATACATTGCCAAACCAAAATTCAGAGGGCATGTGCACAGCATTGTAAATAAATCCAGGCAAAGTGCATCAAAGGGTGGGGGAGAATTGTTTTGTCATTGAAAACATAAGTGAGTAGATTTTAAAAAAGCAGTAAGTAAAACCTAAATTAAATTATCAAACATATTTTTAGGCTGTTTAATGTGTAAAAATTTCTAGATGTATCTTTTGACCAGGTTATTGCTGCAAGAAGTAATTTTCCATAAGTCCTATGGATGTAATATTTGCATATCTGACTGCCATCTGTGTGAACACATTCAATCAAAAGTGACTCAGACCAGGATTTTTGTAATGTTGGTAATAGATGCGTTAAATCAGGGTCTGTGAATGCTCTTCACAAATGACATTTATTAAGACTGGATTCTGTTAATGACACTGCAGAGTGCTGCATTTGGCAAGCAGTAAAGATGAAATGTAGCAGTCGTACACTGGCAGTTTGTCTGCTTTGTCCTGCTGTCACTCAGAAATGTCACTCACAGCTTTCCTCATTTCAGCCCTGACATGCTTTTGTGGTTTTTGTGTGCTTAGTTTCGAAGAGTTCCTTGTGGTGATTATTGTAATGCCATATGTTTCCAGAGGAGACGAGATCTGAGTAACATTGAATTGTTAATCGCATTCCTTGCCTCCAACACATCTCTGATTCCATCCAGAACACCCTCTAGCATGGCTTTGCTTCACTCCTCTCCACTGAGACTTCTCTTGTTGCACTCTCAAAAGCCCGATGGCCTGTGGCCTCACTTCATTTTCAAATTCCTTTCCCTTTCTACTGCTTCTGATGTGGCCCCTTACCCTTTCACTGCAGTGTTCTCCCCCTGAGGCTTAGTCAACTGATGCTGCCAGGGAGATCAGTCCACCGATTTAGCTTTTGGGTGTTCTTCTTTGTGAGACTTCTATTTGAAGTCTCTGGTTTCTTTTCTTTCAGCCTTTACAGCCTCGGTTATGATGCCACTACTCGCTTGCACAGATTCAGCTGACATCTTACTTGTTAGCCAGACGTCCCTTCCAGCCACCCCGGGAGCAAACGTGGTTTCACAGGAACTGGGGGGTGCAGGAGTCCCCCACAGAGCCCCCAGTTTAACCCTCCTAGCCCACCAAGGCAGGATAGGAGTTCTGTAGATCATTCCTAGCATACGTTTATCTCACCCATTACTGACAGAAGCTTCTGGGGGCTTCTTTCAGGACTCTTGTACTAGAACACTTACCCTGCATAGATCTCCCATGTTGAAAATGAAACCACTTAAAACTGATCCAACTCAAAGGCGAAAGGAAAGAAAGTTACTAAATATCCTCTTATCCTTACTTCCCTTTAGAAAATTTATCATTTGCCTAACTCAGTTTTTCTCTTTTTTGAAATCTGTTCTTTCAAACTTGCCTTACAGGTCATGTTTTTTAAACTTCTTGTCACTTTGGTTGCTTCTCCTGTGTGCTACCTAGCTTGCCTGCACATTTCTTGAAGAGTGATACACAAATAGGACATAGGGATCCAACTGAGGCCTCATCATTGCTGAATACAGCGGATTAATCAGTTCTAGGCTTACATAAGATACTTATTTTAATGCATCCCGGACTGGTATTTTTCTCTTTTTATAACAGAAGCATAACACAGAGGTTAAGATGATCAAAGCTGACAAGATCTCAGGGTTTCCATGCATGATCATCAGCAGAAGCACAGTGTTCACTGATGCTAAGTTATTTAATGTTTCAGTTATTGTGCTGATCATTTGCAGCTCTAGTGATACTGCTGTCTTCTCCCCTCTGTTCTTGGGTTGCCTTGCCTCTGTTGGCTTGCCTGCCTCTTGGTTTTCCTCTGTTCTTGGCTTGCATATCCAGTTAGCGTTGAACTGGCCAGGACTGTGGATGGAGATGCTTTTTTGGTTGCTATATCCAAATGTAGGTGATGACACAGGGGGAAAGTGAGAGCAAGAAGGCTGTTGGGAATACTATAAAGCCAAAGACTTGGCACCTAGCTCTTGTGGCATGGGGATCCTTTATAGAAGCAATGAATAGTGTTTCACTAACAAACAAATGGATTGTCAACCTGCAAACATGGGATGCTTCAAGAAAGTGCAGAAGTCAACGTGTAGCCATAAATGCCATCACTGCTAGCATGCCAGAAGAGAAGGAGGTAAAACTCAGTGCTCACCAAACAGTCCTTATCCCTCCAAAGGGTGTATGTGAAACTTTGGTGAGGTCTAGAACATGAACAAGTTACCATGGAGTAGCAAACCATGCTGTAGCAGCCCAGAAGCAGCATGGTAGCTCTTTGCATTAACCCTATGGCAAGTACCAGGTTTGGTGGTAGCTTAACATTTTTGGACAATTGAAACATTTCCGCACAGCACTAGTTAAACATGCTGCATAGCAATATTAGTTATCAGCCCATGGGTTTTATCTTTTGGTAGGCTCCCTGGCTTTGAGTGCCTACCGAGTGTAGAGAGCCTCGGCTAGAGCCGTCCTTGCTGTTCCTGCCAGCGCTGCCTATGCACAGCCCGTGCGGAGCTGGGGCTGGGCTGGGCCATGTAACCAGCAGAGCTACGCCGGTTAGCATCACCCAAGGGAACAGCTGCAGGCATCTGTGTGTGCCTTTCCACAGTCCTCAGTGCAGAGCACAACCCGCTGTGCTGGCCTTTTGGCCTCTCACCAGCGCTAAAAGATGTTCACAAGCCACAACAAGAAGCTCCTTTTTGGTGTTGGTTCTGTTGGTACAATCCTGCGTTTGATTTAAGTGGGAGGACCTTCACAGCAAGCCTCTTTCACTATGGCGAGGCTTTCTCTCTCCACTTGCAGCTCTCTTGTTCCAATCATCCCTTTTCAGCTAAAAATACCTGCTGTCAGCCCTTGTGCCATTGCAGGATCAGAATGCCCTTTTTGTGTGATGCCTTGGCCAGTTGGAATCTCCTCGTGGATTTTGAGTCTCTGGCTTTTCTCACATTTCACTTTCGTCAAAGTTTTTTTTTTTTTTTTTTTTTTTTTTTCCCTTTCCCAAGGCTGTTTCTGCTATTCCTTCATTGTTCTCTGGGAGAGCTGGGAGTTGCAGTTAGTATTGCAACTGTTTATTTGGGCCTACATGGGTTAATGAAGGTTTTGCCATGACTCATGAGAGCTCAGACTGTGATGCATCTAAACTCTACTGAAAATTCTTTCCAGAGCCAGGTCTCCCAGCCTGAGATGTGTCGTCCTCAGCTCTCACATGTTATATTCTATTCTCTCAGCAGAATCCTTGAGCCTTTTAGCTTGAATTGCTTTCAGAGTAATAAGATACAATTTACCTTTGTTTTAACGTAGTTCTTCATGCATTATTGCTATCATTTCAGCGTATTCCTACTTATTTCTTCCTGCAATTTATCCTCCAGATTACTACTCCCCTCCCTGTCTTGCCTAGCAATGTCTTACACTTAGAATATAAAGTTCTCCTGTGACTCATATTCCAGGCAAAATGCCATCCATCCTAATAGAGTGAAACAGAGTATATATTCCTCCTATTAATTTATCCAAATCTGTTTTGTGTTCAGATCATTTTCTGTACTTTCAAATAAATCTTATTTGTTCCGAACATATTCTCAGTATCTCACCACACTTCACAGTTCAATAGACTAGACCTTATAGCTTCACTGTGAAGCATGTAATACTACGATTTTTTTTTTCCAAATGACAAATTCAGATGTAGGTAGCTTATGAAATTTGTTAGCGGTCATTAACTGGTAAACGAGCTGTGATCTGAATCAAGATCTCATTATTCCTTATTCTGAGCTTAACTCCTACTTCATTTTACATAAACATAGTTTTGTAGTTCAGCATGTATATAAAACTCACCATTTTGGAGCTGAAGTTTTTGGCATGATTTGTATAACATTATAAGTTTGGTTTTAATAGGGAAAAAAAAAAGAGGTAGTTAGGAAATGCAGTTCTGACATCCAGGGCCATTTTATCACTCTATAATAGTTCTGTCTTGTAGGTTGAAAATTATGATGTGTTCTGACTTTCTTTTTGTAAGCTGGTTGCCAAGTCTAAAGGATGGACATCCTCTTCACGGGCTGCTCATACACCAGCTCATCAGTTCATCTGTTTTGAGCCTGAACTTTGAATGGTGAGCAGTAGCTGGTTATCTCAGCCAGCCTTGATAACTTTTGGAGAATGAGGACGGATATATTTCCAGCCTCTTACTGGGAGTGATGTGGTTGATAGTATTACATACTATCCAGGTATATCTAGTGGATGTGCTGCTATTTTTCCTTTTCTCTAGTCTCCAGTTAAAAAGGGTTAAGTTATAGGGCTAACTATAAATAAAACTATTTATTTGATGTTTTGTTTGCTAGCGTGGAAATCTTGCTTACTGAGCACTACAGCAGTATCATTTAGTTTGCATATTCCTGACTTTGGGCTTGAGTTGATGCTGTGTAGGTGGTTTTGTCAGGACACCTAGAAACTGAAGTTGGCCTTTTGAAGCTAATCAGTCTTTGGCAGAAGATCTACAATTACAATGCTCAGAAATGAGACTGTGAAGGAATGCTTAAGGCAAGACTGCTCAATGTCTGGGCAACAGGATGCATTTGGCCCACAAAAGCCACTCATTCCCAGATAGCATGAGTTGTAGTCATGTGTCAGCAGCAACTCGGGTCTTCAGATGCCATCATTGCACAGTGTTAGTGGCAAGGACCACTCGCATAATCATGGGAAATGAGGACATATGAATGTCCTGTCAGCAATCTGAGGCTTCAGCATGGGTTTTGAGACAAGCTAATGCCCATCCTGCAGATACCAGTAAGCCAAGACACCAGCTTTCCCACTGCCACAGCGCACAGCTCTATTTACCTGGGCTTCCCTGGGTGGTGGAGTCACCACAGTGAGCTGCTTGGGTGGACGTGACTTCACCCTGGAGGTGGCTGAAAGGAGAACTGCGGTCCTTATTCCCTTTAGATCCCTACTGAATGGGTAAAGGACTTATTTTCTGTCACTCACACTCTCTTTCTTTAGGAATATTTAACCCATCTTTGCGAAATGTAGCTGTGTCAAAGGAAGATTGAAAATGACCCCGTCCTAGGAACCTACTCTGCCCAGGTACTGTAAGCTTGGAGCATTGGACTCAGCGGGAATGTGGAGTAATGCTAATCTGCAGAGGAACTGCACAAGAGATTACAGATTTAGGTTTGTTTCAGAATCAAAGCAAAGTAAGTTGCTGACATTTTTCACTACAAAACGTTTTCCAATTTTTAATGGTAATTGTGAGTCTTATTTAAGCCTTCTCAGTGTCTCAGCACTGAATTTGGTGGAGATTAATCACACAGATGTCAAATAGGCTTCTTCTCTTTTGATTTAGAAGTACATTTATGGATAGCATTAGCCCTCTTGGCTACAGAATCGCATTAGAAGCAAGTAGCTAGTGCCAAGAAGACAACCCACCTTATTCAATCCCAAGTCTTTTCCAATGTCACCTTCTCAGGACAGATCTTCTATCTTTCACCTGTTGTATGATTATGATCTGCATTCCTTCTTCCTACATCTGTAACTTATGTTTTATTATATTTTCTGCTTGTGTCCGGTTTATCATGCTATCCAGACTGTTATGTATTATTGACCTCTCCTCATTCTTCACAGCTGTTGTAATCTTCGTTGAGTCTTTAAGCATCAGCACCAGTTGGGCACAGGTATAATGTTGTATTCCCCCCGGTATGTTTTTCTGTCTTATGCACCCTCCCACCGTAGGTTCTGTGTGTGACTTTGTTGAGGCAGCATAGTTATCGTAATTACAAGATATAACAGCAACACAGATACAGTGCTTTCTGTGTGCTCAGTCCCCTTTATGGTGAGCTACATCACATCATTTCCGTTGCCTATGGACCAGGCCTTGCTCTTTGTAAGCCTGCTTGAGAAATACCTGCAAGAGGGTATCTGCAGTCTTGCAGACTGGTCTTCTAAAAGTAAATTGATCTATTTACATACATTCTGCAGCCACAAAGGACACTGAGGCACAGCACTGTGCAGAAATCACATTCCGCTTCCCAGGGAACAATTATGCATCAAGAGCAGATCCAAGGAAGCTTCTGAAAGACTTAGCCAGAAGGATCTAAGAAATTGTACTCACTTCACTAAGAAAACAGACGCTCTGTGCAGCTACATTGACATGTACGAGATGTTCCTTATGATAACTATTCAGATAGCATGGCCAGGATCCAGCACCTGTACTGACAAATAACTCCATGAACTGAGACCTTCCCCAGAAACCTAGAAAAACGTACTTGCACCCTCTTGCATGTCCTTGGCAGGCATAAATTCCTCTTTCCACAGAAATCTAACTGTATACAAACAGGCAAATCTGTACTGGAAAAAGAGAAAAGCGTCAATAACTTAAAACAAAAGAGTATCAGAATAGACATGCTAATGAGGTGTCAGATATTCCTTCTCTCTCTTTCCTTTCCTGCTGGTAACTTAATGACAGTCTTCCTGCAAACTATCAACATGATTATCTCACAGATACTAGTTTCATAGGAAGTCCCTCGTGGAATACCTCTATTCCCAAATACTGCTCTAAAGCAGCGTGTGGTAGACATTGTGCATTTCTGATTTAAAATGATTGTAAATTTGTTTCTCACTCATTAGTCAAAGAGTTTGGTCACATATGCTGAGACCAGTAAGACTATCAGATGAGCGAATATGATACTTTCTACTCTAGAAAGTACTAAATCTAGGAAAAGTTAATGATTATTAGAACCTTCGTTATTATATAAGCATGGATAGTTTGAAATCTTTTGTATTTTTTAACATTGCAGTTGGTGTCTGTAGTTAACTTATAAAATAGGTCAGCTAATATTTATATATCTAGCATGAACATCCAATTTTTTTGAATTAGAAACACCTCTGGGGGAAGTTTGGCTTCATAAACTGGAGCTTAAGCCAATCTGTATGTGCTAGGCACCAGGCTAAGACCAAGGCTATGAGTCTGACTGTTTGCTTGCCATGAGGCTCTTGAAGGTTCCTTTGAAACACTTTGTACCAATCACTGTCAGAGAAAAGGTTTTGGATCAAATGATTCTGGACTTGCACATGCAGGTAATATCCATGTATTGAAACTTCACTGCTGAATTACTGTCTGCTCCGTAGACTACAGCACCAAATTAGCTCTGAGTTTACTTGAATTATTGTCATCTTGTATAGAATTTTTCCTGTCACTTCCTAGGCAACAAGACATTTTAACAGTAGAAATTGAACTAATTCACAGAACAAAACACGGACCCTATGGCACCTATACTGCCTTTAAATTGAACGTTTTTGCTTCTTCAGTCAGCTTTTCGATATGTGTGGTCCCTTGGCACCACCTAGTGTTAAAAAAATAGATAAACTCTAGACCACCGAGCACAACAGCACTACAAAGATTTCAGCTGCAATAAAGCTAGTGGTGTTGGGAACTATTAACTAATTAATTTCACGCAATTAAGTTTTTCAAGGTGGAGAATAAAAATATACCAGAGCAGGATATTCAAAAAGCTTTTGGTGCTTGTAACTTCCAGTTCCTTCTCTCTCTTATGATGTTACACTGAACTAATTGATCAATTCAGAAGGACATTTCTATATCCATTAGAGGCAAATGTAGAATACTTGTCAGGGAAATAAGTTGTGGTGTTAAATGAATCTGCAGGCACAGCTTGGGTGGAGAAAATGATTTTCTGCTCTTGTTCCAGGTTAATGTCAGCTTCTGACCCATTCCATAACT
Source organism: Anser brachyrhynchus (assembly GCF_964034855.1). Lineage (NCBI taxonomy): Eukaryota > Metazoa > Chordata > Aves > Anseriformes > Anatidae > Anser > Anser brachyrhynchus. The sequence goes on from NC_137696.1 coordinate 33,755,112, forward strand.
GCAGCCCTCTGTGTCCCAAACTTAGCTGATGGTTATCAGTCTTTCTAGGAAATGATGCTGACCTTCCAGCTCTCGCATGGATTCCTCCAGAAGCAGAACCATAATTACATATACATGTACTGTATAGTTATATAAGCTACTCTTCAAAAATCTATTAGCTGAGCTATTCTGTCAACATTTTGTAGTTTATGAATTTTGCTACCAAAACATTTGTTTTAATAAAATCAGTAAAAACTATTTAGTTTTAGTGTAGAGTGCTATGGCTTCTAAGAAAACTGAGGCAGCGTAGTCTCTGATTTCTGATATGTTGAGACCATGACTTGCAGCAGCTGACTGAAAAGATCTGTGTGAAATGTAGAGTGTGGTTAGCCAAGTGTGAAAAGGAAAAAAATGCTGTGATAGCAAATTACACTTCCTTCTACGTGCTTTGAGAAATGTAGTCAGGCAAAAAAAATAAATTACATCCCATTGTTGGTTTATGCCAGACCAAATGAAAGTCAGGGAGAGGTGATATCATTTTTTAACTGATAGCTTTGTCTTGTTCTTGTGACTCCATGAATGTGACCCAGCTGCTGGCTATTGAGGTATTGCCAGGAATGGCTGGGAAAAGACAATTTGCTATAGATAACTGGAGATAGAGGCAGAGGATGTGTGGAAGACAGAGAACAGAGAGGATATTCAGCATTTAAATTAAACTATGTGGATTCTCATACATCATGAGTTTGGCTATGCATGGAACAGATTATAAGCGCTGTTCTGGAAAAGTAATCAGCTGGACTAGAGAGCTCGAGCCATCATTAAGGAAATAACTGTGATTGCCTTGCTATGGCTGTCTGAGAAGTAGACATCTGGTCCTGTGTTGTCCTGTATGCTCGTCGCTAGTCAATGGAGACACCATTTTCAGAAGGTGATACACTCCATGTATCTAAAACATTTATTTTGGAGTGGGATGAATGCAGAGCTCGGTAGGTAGTCCTTCCTCTCCTGGACTGCAGAGGAGGCCTAAAAGGCAAGCTTTGAGATGACGCCAGGTTTAGCTCAGTTAGGTGGGGTGAATCCTGTGCTAATTCAGAGGCAGAAGTGAGGCGAGGAGAAGATGCCTGAAGAAAAATAAACAATTAGTAGCATGAACAACCTTTTGCTGTTCTTTATTCAGCATACTTAGGGTAAGGGTAATAGGCATGACAGTCTTGAGACTGAAATCCTGTAAGTGTATAAAATGATCTGCATGCTCATGATATCTCTGTTCCACACTGCCCTCTGCTTATGGACTCCATTTACATTTGTTTCAGCCCATTTGTTGTTATATTAAATAATTTGATGAATGCAAGACTATACTCATAAAACAGGTGGCAGGATCAAGCCTTTCTCTGAGGACTGATACCACCCGGGTTTTGGTGCAAAATAATTGACAGCACCTTTTTCAGCTATGTCTGGTCTGGTAGTGGCTGGTAGATATAGGCCCTGAGGCTCTCTTTCCTCACAGCTGTCACAACACAACGTGATCTACCCTAGTCTGTCCTTGAGAGTGAGCTCAAAATCCTCATGCAGTGCTTTCTGTAGAGGAAAACCTGGGGTTACACGGGTCATAAGCTTAGTATGAGTCAAGTTCTGTGACAGGATTGCAAAACAGACAAATGATGTTCTGGGAAATGTTAATAATAGGGCCATACATAAGCCAAAGAAGGTCATTTTTCTGGTCTGCTCGGCACTGGATTGTTCTTCCACAGCTGGAATAAAGTGTTCTGTTTTGGGTACTGTGTTTCAAAAGGGACGAAAAGCTAGACAATGGGAAGAAAAGCAGTAGAAATGACAGGCAGTTCAGAAAACCTAAGCTCCAAGAAAAGACAGAAAAGAAGGAAGTTAGGCTAAAAAAAAAAAAAAAGAAAAAAAGGAAAAAAAAGAGGGAACTAGGGAACTGAGAGAAGTAGAGAGAGAGCAATCCGCTAAGTATATTTTCAGTTGTTATGAAGTTGAAGTTGATTCAACTGTTGTCTATGTCCAGTGCAGGTAAGACATTAAGAAGCTATTATCTGAATTTTGTAATGAAAGATTTAGCTTAGCCACTAGAAAAACAAAATCTAGTTAGAAGGACAATGAACTAGTGTGAGGGGATGCTAGTTGCTGTCCCTGTGGAATCACTTTCATTGGAAGCTGTCATGAAATAAGTGTCTGTCAGGAATAGCTTGATACACTTCATTCTGTGTTGGTACTGGGGATTGGACTGAATGATACCAGGAAATCCCTTCCAGATTGTTGTGGTTTAACCCGGCCGGCAGCTAAACACCAAACAGCCGTTCGCTTACCCTCCCCCCTCCCTCTCTGGGATGGGGGAGAGAAACAGGAAAGTGAAGCCGGTGAGTTGAGATGAAAACAGTTTATTAAGACAGGAAAATAATAATAACAATGATAATAATAATAATGATAATAGTATTACTAATAATAATGTGTACGAAACAAGTGATGCACAATGCAATTGCTCACCACCCGCTGACCGATGCCCAGCCTATCCCCGAGCAGCCGGCCCCCCCACCCCGGCCAGCCACCCCTATATATTGTTTAGCATGACGTCAGATGGTATGGAATACCCCTTTGGCCAGTTTGGGTCAGCTGTCCTGGGTCTGTTCCCTCCCAGCTCCTGCTGCACCCCTAGCCTGCTCGCTGGCAGGACAGAGCGAGAAGCCGAAAAGTCCTTGGCCTGGTATAAGCACTGCTCTGCAACAATTAAAACATCAGCATGTTATCAGCGCTCTTCTCATCCTAATCCAAAACATAGCACCCTACCAGCTACTATGAGCTACTTAACTCTGTCCTAACTGGAACCAGGACAGATATCCACCCCTTATTCCATACCATTTATGTCATGCTCAGGTTACACTCTGTCCAATACATTCTAATTAATCACCATTTTCATCTATGATATATAGCAATCATGGTAGTGATGACATACAGTATTATATAATAATTAACATACTACAATTCAACTCATGGGCTATTCTCACCCAGTATCAAATCCCCTTGAGGTACTCACCGGACCTCCCCATTCTTTTGCATTACCCACCAAGTGCATCCAGGTCCCTGAGCAAAAGCAATTCCACGAATGGGTTTGCCTTTTCCTGAGGCAGGAGTAGCCCAGACTGTTTTACCCAGCATGTTTCTTACGTGCACTACAGGAACTTTATCCCCTTCTACAGTGCGTAATAGGTTTGATTGGGCAGGTCCAGCTTGGTTGGCAGATCCCCTGGTATTGACTAACCAGGTGGCCTTTGCCAAATGTGTATCCCAATTTTTGAATGTCCCAGCACCCATTGCTTTCAGTGTAGTCTTCAACAGTCCATTGTATCGTTCAACTTTTCCAGAGGCTGGTGCATGATAGGGGATGTGATACACCCACTCAATACCATGTTCTTTGGCCCAAGTGTCTATAAGGTTGTTTCGGAAATGAGTCCCGTTGTCTGACTCAATTCTCTCTGGGGTGCCATGTCGCCATAGGACTTGCTTTTCAAGGCCCAGGATAGTGTTCCGGGCGGTGGCATGGGGCACAGGATATGTTTCCAGCCATCCGGTGGCTGCTTCCACCATTGTAAGTACGTGGCGCTTGCCGTTGCGGGTTTGAGGGAGTGTGATGTAATCAATCTGCCAGGCCTCTCCATATTTATATTTCAGCCATCGTCCTCCATACCAAAGAGGCTTTGACCGTTTGGCTTGCTTGATTGCAGCACGTTTCACAATCATGAATAACCTGTGCTATAGTGTCCATGGTCAGGTCCACCCCTCGATCACGAGCCCATCTGTATGTTGCATCTCTACCTTGATGGCCTGAGGTGTCATGGGCCCATCGGGCTATAAATAATTCACCTTTATGTTGCCAGTCCAGGTCCACCTGAGCCACTTCAATCTTAGCAGCCTGATCCACCTGCTGGTTGTTCTGATGTTCTTCAGTAGCCTGATTTTTGGGCACATGAGCATCTACATGGCGTACCTTTACAACCAGGTTCTCTACCCGGGCAGCAATATCTTGCCACAATGCAGCAGCCCAGATGGGTTTGCCCCTGTGCTCCCAGTTGTTCTGCTTCCATTGCTGTAACCACCCCCACAGGGCATTTGCTACCATCCATGAATCAGTATAGAGATAGAGAACTGGCCACTTTTCTCGTTCAGCAATATCTAAAGCCAGCTCATTGGCAATAATGGCCTGGAAAGAGGATGAGGAACCCACAGTGGATGAAGTGGCTAAACAACTCCGGCAGTACGAAGAAAGTCTCTCCTCTTCCCTACAGGCCTGCGTCTCGAGGAAACCAGGACACAGATATAGATCTCTAAGTCTCATTAATGCTGTCAAATTTCAGGAAAAAACTGTATTTACTTTACACAGACGAAGTGACAGATATGTGACCTTTCCCATCAATTTAACAATATGCCTACCTCTTTTTTCCTCTTTTTTTTTTTTTTTTTCCCCTAGAGCTTGCATTCCTTGGCTGCCTCTGGATGCACAAATTGCAGTGGAGGCTGGACCCCCTAGTGCCTGACTACCAGTCTGTGATACCTGCCTTGGACAAGGACCGTGCTGCCTTACTCCATACATTTCTCACTTCCATCTTGGACCATGGCACTTTTTCTCAACAGAACAAAGGTAATCCAAGCTAATACAAGAGGGGTGTGCCTGTGCTCTGTATTGTATCATACATAGAGCATATTTCATCTCCCTTTACAGATTCCACTTCATTGTCAGCTATAACTTAAGGTGTTCATTTTGCCATAAAAGTGCTGTAAGGCTTGGGCTTTGTATGTGTAAGGACATATCTATTTAGTTGTGCTAGGCTGACTGTCTTATACCTGAGGTCTCATTCAGTTAGCTTTGGTGCTAACAGCACTTTAAACAACACTAATACGTACCTAAGTATAGGATGCAGAATCCATTTAAGATGCTGATAGGAGCTAGCTCCATGATGCTACAACTACGCTTTGAACAAAACCCATACTTTATGCTCCATCTGAGCATGTTTGTGATTGTAAATGGATGTGCCCTTTGAGGATTCTGCTCTTCTGTCTCTTTTCCTAAGTTGGTGAGATCAACTTAGTTGCTTGCCTCAAACATGAAGGTCTCGTGGGTAACTGTTTTCAAAGGTGAGCTCTTGAGTTTAAGCCTTCCCCTTTGTTCCCAAAATCCTGTAAGACTTCCAGAGTTGCTGGAAAACATCTGGTCTGTTCTAGAAAGATTTATCAACAGAAGATACCTTTTGTCACTGTTGATTTGCATGTATTCGTATACACATTTGATGTTAGCCAGCAAAACCTGGCCTTTCTGTCACCTGAATAAAACTATCCTCCCCAAAGAAAACAATCCTCCATTTAAATTCAGCCCCTGGCAAAAAAACAACCAGGATGCGCTCTCATGACATTAACGTCAGCCAATATGAAACAATACAGGTTCTGTGGGGAAAAGGCTTCTGGTAGAGATGTGCCCTGAGGCTTTCTCTGAAAGGAAGGATCAAAAGGGGAGGCTGTCGCTTTTTCTTCTGTGGGAGAGGGATTTCTTTAAGGGTCATTTTTAACATAATGTTAGTTCATCTTCTGTGTGTTTAGTATCCTAATGTGTATGTCTGGAGTGTCATAACAGGCAAAGTACAGAAATCAAATAAGTAACAGGAGGATTGTAGAAGGATGTCAGACTGTAGCTCTATTTAAATCACTGCTTGTTTGCAATCCTAGCTAAATTCTCAAGGGTTATTTTCACTTTGTTTTGAACTCTCTCTGAATATTTACAAGTTTGCCTGATGTTCAAGCTGATTAACCGTGCTCATTGTTACAATGTGAAGCTTTAAATCCAGAACTTCTGAATAACAGAAATAATTCCGTTTTGAGGAATGCCTGGAAATGGGTTTGGACTGCCAAGTTTAGCTCTGCACTGCAGAGTTTCCTCATTTAATTGACTATATTTTGTTAATTGTCTGCAAAGTAGTTTTGATCTGCTGTGTCTATGCACTTACCTCCTTCAACTAAGAAGAGTAAACATACTTTCCTGGAATTTATCTCCCTCCTAGAATAGGACTGAATGATTCAAAAACATAAATGAACTAGAATGCTCACTGTAGTATGGCTCAGAGGAAGATGAAGAAGTTATTCCTGAGCCTTTTGCAAACCTTTATTGCTCCCAAGAACTGAAGGTTACTCAGAGAAGGATCATTCTCATATTTCTGAGTTTGAAAACAACATATTGTCATTTTTCCTTGTGCTTCCACTTGTGTCCAATACAGCACATGGCAATAGATAGTAGAGATGGGAAAAGAAGGAAAACTGGTGGAGTATCACTCAGAGTAGGAGGGAGCCCACAGATCTTCCATTAGCAATTCTGATCAGGCTCTGTATGTACTATAGAGGATACCAAACCAGGTGGGACCCTGTGACCTTTATCCTTCAGAGTACTGATGGCAAAGTACAAGGTTCTGATTTTAACTTTAGCATATGTTGGATTTCTAATTTTGCTGAGTTGTGAGTATGCATGCTGAAAGGCTACATACTCACCCTCTGCTTCTCCCCTGGGGTATGGCTAAAAGGAGGTTTAAGATGAGTCACTCCAAAGCTTTTATTATTGCACAGGCATTGATCAATGTCTGCAAAGAGCCAGTAAAAATACATGCACTGAAATTATTTAAAACTTTGTATCATATATATTTTTGAAGTACAGACCAATACAGGATATAAGGTCCTGTGAAAGACACGTTCTTCACTGAATTATGCCATGGAAGGACCACAGGGGCAGGAGTGTACACTTTATTGAAGCAAGTGCTTAAGAAGATCTCCAGCTGCCTAGATGTACAAAAGATAATAATTATCTTTTCCTCTTTGATGCAAAAACAGAAGAAGAAAGAAGATTTCTAATAGTGACTATCATTTGGTAAGAGGAAGAGGCAGTGGAGCTGTAAGAATGAAACATTTCATAGGCTCCCATTCATTTGTTATGCACATCCTGCTACAGAGATCATGCCTCCAACACAGAATATAGATGTCAGAATCCAGTATTAAATATTCTTACCTCATTTCCTAAGGTGTTCATAATTGTCAGTCATCCTGCAGATTTTACAACTGATACTAAAAAGAGAACAATTTATTGCCATATTGTGTCTTGAAGGTGTCTACACTCTATAAATAATGACCTTGTCAGATAACAGCTGAACAAAGGGAGAAAACGTAGTGGTTGAGTATGTAGTTCTTCCAGTTCTGCTGTATGATATTTTAAAGAGTAAGCTGTAATATTTAATAAACCAAATAAACAGGCTTCCAAATTGGCAGGAGGAATAAACAGTAGAAGAACTAGAAGGACATCTGGTAGAATACTTTCTTCTCTTTTTAGCTGTCAGCTGCAAGGAATGTTCCCAGGACAATAAACTCAGAATCCAGTTGGGAAAACAGTAATTGTTTTCCACTCCTGTCGTCAGGAAACTGAAGGCAGAACAAAGTACTTAACTTGTGTTATCACAGTGACAGATGTCTGCAGCGTTCCCACCACCCCTTGTACCCCCAGATTGTTTGTTAGTGTCTGCATTCAGTGAGTTTAAGACTTTAGGATATGCATGTGGACTACACAAGCAGCCTCAATGTTCATGAGTGAAAGAATAAATATGGAAGTATTACAAAGGGTTGATTTCTCCGTATAGCTGCATGTTACCTGCTGTCCACTTTACTTCAAGTTGTCCACTCAAAGAGATTGTAGGTGGCAAACATTACTTATGACCAAGAGAGTTGTCTTCAAAGTTTAGGAGTAACTTTCCAATTTTAAATATTATTAATAGGTCATATTCTGGCATTTCCATCAAACATTTCAAGGAAACAGAAAGTCCTGCCTGACCATCCACTGATGAATCACTAATAGCTGGAGTCTTTTCCAGTCCCTTGGGATAAGAGCTACTCAGTCTGGAAATACAAAGCTACTCCTTTGTTTCTCCAAAGAAGAAACTTTTTTCTACTAAGTCAAAAGGAGTCTTGCTATTGTTTTGAATAAACACAGTAATTCTTCTCAGCAAGGAGTGACATTGGTAGGAGGCATTGTTTCTCTCAGCAGTCCCAGAACAGGGACAAAGCCTGCCTTGCTGGGATCATGCTGTTGAGGAGCAAGGGTTACGAGGTTTCCTCCTGGCACTACTCTGTGTGCCTGGATCTGGATGGAAGCTCTTGTAGCTCTCAGGTTGGCCACAAATGCAAGAATTGGAGAGACTGCTGGTCATCCTGCATGAAACCTTCTCTGTCCTTTTGCTTTGAGCTTTAGGTTTACGGAAGATCTACAAGAAGTTCCTGCTGCTGCTTCAGGGACAAAGAAGTTCCTGTATGGTGAATTCTTTATCTATTACCCGATAACATCCTGCCATGTTTTCTATACAGGGGAAAAAAGCCTTCTCTGAAGGCATACCATAGCTTGTTGCAGTAGCCAGCCAAAGACAGGCCAAGCAGCTATTTTTTAATTAATTTTCATGACCACTCTGAGCACCATGCCCGCTGGCATGGAACATCCCAGTAAAGAAATGAGGACAATGCAATCCTGCATTGTTGCTTGTGTCTCCTAAGTAATCCTGTTCAGTCACATACTATTTCTAGTGTCTGCTCAGTAGCATGATATGTGTTACCTCAGACTCTGGCTCCTGTGTGTGCCTTCTATCAGCTTTGCAAGACTTCATGAACAATTAATGGGAAAAATGTAAAGGACAGAGAGGCAACTGATCAGCACTAGCTCCTGAATAAGACACAGTCCCTGAAATGTGTGCAAAATCAACAGCTCTTCTAAAATTGATTGCTTGCATATACAGATATAGGAGATGGTGAACACTACAGACTCTGTGAATTTCCTCAGCCATCCTGTTTCGGTGCAGCTCTGAATGTTAAATATTAGGTGATTCTGTTGCCTAATCAGAAGCATCTCATGTCTTCTTATATCCTGACCAGCCTTCAGTTGCTGCTGAAGAAGGGCTTAGATCTTCTGTAAGTCCTTATCATACCTGTCAGTCCAATGTAGATCCCTTAACAACCTAGGGCATCTAAATGGCATAGATACCTAGTCCAGATCTGTCCTGATTCCTCCCAAGATGTCTGCCTAGCTGGGAAAATGGGATTCATTTGAAGTTCAAAGCTTGTATTTTCTGAGTAGAATAAAAGGGTTTCCTTTGTCTTAGTTAAATGGATCATTAGGAGAACAAGCAGCCCTTCATGTTTTGGCACATGAAAGGAAACCCAGAAGGTCATGAGCTCTCACATGCAACCAAAAACTGTATATAGTGTATCTATAATCTGTATGTAAGCCACGGTGAAGAGTAGCAGTCTTGCAGTCACCTGACTGCTTTCATGCAATCAAAGGCAGTGGAGTCCTTTGATTAAGGATTTATGAGATTTCAGTGGCATCGAAGACTGTCTTTATTTAAATGTGAGTAGACTCTTGTGAGAATTGAAGCCACTGTGTGATGAGAAGAATGTACTGGTTTTTGTGGTGGTTTTACCTTGCTGGGTAGCTGAATTCCACCACAACTGCTCTCTCACTCCCCCGTCTCCTCAGAAGAGGGGGAGAAGAAAGGATGCTGGAAAGAAAAAAAAAAGGCTCATGGGTTGAGATAAGGATAATTTAATTAAAGGTTAAAGAAAGAGGGAAACAACAAGCAAAGGCTGTGCGGAAGCACAGAGAGAGAAAAAAATTGTTCTCTACTTCCCATCAATATCAATGAGTGATGTTCAGCCATGCCCTGGGAAGCAGAGCCTCAATATGCGTAATGGTTGTTTGGGAAAGATGTCTTCATAACAAGAGGCCCCCCCTCTTCTTCCCCTTTCCCAACTTTTATTGCTGAGTGTAACACCATATGGTATGGATATCCCTTTGGTCGGTTTAGGTCAACTGCCTGGTGATGTCCCCTCCCCACATCTTGCCCACCCCCAGCCTACTGGCTCTTGGGGAACGTTGGAGGGAGTCTTGATGCTGTTCCAGTATTATGCAGCAGTAGACAAAACTTCAGTGTGATACCAATGCTGTTCTAGCTACAAGTGCAGAACACAACGCTATATGGACCACTGCAGGGAAAGTTAACACCATCCCAGCAAGACCCAGTAAGTTACATGACTTGCAAATCTCAATGAAGTTTTCTACATCTACAAATTTCTTTCCAGAAATGATTTAAATACACTTCATGCCATGTGACTCAAACAATTCCATGAAAGAAGTGGAGCTAAATAAAATAAAAGTAACCCGAAACTTTCATCATTGCTCTACAAACACATAATCTTATCATGTATTTTATGATAGTGGGATGATGTGGATTTCCTAAATCTAAGTCCTGGAATGACATAATGTCACACTTAGTTGTGTAATGTCAAAGAAAAATTACACATTCTAAAAGAAAGTAAAAAGAGCCCCGAAAGATATAACAACAATGATGACAAAACCTTATGATCTGGAGTGTCTGCCTCATGAATTTTGAATACTTGTCATTAGCAGTACCGAAACAAAATGTTGGGTTTCAGATTATCAGGCTCTTCAGGTTCTTATGGCTGCTCAAGCACAGCACACTCGGTGTCTTGTCCCCCTGGTCTACCCTGGAAACCTCAGTTTTACTGGTAGCTCCAGGTTAAACTTCAGCAGTAGCGAACCTGGTGTGAGAGCAATCCCACACACCACTCCTACTCTGTACTCTAACTTCTGCGAAGCAACAGGAATCCCCTATACCAAAAGTGGGTCTGGAAAGGCAAATCATTGCAAGATCTGCTCACTTAGCCATCCAGTCTGAAATAAAAGCAGCTGCAAGGAAAGTATTGTATCTTAGAAGAGGGTGAATGCAATGCTGTGCCCTCATGGGCATGCCCCATGGGTGGCTTTTGGCATTTTGGCAAAAACAACTAGGCTTCAATGATCTTTGACAGTCCTATTTGATCTTGTTAAAGGGGAAACCACCCTTCAGTCTTCGGTTTTTCCTTAACAGTTCCCGCTTTCACTTCGGAGTCACGCCTCCACAGACACTAGTCATCTTTATGATAACGTCTAGGCATGTGACATCATGGGCTAGATCTGAAGAGATTATCTGCTGTCTGGGAATCAGACTTCTCCTTGAAACCAGTGCCTCTCCAGGGATGCCTCTTTCCTTGTGGGATCTCCCTCAGAAGGAACTTCCCTTCATGCCACAAGAATCAACCAAAACACACACCCTGCCAGAGGGCCTCTGGCATGGCTGATGCACATAAACGTCAGTTTTCTTTGCAGACTTCCAAATAAGCAAATGACAGCCATTCCAAATGCCAACCTTTTGCCCTCAACAACATCCTGGATGTTTCCTTTCTTAGCTGAGGGCTGCAGCTGAATTAACTGTCCTGGCCGCTTTGGCTATCACCATACGGGCTGCTGGTGAGGCATCCCAGTTTACTGGAGCTCTCGGCAGCAGCACCCCGGCTGTGACGAGCCTAGAAGGTGATCTGGGCCCACAAAGCAGCTTGGACTCTGCGTGGTCACAGATGAATCAGCATGCTCAGGAATTACAGCACAGACTTGACTGGCTAGAGCTACTGCACATGCAGCAGTCATTTGCAGGAGTGTTTTTTGTGTCTTTGTGGTTTTTGTTTGTTTGTTTGTTTTTAAAGGCCAGCTCGCAAAGCTCCCTGTCTTGATTCTCTGCTGTATGTACTAGAAAAACTGAACACTGAGAGAATTGAAGGCCCGATCGGTTCTTTTGTAACCTCTTCTGTGCTTTCTGTCAAGGCTTATGTGTCCTGTGTGACACAGGGCAGATGTTTTGCTTGCTGGGTTCTGTCATGCTTGACAAACCCTGTCATGGGAACACCTAAATGCGGTACCCACTTGTACTTTCTTTAATACCTTCCCTCAGAGCTCCCAGTGAGGCCTAGTTTCCTTCCTCCTGCCTTGGTGGGCTGAGAATGTTCCACCTCAGCTCGCCTCATGGGAGTAAAAAGCAAAGGATTAGACAAGAGGCAGCAGGCCTTTGAAGACATGGATGTATCCAGGAAGACCTAATTCTACCACCTTCACTTCTCTCGAAATATACTCAGTGAGTCACTTAGCTGACCTTCACACCCTTATTCACTGATTCATACAGCAATGTACAGAGGGAAGATGACAGAAGCAACAAGTCTGGAATATGTTTACTTCTTGTGACTCAAGTCATGCGTGCTAAATCAAACTAGCAGGGTTCTCTAACTCGGATTTTGGATCTGCAAAGTAATTTTGTGTGTAAACAAGTTATGGAATACCTTCCTTATGATCAGTCTTTTTCAACATATTTATGCAATTTTTCTGTCTCAAAAAGCACTTTCCTGCAGGGAAAGAGATAGAGGGATCCTCCTAGCTTAGGCCTCAAGAGAGAAGAACCTGTGAAAAATTTCAGGAGCTACTGAAGGAGTGGAGGAGCAGAAGGAGTGAGGAGAGAGCAGGTCATGGAAAGCAGAACAACAGGGAGGGGATTTGGATATTGAGGCGGAATTGTTTATGTCAGAAGTATAGCCCTGCAAACTCAGAGCTTTGCTCTGTTCCCGTTTTAATAAGTATAAAAGAATAACTTTGCTGAAATCTATGGGATGAATTTCAAGGAGGTGAGAGGTAGGTCTCTAGTTTTCTCTTTTATGGGGCCTTCCTAATTTATCCGTAGCTTGCCTCTAGATCCTTAACTCTCAAAAGTGGAGCTTCTTGTACATGACCATAAAGGCCAGATGTTCAAAGAGGACAAACACATTTGTTCATCTGTGCATGCAAAAGCTATCTCAGTGGTCGCTCTTATCCCAGAACTGGGAACTGAGAACTTTTAGTTTATTGTTTGGACAGACAAGGAGGGGAGGGACGGAATACACACTGAATCAGCACATTGCACAAAAGGGTTGAACAAGCCATAGGAGGTGAGCTTTAGGTGTGTGCAACAGCAGCATGCTTGAAATGTTGCCACCAAGTCATTCTCAAGGATCTGTACATCTAAAAAAGAACTATGATATTTATATGTCAGTTTAGCAGACATCATTAGTTCAAATGGCTTTTCTTTTTGGAAAATGAAAGGGAAATGATTAAGACAATGTAAACAGTTATCAAAACAGTTGACTTTATTGCAAACATATACAGTGGGTTTCTGAGAGACTATTTCATATCATGTGATTCTGAGTCCTGAAAAGTGTTAGAACACTGAAAACCTGACTGGCATTTAACTGTAAGGGAGCTGTAACAGTAAGACAAACTCATTTGAAGAAATATTAAAAGTGCCAGGATAATAAATGTACTTATAATGCTCTCTGCTCTCTTGCAAAGCCCTCTATTCTTCCCTGCTGATTTTTCCTCTAAATGGGGATTCTTTGCCAATGAAAACAGAAAAAGATTTTCACATTCTCAAATGTCTTAGCTTTTGGCATTTGGAGTAAAACCAGCTACTTTTGAAAAAAATATATTTTTTTTTTAATGGAAAACTTATGTTTCTTAAGAGTCTAGAAGCTATAAAAAGAGTCTTGAAATCATTGCAATTTTTAAAAACAATAATGCAATTCATGTGTTTTCTAAAGCAAATTTAATTAGTTTTTAGTAATTATCTCACAAAAAGGGTAAGTATTTCCAGCAAGCCAACATATAATACCAGAATTTGCAATTGTTTTTCAGTGTCTCTATTGTGGCACATTGATGAGATCAGTCAATAGAAGCTGAAGAAAATTTCAGAGGTGGAAACAGTTGTTGTGACAGAATGAATGACACACGGGAATTCTGCAGCCATAGTGTCAGTCCTGTTGCAGTACAACATACTACTCTGTCAGGAGAACAATGCAATTACTATGCAAAAATAATAAATCTTTTCAGATTTTCTGAATTTAGGAATAGAGGTATCAGAAGTGTTCAAATTACAGATGCGTTCCATGGAAAATCTTTACCTCAAAAAAGTATAAAGAGAAGTGTTTGAAACTTCGGAGAGAATAATTTGTATAATTATAATTTGTAATATAGGGCTCTCTGACTCTGCTTCTTATGCATGTGGACATACTTCCTGTTCCTCATGTGACAAAGGCCGCCCCAAGAACATAGACTCTCTCTCTATGCCTCTTCAAGTCTTCATTTATTCATAAGCCCTGCAGCCAGAAAGAATTATCTGTCATCTTGTCTCACTCAGGCATAATACAGGCAGCTGGGTTTCACAAATCAAGCCCACCCCTTCTAGTAGAAGGATACCCCATCTGGGTTTAGAAATGGCAAATGCTGTGAGCCCACAAACCATCCTTCTCCGATTTCCCTGCAACTCTGGAGGCGAGCCAAAGAGCTCTGCCCTGCCAGAAGAAGGCAGCTTACCTGTGAGGAGTAAGCTACTTGCAAAGCGTAGGAGAGCTGGATGGATTCTCTCGCAGTTCCACTTACTGAAGGAAAGGTCCTTTTTGGGGGGGCAGAATTTCCCGAAGTTACATGCACAAACCAAGAATGAAATGTATAATATTGGACAAGAGCAGACTCTTGGAAATTCCAGGAGAGGAAAAACTCTTTTTCAAACTTCTAGATTTTCACCATATTCACTGCAGATCACAGAAGTCAGAGCAGCAACCTGAGTACTTTCTGACAGAGAACCTCAAATCACTCAGCAGTGTTAAATTAATAGAAAAGAGAAATAATATTTTTAAAGTCCTTTTCTCTGCTCACTTCATCATCAAGTACTGTTCAGTCATATTACAGAAAGCCCTCTGAACAGAGTATGAATAAGCCAAATTTTAGGCCCAAGGAAGGGGAAGAATGTTAAGAGAGAGGAGATCTATAGATGATCCCTCAGAGTACAGACATGTATTGTTGCAACAGTAGGTGTCAAAGCCTGCTGCAACAGCACCGTGGTTCTATGGTGTGTGAAAGGAAGATCAAACAAGTAAAATAGACTTATAATGCATTTAAATTTGAAGGGAAAGTGAAAAAAAAATAAAAATCAGTGGTCTTTATTCACAGTGCAATGAATTTCTGCAGAATTTTGAAAAACACCCTTAATTATCCAGGTAATTCCAGAACACGCTAAAAAAGAGATTTGACCATCTATCTTTGTAACTATTCTGAAAAGATAGTTGAAAGCCTGCTAGGAATGAATATCTTGCTGGCAATGAGAGAGCTGCCCTGCTGGCTATGCATTAAAGCAGAAATTTTGTTTTAATTTGAACTGAAATACCTTGACAACTCCAGAACAGTCGGCAGTGGTCTCTGGTTTTACTTCTGTGAAAAGGAGGACAGAACCTGGTCCTGAATAACTGACTTTATTGCTTTCTGCTCTGCATGCGTAGGAATCATAAAGAGAAGGATTTACATGACATTATTTGAGCACTTTGGTAATGAGACAAATCTGTTCTAACACACATATTGTAGGGATAAAAGGGAAAAGAATAGAATGACACCAATCTTATAGCAAGAAAAGTAAAGTTATATAAAAATCCATATTACTGATATTAAGAAAAATGATTTCTGAAACTCCTGAGACAAGAAACTACATAATCATGAGGGGAAAAAAAAAAAAAAAAGCAGAACTAGAAATTCCAGCACCAAGGAGGAATTTCAGAGATTTGGGAACACAACTGAATAGCTGTGAAAGTTCATATCTAAACTAGCTATCTTGACAGTATCTACTACAAGTGCACTGCAAGAATTAAGAGGACAACAACAACAACAAAAGAAACACTCAAAATGCATTATTTGTGGCTGTTGAAAAACTGAAATCTCTGCTGTGACACAACCTGTTAAGTTTTAGCATTTTGTGCCTTTAAATCAGAATGAGAAACTAATGCAACCCATCCAGAAACTCAGCTAACAATCTTCCAGCAACTCACCACCAAAGTTTAAAAAAAAAATAAAAATTGAAGGCAGAGTTAAACAAACTGAAACACTGACAAAACTAAATGGATTCCCAGTAATATGAAAAAGAAAGCCAAAGTAATATTCCAGATGGAGATTATTTGGAGTTAGAGCAGTGAACTGTATAAAGCTAAAGGAATTGTAATAAAGAATGAAAATGAAGCTTTGGCTATTAAATGGAGGGGATAGGAAACTGTACCACTGAGAGATGGGTGTGTTAGGCAGCAATGAGAAATGGGATACTCTTTGCAAGAGATCAGTTCCCAAGCTGACAATTCTGCAAAAGCAAAACAAAACCAGCAAGGCTTCCTAAATATCTCATCATCCATATTGGGTTATGAAAGCTGACTTGTGCATGCACTAAGATTTGACATCAGGAAACAGAAAACAGGTAAAATAAATCCCTCTGTTCCTCTCCTACTCTGCAGGCTGGCCAGCAGAACTTCTTTGAAGTACTGACCCTGGGAGCCTTCTGCTGTGCTAGTGAAAGCTTAAAGAGGACTCCACTTCTCGGGGAGATGGGCGCTGCAGAAGCTTTGCACTGGAGCCCAAGTCCCTGCAAGCCTAGTGATGGTATCCAGTGAACATTTACCAATTTCCTCTTCACTTTTAAAGATGATGGGATAAGGGATAAGGAAAGCATCTGGGGCGAGAGAGTGAGTTAGAAAAGGGCTGCCCAGTGTCATCAGAAGTAACCATAGCCAAGGGCTCAGGTACTTAGTGGGGCTTCTGAAGTTCTGCACCCTGGCTGGCCAAACAGACAGTTCAGGTCAGCTGGCCACAGCAGCTGGGAGAAGGATCCCAGGCACTAATCTGCCATGCTTGAGGGCACCAGGACACCCGAATCTTTCTTAAAGCCACAAAAGCTTGTTGTGAATGTGTTTCACTTCAATGTGATATTAAGCTGCAGATGACATTTACACTTAGAGGCTTCTGCACAGCTTGGTTTCGGTCTGATCTCACCTCTCTTTATCAGAGACCATGTCCAACCCCATGTGCTCCAGCTGGATCTTCCACGGCATTCTCAGACAGCCTACGGCCAAGTTAAGTATTGAACTGGGGGACTGGCAAATTCTTTTTCCTGCTAAGGACTGAAAGCCTTCTGAACACCTTTAGCAGGTCAGAACTTGACATATGTCTTAATATTATCCAACAATAACCAGAAAAATAAATAAAGTCTTTGTTGACAAGCAGTCTGAAATAAAATCACAAGTCACACTGAGGCTTGAATCCCACTTCCTTCTCCCTTGTAGTTTCCCTTGCCCTGAACTCTGAAATCTGGATGTCTGCTATTTCTGCGCCAGCCTCCATTTCTTTAGCCCATTACTGTTGTTGGCTGCTTCTCCTTTAGTTTTTACACCCAAGTTTCACTCTCTCTGCCCATCCTGGTTTTCACTCTCACAAGAGAAAGCAGACTAGATCAAAGTCCTTCTGACAGAAATGAGTCCAGGTCAAAGGTTTAGCAGTTGGAACTGCTAAATATCGTGGAGGAGAAGTTTATATGCAAAACATCAATTATATGTGGTAAAAATATGAACTGAGATGTCACTGACTCTTCAGAAGTCACTGAGATCCTTGTATTGATATGTTCTGGTTTAACTCCTAGGAGAAGGGAATATTTATATTTAAAGCCTTCTGTTTCTATATTGTTTCTTAAGTTATATTTATTGCTTGACAGTGAAAAATTGATCTACACCTGTTATATCTAAGTCTCTTAACAAGTTTGAAATATACCAGAGTGGAACATCTATTTGACATTTAAAAGAATGAGACAGTTGTGTACTGTGCTTAACTGTGACGCTGTCAATCAGCTCTTTTTTGTGTATCATAGGCGGTGCTCACAAACTGTGTGAAATGTTTTCTAGACACAAAAGGAATGCAGTCCTGACCTTTAAAAAAAGAGTTAAGTCTGTGTAGTTTGCTTGCATATTTGGTATGTTTATCTGCTAAGACATATTTAGCACAGTCCTAAAATTGAGACTCTTATCAGAGCTAATGTAGAGTGTGAAGTAAAATTCAGTGCAAATGTCCCTAAATTAAACTGTATCAGACTTTTTTATCCCTAGTTTCTGTGACATGTTCCAAGTGGGTGGCAGTCAGACGTGATTATAAGTCACTCTTTTCTGTTCTCTGACTTGAGCACTATCCAAGATAGATGGTGGGCACCTCCAAAATAGCTTATCCACTCACCTCAAAGACTTTAGGAAGACCTTAGATTCACTGTCGTTCTATAAGACTTACCTGGCAAAATCCAAAAACTGTCTTCTCATATCAGTTTAAACTCTGTCATTTTTCACTTCTTTGCAATTTGAGAAGGCTTTGGCAGCAGCAGACTGGAATTATCTTTTGCAGACTCAGGAAGATGGTACTAGACTGTGTCATTCTCAAATCACATCAGAGGTTTTTTTTTTTTGTTGTTATTTTGTTTTTTCAGGAACAGCACTAGAAACTTTTTAAAAATGAAAGTTATTGTCATTCGTGGGGGGACATCCCTATTCCTGCTGAGTGGATTTTAGACACTTTTTGTTGGATCAAATTCTTCTATCTCTCATTAACTCACAGAGTTCTATTAATATTGTCATAAGGACAGTGTATTGCACTCTTGATCTGCAGAAGGCATAGGCGAGGTAGGCACAGACTTGCAGTTCCTCTTGCACGGTTTACAGGATCTTGTGAAATGGTCCAGCAAATTCAGGCTGAAGTAATAATACAACAGTTAACAGAAGGTGTTGGGTACACAAAAACCGAACAGTGGGCTGTATCGACTGCACAGAGACAAAAGGCCCATTAGGAAGGACGGTTAAGAACATATAAATGCATTTCAAACAAAGATCCTAAACCTGGTGAAATGTGTGCAGATGCTTAACATTTTGCTTTGTGAGTGGCTCTATTTAAATCAATGGGGCTCTTTGCAGCATGTAAAACTTGACACATACATAAGTCTTTTCAGGATCAGGGCCAAACATTTTTTTTTTCTGAAGAGTGTGACTTGCTTGGAGACATTCCAGAGGAAAAAAAAACATGTGGGGCTTTCTATAAAATTGTTGGCACCATTCTGCTTATTAAACAGACATGAATTCACTCAAGTAAGATAAGGTCTAGACATTTATATCAAGTATGTGAAAGCTTATACCTATTTCTAAGTCAAAAAAAAATAGCAATAATACATCTGGATTTGTAGATTGCATTAATTTCTTGATACATATTTATTTAACTTAGAGTTTTGTAATATTACTTCTGTTACAGATTTTACTATCTTACCTATAGTTCTGCTACCAGGCAAAATTTGCTCTGATGGCTAATAAGGTGCAAAAACTTTCAAGCAGACTGCACGGAAAACATTTTTATTATTTACTTTATGACCTTAGATGTGGCAAAAAGTAAATCTTTTTGTCTTATTTCAAGCTAATTCAGCACTAAGTATATGAGACGGATTTTTTTGTCGATTTGTGGCTTGCGTATTGAAGAGCAATATATTCAGTTCAGGAACAGAGTCTAATTTTAGATCAGTATTGAAGGTGCTATGAAAATGAGAATGCTGGGAGTGTCAGTAGGACTTTTCAAGAGCAATCCCAGTATAGTTCTTGAACTACAATGATTGTAAGATGAGAGAAATCACAGACCAGACTTTACTGGTCTAAATGGAACCTGCCATATACCTGAAATTATCCATCCTCCAGTTGTTATCATGGACATGGCCTCAGACTGTTTCAGATAAACACCCCAACATTATAGCTCTTCAAGAAACGGAAAGAGTCATTTGCCTGCTTGGTGCTGGACCGCGTGGTGGTACATGGTGCCAGCACCCTAAATAAGCAGCCTGGGGAGACACGTGGAACATCTGGCGACAGCAGCTACTTTTAATCACACAGGCCACAGGTCACATTGTACCACAGCGCACAAAATGAGTGTCACATTTAGCAAAGCACGTTTACTTGACCACAAGATGTCCTGAGGTCAGACTTAAAAGCTTCTGCAGATGTAGACAGGAACCCGGCATGATTTTCACAAGTCCATAAGTGCTTATTTCCCATTGGTTTCTCACTAAGACCTTCTGTGTATTATTACTTTAAAAAGACTTCAGAAATATGGCATTAGCTGTCTTGAGGCATGCTGCCTTGCTTCAGCCTGCAGAAATTCAAAAGCTGCCTGTTGGGTAACTTCTTCATCTATGGCTACTTTAGGGCAGCTCTCCTCCCATGCCTGTACCAGGATCCTCTCAGGGCTCCTTGTCTGGGAACGCGGGAGACCTGGGTGAGTTGACAGGGAGTGTTGCTACATGAATCAGCTACATTTTTAATAGAATTGCATAGAAAGTTTTGAAGAGTTTTTCATCTCCTGGGGTGTGGGAACCTCTATGGATTTTTCAACAGAGATTGCTTCCCATATTTATAAGGAAAATAATAGCTTTTTCGCTATTTTGTGCATAGAAATCATCTTTGCATTTGGGGATACCTCCCCTCACCTCCCTGGTACTCTCCAGCACCCAGACTGGCCATGCCAGAAGGCATCAGACCCCTTCTCTAAGCTTACTTTACCAAGCAACTTCCACATTCCTATTTTTAAAAGTTGCACATTTTGAAGATTAGGGAACACATGGTCTTTGCAAGATAATCTCCGGTTCCTTCCCCATTCCACACAGTCACACTGCTCGGTGCCAATTTTATTGCATAGCATTGCTGAAAGGTCTGTTATAGAAATATATATAATCTATATTATGACTTCCCTGAAAAAAGATGGGACGAGGAGGGAATGTTCCCGAGGAAGTGGACTGCATTTTCAAGATCTAAGAGTATTCAGAGCTAGAAGTAATGAATACAGAGCGATGCCCTCAGAAATGCTATGCAGCATATGCGAGGATCGGCAAAGTGGCACTAGATGGCACTGTAGTAATCTTCACTCAAAAAGCCTAGGCCAGACCCAAGGAAAGATGGATTCGGGTCCAGTTCTGAATGGGCAGCTGGGATTTACTGTCTATATTTTACCTGGGTGGTTTGGGGGATTTTGATGCATATGAGACACAGCAGTCCTTCCGAGGATTCTAATACATAGCCTTCAGCAGATTGATAAGTGATACAATAGGTACAATGAAGAAGAGCATGAAAAGCTGGCTGAATATTTTCATTTCACAAGGTGAGACTACAAAGGCATCTGAGAAGCTGTTACGTTCTGTTAAATCCAAGGGAAGGATATTCAGATTCAGAGCTAAGCCCAGTACGTCTAAAACTGTCTCACTCAAAAGAACACCAAAAGTTTTGTGTGTCATCTAGGCAATTGGAGAGTTCAATGTCTGTCTGCAGGCATAAGCTGGGTGTTTGTAACTGCAGTGTTTTGTGCCTAAACAGGAAGACTTGAGTTAGTGGGCCAAAGTCAACTAGATTTTGGGACTAGCCTCGTGGGCTGCATCTTCTTGTCTCACTGAGTTAAATGCTGACTATTGACAATTTCTTTAGAAGTTTCACACAGCTGTTAGCTAACATCAAAAATTAATTGTCTTGTTCCTAAGACAATGGTCTGTTGGCTCCAACAGGTACTGCAATAAGCTGTTTTCACAGCCAGCTTTTAGAACTTGCAGAAGCAGTCTTTTTGGTAGCAATTGAGTAGTCCTGTAGCATGTATTATCAAATGCATATAGGAGAAAATAGAGCCTGTTGAAAAAAAACATGTCTGTTCTTGTAAACTGAACTGATTTAAAGTAAATTCAGGAGATTGCTGCAATATAAAGGACGGTCTATCCCAGATTTGAATTCTAAAATGTTGTAGAACCAGATTTATAAATCTTGTAAATCTTTTTAAGAAAACATCTAAGTGCAGAATATTCAGTACAACAGCAATGCAAGCTATTTTTATAATGTCATAATACTTTTTCTATTATATATTTCTTTAAGTTACATTTTGCCTTCTGTTATGCTCCAGGTTCAAATCCTCAAAGGGTAATTAGTATCTATTTCACTGGAATCAGTGGGAGTTAGTTATCTCAGCTACTCTGACATTTATGTTTTAAGGAGAGATCAGCTTGAATGTTTAAGTTTCCTCAAGTAAATCTTATTATAGTCATATAGCTACTCACAACTTAGGGATATTTCCAGCTAAAAGGCCATCTACTTGCCAGCTATAAATAAAAAAATCTAATAGTGCATTCCTTTACTACAAGAGTGGTCGTTATCCCTGTAAATAGCCCAGCTGAAGATAATAGGATTGCTTAGAAAACTGAGCATTGGAACCAGTATTATTATTTGACCATATGATTTCCTGTCACCCAGGCAATATGTTTAGGTTAACCCAAATGGGCATTCAACACAAGGAGGGTGGAGAAGAGGGGTCGTAAGAGTCAGAGCATAAAAATCTAGTAGGCACCATTGCTTCAGACAATGTCAACATACAAACTGCATAGTTTAATAAGAAAGTAAATGCCCCTTGTGCTGGAATTGGACTATTTGTCCATGCAAGACTAAAGCTGTGGTAAAGACAAGAGACACATGATGTCCAAAAACACTTCAAACTGTCTCTTTTAGTTATAAGCTACTGCTCTTTGAAACAATTCCTGTGTGGTTCTGAGCACATCCTGAGAAAATATTCTAGTTGTCCTACTTCTTCTAATGTGTACTCTAATAAGGGCTCCTTTAATCTGTGCTTTAAATCTCCTTTAATCTGGTCATTGTTTTACACTTTGAGATGTACCCCTGAGGCCTCCTCTTGCCTCAGAAGAGGCTTGAAAACAACCATAACTTGCTGCTTGCTTTTTCAGACATGTCTGTGTCTACATTCCTGGAGTCGATGTTGGTCCTGATAGACATGTCCTAAAAGCAGGCTCTATCCTAGGTGCAAAAATAGTCTGTGTAGCTGGCAGCGAAGCATGACACTCACCGAAATGCTCTCTGGTGAAGCGAAGGTCTGACGAGACATGTGGTTAGTAGTTCAGCCCATTTTGCAACCCGAGTGACTTAACCAAAGTCAATCCCATTTGAAGTCCACAAGAGCAGCTAGAGAAAGTTCTGAAAAAACTTCCCGAACGGTGCGGTATGGCTCTGGGAAACAGAAGCAATGCCCCAGAGCTCCCTGCTAGCACTCCAACAACACGGGGCGACGCACAAAGGGTGGAGCAGGGCCTAGCCTTTCCTCGAGCAAGCACAGCCACAGCAGAGGTGCATCGCTGCCCAGCTGTGCAGGCTTGGGAAGAGCTACGTGCTTGGTCAGTGCTAATGACATGGCCAGACCAGTGGGTGTGGGTACGTGGCTGTGTGACGTGGGGGATCAGGAAGTTTGTCTTACCTAATCCTATACCTGAAGGCCAGGTGTCCTGCCCGGTCACCTAGGCTTCCGTTGTGTCAGTGATGAGGTAGGGTAATACATCCTCTTCTAACCTAGGAGTTAAAGCCTAGAAAAAGAAAACTAGTTTAGAAAATGAATAGCTACCACTTAGGTGAACATGTGATAAAAGCCTCCCTGCGTGCTTAAAAATAAGTCATCAATAAACAGTCTGAAAACACAGCACATTTAAAACAATTTCCTTCCCTTCTAGGTTTGAAATCCACAACTAATACTTTCTCAGCTTCTCTGATTTTTTTTTTTTTTTTTGACTGGAGCCTCTTTCACGTGAGGAGAGGCTGAGAGGGGTGAGGCTGCTCAGCCTGGAGAAGAAGAGTCTCAGAGGGGATCTCCTCAGTCTGCACAAACACCTGGTGAGAGACAATGAAGGAGGCAGGCTCTTCTCAGTGCTGTCCAGTGACAGGTTGCCCAGAGAGGTTGTGGAGTCTCCATCCTTGGAGATACCCAAGCTTGTAATGTCCAATCTGTAGTAAATCCAGACAGCTCTGGAAGAGAAATAAGTGCTGATTTTAACATTAATCTAGTTGATCCTAACATAAATGACACTGGATTTACATGATTTGTATGTTTATTAATATTCCATCCCTTTTGCTCTCTATTTGTCTTTAATTTTCATTTCTACAGCTCTTCTTAATTACAACTTTAGTTGTATTTCCCAGTTCATATTTTTCCTTCGACACACACACACAAAATCCCAAAGACATAAACGAATACACCATATTTTCTATGTTTCTTGATGGAGATTAAAAAAAAAAAAAAGACATTCTCTCTTTTTTTACTACCTTCATGCTTTTGATTACTTATTTATATTTATCTATACACACATGCACACGCACGGACACAGGATCATTTAATTTAAATCATTCGGGTGTTTTGACATTGTATGAACCATTTCAACGTTTTTTTCAATCTTTATGTTTAGCTGTCAGCAGTAGCCACTAACACTGAACATTGCTAATTATAATCAGATTTTTATGTAAGAAATCTAGATCCTCAGCCTTACATCACTGACCATCAGTGTTCTGAGATCACAGACCAAGTTCAAAACTTCTTTGCCAAAAGTGTGGGAGTCTCCACGGGGACTGAAGGCACCAGCCATAAGATCGCCCAGCTCCTGGCAGGTTCTGCCACAGCAGGAATATGGCCTGTGCAGACTCCAGGGGACTGCTTGGCTGCTTCAACTTATACTAAGATCTTGCTGACAGTCAGGTGTCCCCAAGACCTGGGGAACAAACAGAAGTTTTAATGCAACTACACAGGTCTCAGACCTAAATTTCAAAAAACTTTGGCCATGCCTTTTGAGTCTTTACTTGTTTGCACCTCAATTTCATTCTAAAACTGACGAAGATGTGCAAAAATGCAACCCTGTTTGTTCTGGTGTTAGATCTGCACTACCTGTAGCATTTTAAAAGCTGCATCACTCCTAGGGTGGCAGAGTCACCCCACACAGATGTACACAGAGGTCTCTTCTGAGGACGCAGGAGGCAGCACGGATAGCTGAGATACACATCCTTTTGCTTATCCTCTTACCAACAAGCAGTGACATCTGCAGATGAAAAGTGCTATACCAAAAAAAAAAAAAAAGGGGCTTCCATGTTGAATCTTGCAAAGCACGGAGGCAGATCTTGTAGTACAGAGTACGATCACAAGGACCGAGTACTGAAATGCAAACCTGGAGCATATTGGAGTGGCATTAACTGGATTTCAGCCCAACCTTTTCCTACTGCTGCTGCTGTAGCCTGGAAAACTATGCAAATGCATTGCTGCTGAAGAAAGGAGGAAAAACTAAACAAGCCCAGACAACAGAAGAGCCAGCTCACATTTGTATTCTGCCACAGTGAAAGAAACCTGACCGTTCGGATGAAACAGGCACAAACGAAGGGCTCACAGGGAGTATAGCTGGTTGAGTAGGAATGGCTCTAATCTCCCAACAGTGCCACAAATCCCCTTTGAGAAAATGAATTCTGGAACACTTCAAATTTTTAACTGTTATTCGTTTTCCACGGAATAGTACTGTGCCTCAGGCCACTCTAATAACATTCCTGGCTTGCCCTGCTGTAACGATCTGTAAAAACTCATCCAGTCAGATGATTTGGGTTTTAATATCAAGTTGCTTGGAGAACATTCGTGGTTGGAGGTGCGTAATAATATGTTTTATTATTGCCATAAAAAAAAAATCTAGAAGAGAAGTGGTTTGCCTTTGCCCATTGGGGAGGTCTGGTTTGTTATTACATTCAGTGCCATGATAATTAATGACTCCTCAACCAGCACTAAAAAAGTGTTCCCTGGCTAAAATTTTCAAAAGTAATTAATGATTTGGGGTTTCTTTGCTTTTATGTGTTTGGTTTGAAATACCTTAAAAAGGGACCTGGTTTTCAGAAAAGCTAAGCACTGGCTTTCCGAAATTGTCTACCTCATGCTCAAAACCTTCAGCCCATGTCATTTTAAGGTCACAGTGGATGCTGTTTACTGGTAACAAAAATAAAAGTATGTCAATTCACAAGTTAGTAATAGAGCCCCAGAGTAGATTTACAGATCACAAATAAATACATTTCAAAGGAAAATATTTTCAAATGATACCTTCCTTGCACTTGCAAGAGGAGAATTCGAGACTCTCAGGATGAATGGAAGCTACTTAATGAACAGCATGTAAGCAAAAGAGGGTAGACAGGGGACCGGTTCTAGCAGTTGTTTTGTATTGCTTATTAAAAGAAAGATCAAGACCACATCCTGCAGTCTTGGGTCATGCTTGGACATGTCAGAGTACTTTTGAATGTCACTGTATGGGCTGTGCCTGCCTGAAGCTGTCCTGGAGCCTGGCTGTCCTTTGCCCAGCAGGAGGAATCACCATTAACTCCCGTGCGAAGTGGAGGACTGCAACTGAATCAGAAAGCCGATGTTTCAGCCGTGGTGCCAATGCTCATTCAGGGTATGCAATAATGGAGAAAGGAGCACCACAGATGTCCTTATTTCATCCACCCATATGACTCAGCTTCAGAACAATCCAGAAAGGCTTCTAGCTCTTCCCCCAGCTCAGCTGCACCAGCGCAGGCAGTAGAAAGCAAAGAGCTGAAGGAGAAAGCAAGTAACTGCTTCCAAGCTCTTCCTCTGCCAGTGTTTTATTTCATTCCCTGCTGCTTCCAGTCATGTTCAGTTAGTCCAGATGAAAAACCTGCTTTGGATCTACGTCTCCCAGTCTTGGTCCCACACAGTTCAGCAGCCTTTCCTTTTCTTTGAGGGGCAGTCCCCAGCCAGGGCAGGTGTGCTGGCTGTTCAGGTCAACGTTGCAAAAAGCTTTCTTCTGATACCTGAAGTTCTCGTATTTAAGTGCAAGTTTGCTTTCTATTCATTTGGGCAAGGTACAACTTTTGGTCCTGTAAATTTAGCGGGTATGCTTGCAAGCTACTGGATGACCATGCTGCAGCAGATTTTGTGTGGAGGCAACAGCCAGAGGCCTGTGAGGGCCAGCTAGCACTAGCTCAAGGTGCCCAGCTACACGAAGCCAGCTGACCTGCTGATGGGGTTATTTAAGGCTCCACACTTGCTGGAGCTTGCTCCACCTTCCCCAGAATTGTCGCTTCTGTTCTGTAGAGGTCCCTCTTCCCAGATCCCATGATTTACGTAGCACATGCTCATCATCCTTTTTGCTTCAAGGTATCCTTTCCTGACAGGATTTATCCACAGATGCCAAGATTTCCTCAACAGGATAATGAAAGTACTTATTTGTTTTCTCCAGCTATCTTTCCTTGATGATATCTTAGATTTTCCATCATTGATTCTCCTCCTCCTCCTGGCTGAAGGAAAGAGGGGTGTTTGTCTAGCTCCAGCCTGAAGAGAAAAGGCCTGGAAGACAGGAGGCAGCATCGAACGATCACACTTCGATGACTGCCCTGACTTCCATGGGCAGACCTTGGGCTGTGTATTACTGTGGGCTAGAAGAAGCACTTTTTCACTCTAGCCTAGGAAAGTCCTACCACTATAGCTGCACCACGATTCTCGCAGACACAGAGACTTCTGGACACAGAGTAGAGATGTTGGGTCTGCGGAGAAGCCTGCTACATCAGCCGAAATTGAAAGGGTACTGCTTTGCTTTGCTGAACTCCAATTCAGTTTTACCACTCCTGATGCACTAACTGAGGTTTCGTATGTGATTGATGAGATGCTAGGAGCAAGGGGAAAAATGTGTGCCTTGCCTAACTTCATGTCCCGTCATGAAGTACTGTTTGGAATAGAAAAAAAGTTTGATTTAAGCTTGCATTTGCTTTCTCAGAATTGCTCTAGGGTGGAGACGGGATAAACCCTGGAGAAGGGAGTGGGCAAAGGAGCTCGGAGCCAGAGCTGCAGAGCTTGCAAGGGTCAGGCAATTTCTCACGCAGAGCCACGATCGATCAGCAGCCCGCTGAGAAGCAAGGAGCAGGGCGAGGTGGGCTAGGGCAACGCGCTCCGTGCGGCAGCTCAGGGCTGCTTCGGCCACCACGGCGGCTCACAGCCCAGCAATGGGCAGCGTCACCCAGGAGCAGCGGGCCGGGGGCGCCGTGCAGGGCATGCCCAGCAGCGCGGCATTGTTGGCAGAACACACAGCTGCTGGCGGCAAGCCCGGAAAATAAACATCAAAAGATGAAAGCGGGCCAACGTGGGAGGCAGCAGCCTGCTCGGTTTCCAGCCTCTGATCACCTTCTTCCAAGCCCTGCCTCCCCACCGTGTCCCCTTGTCCACCACAATGAATGGATCGCTGCCCTCCTTCAGGAAAACGAATTGCCTTCTGGAAAAGGGGGATTGCCCAGATGTTTCCCCGGAGAACTGCTTTGCATTGAAGGGCGTGTGCACATCCTGAGAAAGGACGTGATCTGATTTCTTTTAATAGACACATTGTACCCCCATAGTCTAGAGCATCCACAGTTGTCCATGGCTTTCTCATATCCTTCTCAGAGTCTTGCTGACACAGCTTTGTAAAACGTCCATACTAACACATTGGTCCCGAAAAACCACGGCAAGTAGCATCATGTGCTGAGATCTCAGTGTTGGCCCCTTGCACCACTGCTTCCTCCCAGAACCTAAGCAGATCCCCCAGCTCTCAGTGCCAGGTCGGGTATGTGGTGGATGAAGCCTGAGGAAGATAACCACGATATCTGTCCTGCTGGGCTCTAGCTATGGCTGAGTCAGATGCAGATCTGAGTTACAGTAATGTTGTTTGTATGGGTAAGTCGAGCTTATTGTTGTTGTAAGGGTGGAGTTCAGGTGGTCTGGCAGGAGACAGAAGATACACGCCTGGTATCCTAGTGCCAGAGTAAGTGCATGAATTTATAAAGGCAGGTGGTGACATCGAGAAGATGCCTGGAGATTGGCACTTGTGGTACAGAGAATGGAAGGAGGACAAGAGAGTGGTAAAAGGGCCTGGGAAGTGATAGAGAGAGACATGGTTCTGCTGGAATAAAACTGTGCCAAGTCTTACACAGCACACAGAAATCAAGTTACCCTTCCAAAAGATCTTGAACAGCTTTTTATTGACATGACTTTTTTCCTTGAAGTGGCCATGGCATTTATGATTCCTTTCTGGATGTACTAAAACTATTTTTTAGGGAAATTAACATATTTTCTCCAGACTTTGGAGATCTTTGTATTTGAAATATTGTACTAATAGAGAAATTGCATGCTTTTAGGAACGCTGCATCTATGTCTGACTCCATTTCACAGACATCCTGAAAAAAGAAAGATCAACAGTGCTGGGTCTCACAGTCCTCATTTTTTTTTCCAAATTAAATAAAAAAGCTTCCCAAGCCTAATGAGTCATGTTATTTTGCAGACATGAGTGAATTCTTCTCTATCACTCAAGCTGATGAATGGCAAGAAAGAATTATTTGGATTACCAGTTATTTGTTCTAAAAGTTATATATATTTATTAACACTGTGGTGCTGTTGTCCCCCACATCCAATACAAATACACCTCAGGTCTCATTCCAATATAGCAATGACTTTTCAATTGATAGATAGGGATACTCCTGTTTACCTTTCCTGATTTTAATAAGACGTTTGAGATGGAGAACCCTGAAAAATAAATAAATGTGCAAGAATACAAAAACTAACATTGTGAATATGAAAAAGCAAAAGTAGTGTTTCTGATAAAAACATAATTACTTGGATTCTAAACTAAGAAAGAGACAAAGAACTTTGACTTCAGTACATTGGTACCCGAGGAATGGAGCTGATGGAGGCGCGGTAAGCAAAGTGACAACAGATAAGAGGGTTCTCACACGATTCTCCTGCATGCCCCCACAGGGGGTCTTTGACAATGGACTGAACCATTTACTAACAGGTTTGGAAACACTACAGCATATTAGTTTCGACCATATTACTCTGGGATATTATATCTTGGTTTGATTGTTACTTTTCTGAGAAATACAGTGAGGGAGTTCATTGCATATATCAAGCAGATGCTTTATATATTAGCAGAGCTTAATGTGCTGTTGAATAGAAGACTAACAATTTACATTCCCTTCTGAGATGTGTAAATAATTACACAGAAGACAATGTACAAACTAATCAGGCACTTCCTTTCACCCACTGAAGTTAGTCAATACGCTTTAATGAATGGTTACAAGATAAGACCTTGATCCTGCAAACACTTTGCCAAGTGAAAAACTGTGTGAACTGTGCCCACTGGCCAACTGGTGGATCCAGTTGCTCATGCTAGTGATAGGACTAGAGGGAATGGCCTCAAGTTGCACCAGGGGAGGTTCAGGTTGGAAATGAGGAGAAATGTCTTCTCAGAAAGAGCAGTCAGGCATTGGAACAGGTTGCCCAGAGAGGTGGTGGGGTCACCGTCCCTGGGGGTGTTCAAGGAAAGGTTGGACGTGGTGCTTAGGGACATGGTTTAGTGGGTGATAGTAGTGGTAGGGGGATGGTTGGACCAGATGATATTGATGATCTCTTCCAACCTTAATGATTCTGTGATTCCATGTGTATAATAGCTTCTATGTTCATGTAAAGGATATGTTATACAAATATGGAGCATACGTCTGTGCCTTGTCAGTTGGCAAGGCCCTGCCTCTTGGAAATTAGGAAGGGTCTCAACTTCAACAGCCTCTTCCTTAGCATCAGTACATGTTTGTCTCTTTCCTCTACCCAGCCACTGATTCCCATGAAACCTAGTGGAAATGTCACATCTCTGATACTTTACTTCTTTGTCAAGAGCAGTTAAATTCTCATTGAAAAGTTATCAGTGGGCAGTCGGCAGGCACATGGGTGGGACAGAAGTGGAGTTGCGTTAGTGCATAATCGTATCAGGTGTCACTAGCCCTCAAAAAGATAGAAGAAGCAAGTTTCTTTAATATAAAAATCATAGAGGTGTCTAAGAAACTCAAGCTTCTCCTTGGTCTTTGCCGTGATGACAGTAAAGTGATATAAAAAGAGATAAATACCAATACACCTGCCTCCTTCCTGCACTTCTTGGCACAAGACTGTGTGGTTATCACTGACCTCTCTACTAGCAACAGGTTACTCTCAGATTTCTGCCTCTCCACTGCCTATTCTTTGTCCCTAGCCCTTGTCCACAGTCACCTCTCCAAGTACAGGGTAGCTAAAGGTTGGGCCGTGCAAGGTCACACTCGCTCTGTGAAAGTACACTTTCTCTGCTCTTTTTGCTGCTGCTGCTGGGAACTACCTTATACTCCTATCGATTAAAGAAGCTTTTTGCTTTAAGGCTCACAAAGGAAATAATGCACTTGATTTTATTTGAGAGCTGCAAAGTCAGGAAGGAATTCCCTGTTCCTCTAGTTGTTGCTTGGCAAGAGATGAAGAATGCTAAAGCTTCTGGGAGCGCCAGCGAAAGCTAGCTGAAGGGCAGCCAACCCATCCTAGCTTGAAAGATTCAAAGATCAGAAGGGACAATCTCAGTAATATGTAATACAGACCACAGGGGTACCAGAGTTTACTCTTGTTTATACTACAGCATAGCGTTTTGGTAAACAGTCTTGATTTTAGTGGTGGAGAAACATCACACAATGCTATGTGTGCTGTTCCAAGCTGTTGAAAAGGAAGAGCTTTGGGTTTGGTCTGAATTTAATGAGGTTAAACTTCCAGATTATCATTCTCTTTACACCTTTACGTGATAGATACTGAAAAGCCTTCACTACCAAAGTCTGCTCCTTGCATATTTACCTGCACACTGCAATCAAGCCACCTCATGACCTCTCCTTTGGTTAAGTAAATTGCTCGAGCTCCTGGTATCTCACAGTACGAGGGATGTGTTCCAATCTGTAGTCATCTGAAGGCTACTCTGTGCATCCTCTCTAACGTGTCTTAGTCATTACCTCAGTGCAGTGATTAGTCTTTACTCTCCTATTTGAAAAATTCATTGATTCAGGTTCATGTTGGATGCAGTGATTTAAACAGAGGGTGAGACAAATATAAGTCATGCAAAATATAAAGTGAGTCTGCCATGTAGGTGGTGCAAGCATGCAATACTACTGCCAGGCAGCAGGAGCAATACAATAGGCCCTGCAAAGCCATGTATTCCTAATTATTCGAAGTACAATGTAAAGGGATTTTTTGGAACTAACTTGTTCTCTTTTTTCACTGCAATCTTTTTTTTTTTCTTTTTCAAATGAATGAGGAGAATGTACATATGTGTTTGCCTTAGTGATGGTGTACAGTCTGCGTACAAAGGCATATAGACATGATTGATGTCAACATGTTTCCCTGTTTCTAGCCAAGCTGGCAGCACCAGCTTATTCTGAAAGAAAGGAAATTGATTTCCACCCATTTACAGAAAATCTAGTTTATTAACAGTGGATCAGACAAAAAGAACTGTTTTTCAAAGCTTGCTAGAACATGCAGGGAAGGAAATAGCCATGATTTGGCTACTGGCAGCTCCACAGCTGCATGGCCAGACCCGTACCACCCACGTCACAGCGTGCAGCAAGCAGCACTAGCACGGGGCAGGGAAGTTACAGCCCTCCTGGGTGAATCAGTGACCAGCTTATCTATGAACTCAGAATAAAAGCACAACCTTCTGATATGTAATAACTAGCTGCATAAAAACTGGGGAAATGCTTACAAAACTTTAATGTGTATCTACTCTTCAAAGTGAGCTAGACTGCCCTAGCCATGGCACGCCAGATCTGTGCTGGTTAATTTGCTCTGTTCATCATCTAGAGCTACTTGAGATGTGTTTTCTTTACCCCACAGTCAGATGAAAATAAGCTACCGCATGAACAACTTGTAGTATGACCGGCATTATAGAAAGAAAGAGCTCAATACCTGTATTTTGCATGCTGTGTCTCAGGTGAGTCTTTTGCCTACCTGTACTGCAAATTGTATTTCCCTTGGCAGTGCCAAAGACCATGCCAAAATTCTCCAGCTCAAACATATTTATTTCTTGTAGATTTGTATGAGATAATTTTTACTTTCTAAAAAGCTTGATCCCACAGTCATTACACCTTTGGAACTTCGAGGCTGCTGTTTACTTTTGACTTTTTTTTCTCCTCGTATCTAACACAGCAGTGAGAGACTGTTTTAACTTATATATGAACAATTTAAATTTAGGAGAACATTGAACTCTCCCTGCTGCTGTCATTGACAGCTAACGTGAGATGTCTAGCTTGAGAACTAACAGAAATGGTTATTACTGAATGGAGAGTAATTGCAAGGAAATCTTTGCATTTGAATCCCCTGTGGGAGCCAGTGCCATAATTTGATGGACAAACTCTCAGACAGAATAAAGACCCATAATTGATCCTCAATAACAGGAAGGATTTTTATTGTAAAACGTCTGTGTGGTTAAATAAGAAATCACAGGAGAAATTAAGTTACTCGCAACAGAAATCCCTTGATGATAAATGCTTTTTGAGACTCTGCACAGACACAAAAATTTCATTCAAATACATGAAAAAAAATTAAAAGGCCTGATCCTTTATTCTCTTGACTCTCTAAATTCTGAAACACGTGTAAGTCTAAGTTTAATTTACATCTGCAATTTTGATCAGTTAGTGCTTAGTGCTAAAGAATGCTTTTGTGGAAAAAAAAAAAAGAGTTTAATTAACTTGCGTTTCTATGAACACTGCAGATATTTTGGAATTTCCAATATAAATAACCAAAGCAGCATAAAACAAGACTTGAGACTTTGGATTAGGAAATTTTCCTCTCTTTTAAAGCAGCACGCTATTATCTTTCTTTTCCTCCATCCCACCATCAGATTCCCCAAATGAAACATAAGGTAATAAGAATGAAGCAGTTGATTATTTCTCTCTATTCAGTTGCTAGTTATTTGCCTGAGCAGCAAGCCATAATGGAAGATGTTTTTATTAAATGAAGAAAACTGTTGATCTTAGGTTGCCAAATCACTGTATTTTCTTTTCAGCTGTTGTGGTGGAACAGTAATGCAGGCCATGGGAAATAACAATGGGAGCAACAGTCCCTGTGGAAAGGAGACCATGATGTTCTGCTCTCAAATTCACTCTGGGTAATTATTTCATCAGTGCTGTCCTCAAAAAGCAAGAGAACCTGCTCCAAAGTGCTTTCAAAGTCAAGGCGAGGGAGGAACGTTGACAGAGAGAGGTAGCACTTTCTCTTAAACCAAGTAACACAGCTGAAGGAAAAAAAAAAATCCAACAAGCTTTCAGCAAGACAAAATCCAACAAACCTTCTGCAA
Organism: Anser brachyrhynchus; assembly: GCF_964034855.1. Classification (NCBI taxonomy): domain Eukaryota; kingdom Metazoa; phylum Chordata; class Aves; order Anseriformes; family Anatidae; genus Anser; species Anser brachyrhynchus. The sequence goes on from NC_137696.1 coordinate 33,788,906, forward strand.
GGAAGAGGCAGAGTGCTTCCCTGTGTGGATGCTCTGCAGAGACTGCCTAGTCCATCACAGATTTCCTCTGAATAACTATTTTTTATTTTGTACTTTTGGAAGGGAGAAAAGTAAGTAAGATAAGCTGCTAACTTTCCTTTCTGTTTATGCACAGACATCAAAAGCTGGAGCAGGCCATCTGCTGTCAGTAGGTTTGGCAGAGAGGGCAGGTAAAATCCAGTCTGCAGCCTGCATGCTTTGTACCATTTCAGTTACAATTCTAGGTGCGAATGACAATTTGTAAAGCTGAAATTGTGTTTTGGAGTGTATTAAAATTGAGAAAAGAATCATAGAACAATTAAAGTTGTAAAGATCCTCAGAAGGTCATCTGGTGCAACCCTCTCCTATAATGGTGGATTTACTTGACAGCCTAAACAGGCTACAGCTATGCTACTTATACTGTACTGTACGGTGCAAGCTCTTTAGACAAATCATGTTGTGTAGTAGCAGCTTCATACCTATCCTCTTCGGTCTGCCACCTAAAAAGCAGCTGTGTGTGGCAATGGTCAGTTAACAGGAAGATTTAAAGTCATTATGCTAGTCTTGCACTTTTTTACTTACTGAGGACAAGATAAGCTTTCCTTCCTTTCTTTTTTACCCTTTTCCCTTTCTGCTATTTACCGAAACGTTGATATATAATGTATGAAAACACATTGTGTATATCCTTGCCTTCTGTACTGTTAAAGCAGCACAAATGAGT